>NW_006399872.1:1764671-1872101 GCF_000299155.1 Elephantulus edwardii
AACAACAACAACTGAATATTTTATTCAAAGATGCCACAGATGAATCCTGATCAAAAGAGATGAAACACAGAGTAGAATTTCAAATTCTCATGAGCTTCCTGAAAGCATGAATGGTGGCTGAACCCTTGAAACTATTACCCTAAAGTAGTCTTAAACCAAAGTATTCTAAGCTTTTGTTAAAACAGCAACAGGTTAGCTTAACTCTTAAATAATGTCTGCACTGACCATTAAGTTCTTTTTGCTGCTACTGGTAGTAGTGGTGGTCTATTACGTATCTTTTGCCAACTGAACTTTTTTTAGGCATAAAATTTAGTGGTAACAATCAATGCAATTTTCTATCAGTGTCAACCAGAATATCCCACAGCAATGATCTTTTCCTCTTCCATCTGGTAGCAACTAACTAACTTGATCTCTGCATATTTGCTTGTTCTTGTCTTTTTGTATAAATGAGGTCATACAATCTTTATCCTATTATAACTGACTTATTTCACTCAACATGACTCCAAAACTCTATCAAGTCCCCAAGGAAAGTCTGCAAGGAAGCTACAGCTGAAAAGAGCCAAAGAGTAAAACAGTGGATCATGACCCGTGAAGAGCACCATGCAGCCAAAACCCTGGGAGTCAGCAAAGCCTGTGCTATGTTAGCATCTGGGGATGACCATTATGTTCTTTTGAGAGCTATCTATATGATATCAAACCAGCAAAAACAACGGGGAAAGATCAGATAGGCATCTTGGCAGACAAGGAGTTTACATTAACCAGGAAAGAACGACAATAAAAAAAGGAGGGTGGAAATGGGTACAAAGCTAGAATGACTAATGTCATTAAATCGTACATGCAGCAGCTGCTGGATTGATGTGCTTATGCTGTGAAATTCTCAAAAACAATAAAATAATTTAAAAAAAAAATTAGTCTCCAAACAGTTTCTGAAAAGTAACAGATAATCTAGAAGGCTTCTTAGGGAGACTCAAAAAGGATGAATGCTATGAAAGTATAAACAACACCCAATTTTACACAGATAATTAAAAATCATTTTTTAAACTTGAAAAATTATATTTGCCAGGTCAAACCAACGTCGAACTCATTCCATTACCAACCAGTGTTTGCCAAGTCAAACCAACCAATTGCCAGACAATGTCAAAACTGACAGGGAAGTCTATAACCTATATCACAAATATATTCTTTAACCATTTTTTAATGCATATTGAGGTAGAGAACCTCATAGCTTTTGTACATCTCTACTCTAAATCCCTGACTGAAGCTACAGAACTTGGCAGAATCTTCATTCAAAGAGTTCCTCTTCCCCAAACGATCTTATTCTTTTCCTTTTCTTCTAATCCCCCTCACTACCAAATCAAAATATTTTACTCTGTAACTGCTTATGTATTGTTGCTGTTGTTGTTGCTGACTCTCCTCAAGTCAAGCAAAACCCATAGACACCCTAGAAACAAACGCCTGAAGCCTTTCTATAACTATTATCATTTATCAAAGTTCATAGATAAGGATTAGCAAAGCAGCCTGATTAAATGGATGTGTGGATGAATGGTAATGCTTTTTTTGTGAGATACAATAGATGATTCCACGTAGGATGTGAGAAAAATGCATAAGGCACCTCAAATTCCTAAAAGATAACTAATTTAGTAGACTAGTAGAGACTTTAGGATCCCCAAGATATCCTTTAAACTTGGAACAGTTCCCTCTCAGAGATCACCTTTCAACCATATATAATACAAGCTTATAAAACAAACAATATCTCCAATGAATGTTGTTGTTGTTTATTGTTGACTGCTGTCAATAGTGACTCTATGAACAAAAGACCTAATGCCTTTCACAGCTATCTTTGTTTCTCCAAGTTCATAGAGTTTCCAGAGGCATGTGGTTTAGGAAGTGGATACCACTCCAGCTTCCAAACCTGTTTTACAACTGGGAGCTCCACCAAACACTGTCCACAAAAGGAAATCATTCTGGTATTTGATATCCCCATGGCACAAGGTTCAGCATCACAGCAACCCAGGTTACCTCATATAGCACACTGACAAAGAGTGATGTGCAAAGTGAAGGAAGGTTCCTCCAAGATATAACATAACAAGTTATGTTGATAGGTGGAACCACCACTGAGATATAACTAGTCTCATTTAGCAGTATCAAGTCTTGTCAAGTAGAATATGACTCAGAGTAAGCTTTGTACAAAAGACCTAAACTTTTCTCTACAATTAACATCTTTTCTGTACATTTATAAGAGTTTGTAGAGTTTCCAGAGGCATCTAGTTACTCCTTTAAGTTATCATCTATGTGAGATTAAATGGTCAGCATTATCCTGAAGCAAAGATAAAGAGGTAGGGAGAGAAGAGCAAGGAAGGAATAAGAGGTCATCCAGAACAGAAATAAAGAGAATGCTGCACATAGTGAAAACTGTAACCAACAACCTAAACAATCAGTATTTTAAAAAAGAAGATGGAGAGAAAATTTTCAATTTACTGCTGTTGAGTCCATTCCAGTTCCTGGCAACCCTATCGGTTTTCCAAGGCTATAAATTTTAACATGAAGATACTGCTCATCTTTCTCAAGAGAAAGGTTCAACGGCCTACCTTTCCGTTAACCTTTAACCTACTATGCCACCAGGGCTCCCAGAGCAGTAGGAATAAACCAAATCCAACCCACCGTCATCAAGGGAAGTCTGATTCATCGCAGCACTCCATTAGCTTGCTAAAACTGTAAATCTTTATGAAGGGGACTGTCTGCCTGCCTTTCTTCCAGAGAGTGGGTCATCGATCTGAACTACTGACCCTTAGGTCAGCAGCTTGACACCATTCACTATGTCACCTACATACTATGTCACCAGGTCACCTTATGAACAATAGGCACGGAAACTATTAAACAAAAACCTTATCTGTCTGATGGGTAAACTTTCACCAAAAAACACATTTTACAATGCCACTCTTATTCTAAATGAATCTCTAAAATGCATAACATAGAGCAATGCAATACAGTTGGTGAAAAACTGGGAGACAGATGTATGAGGTAAGGACAGGAAGATGTATTTTTCTTTTCTTGGGGTAGGAAGTTCACTGTGTTCATAGCCTAGACCTATTTAAATATCCTGACTCTTAAAATTATTTTTAGGGCGTTCTGATGGCCTAGGGGTAAGGAGTTGCACTGGCAGCTCAAAGGTACATGGTTTGAATCCACCAGCTGATCGGTGGCAGAAAGACTGGCAATCCCCTCCCGCAAGATTAACTGACTCTGAAAACCTGCCAGAGGACCAGTTATGGATTGGTTCCAAGTCAACAGTAAACAACAACAATAAATTTATTTCTGCCTTTCATAGGTTTGGGGTTTTTTTCCCTTCTTTATTTCTGACTGAATTCACAGAGTCTCAAAGTCTTATAGTAGTACCTATAGTAATGGCAGTAGGATGGTGGCAGTTTGTAAACTGACACTATCACCTACAAAAGATAACAGCTGTAATCATAATTCCACCTACTGGTTGCTTCCTTTAGAATTCACTCTACAAGGCATATTTCCATACAGCATTCTCACTGCTAGGAAGAAACGCCCGTACCTTGCCTCATGAACCCCTCAGCCATGTCATTAACCTTACATACTTTGATGGTGTCGCTGAAGGTCCATGGTCACGGACCTGATGAAGATTAGATTTCAGATCCTAAAGCAGAAGTTTTGTCATCAAACCAAGGCTGTTATCAACAGGCCTCAAGACTGAAACCATAATTAATTAGTCAGCTCATACTAAAGTATGATGGAGAAACAAAATCAATGTTTTTGATACACCAATGTCACTGTTTTCTGCTGTTTCAACTCTCCTCAATAGTTACTCAGACAGCTTAGCAATCGGCCAGAAAATGAGCAAAATGTTTCTGGCTTACACAAATACATTAAGAGCTTTAGTGTAACAAGCACGTCCAAAACGGATCAGAACTGTTTCACTCAAACCACATAAGCTGACGTACTACTAGGGTTCGAATTAATTCGGTAGGTTGATCCTCCTATAAGTTACAGGCACAAGTTCTCCTTCACAATGGAAAATAAAGCTGGTTTCTCGTTGCTTATTGTACTCTACTTACTCTGGAGCTTGAAACTAGCTTTGGAGAACAGAAAAGCGCACAAAACCCCTCTAATCACTTCCAAGATGTGCATCCTCCAAGGCAGCCCAATCTTAATAAGCACTTGAGAAACAATTACTTTGCTGAATTTCTGAACCGACTCTGATCATTTTGAACACCTTTCTGTTGGCCTGTCCTTTTCTTTGCCTGGTGCTTACTTTGGCTTTGGAGTGGAATGAAAATTTGCTGAGCCAAGATGAAAGAGAAAATAAAGAATAAATACTAGCACTTTTCAATCATCCAGTACCATCATGAAGTCTGGGTACTCAGTGACCCGGCGGTGGAGCACCATGTAAACTTGTTCTTACCACTCTGGAAAATGAGGCCAAAATCCCATTCTTGCAACAACTCACTGCAAGCTAATCATCATCCAAGCTTCAAACACGTGCTCTTCTAGATTCTAAACAACAACACATGTTATCTGAGTTCGTTCCTAGGCTTCGTGGTGTTTTGGGTCTTTTTTTTTTTCTTTCCAAAAAAAAATTAATGCTTTATAATGCTAAGTAGAGTCTTCCACTGAAAACTATTCTACGTCTCTTCAAAATGACAGAGCCACTGCATCTTTGACACGATGCCGTTCTGGAACTGAGATGAGTCAGCAAGGAACTGTCTTTTAAAAGAGCTAACATGACATGAGGTATATTAATAGAAATAAGATCCACAAGGACTATGAAGTAATCTGCTTACCATAATCTAAACACTAGTGGCATTCTTACTTGAATATTATATATATAGTCTGGGTTCCAACTGGTGTGAACACAGAGGGACAAACCTGGAGGGTATGCATTTAGAGAATGAGTTTGTTCCTAAACACACATTTTTTTAAAAATTTAACAAGTTTTACACATTTATACTCAAAATTCAATGGAAAGGAAATTGAAAGAGTACTGATTGAACAAATACTCTTTTCTTCCAAAATCAACTGCCAAGGATTTGATTCCAACTCAAAGCAACCCTACTGGGCAAAGTAGAAATGCCTTGTAAGGTTTCTGGTCTGCAAATCTTTATGGAAACAGATGGCTTCATTTTTCTCTAATAGAGTGACTGATGAATTTGAAGCACCAACCCTGTCAAGTGTTTTAATGACTACATCACACCACATTTTAAGTACTCTCTGTGTTCTTCCTTTATCCCTAAAATACAAAAAAGCTGATCTTGTTCCATCTGAAGAGCTGTAGGGTGGTGCCAACAGTTAACACAATTTGTCATCAACCAAAAAGTTGGCAGTTCAAATCTCCCCAGTGTTATCTTGCAGAAAAGGCACAGAGACTTACTTGTGATACCAATTGAAAAACTCTAAGAAATACAGTTCTTCTACCTCACACATGAAGTCACAAATTGAGACTTGATTCAACAGTAACTGGTACAGTTCCAGAAACTGAGACTTAAAGATATAAGCTGTCTGTCCAGGACTCCTGCTAAGATTTCTCAGTCCTCTTCTCTTACAATATCCATGGCCACCAGACAACTCAAATTCAGCAAATCCAAAGCTAAACTGACTTCGTACTCTCTGTAGATTTTAAATAGCTATTTCCTTAAGAAAGGAGAGGTCATAAAGGCTTGTTGTTTGATATTGTGTACCACTGAGTCGAAAGTGACCCACAGCTGACCCTCCAGTGGGTTTTCAGAGGCAGTTAATCACACGGGAGGAGACTGCCTGTTTTTCTCCCATGGAGAAGCTGGTGGATTCGAAATGTGTCTCTTTGGGATTGCAGTGTAGCTTCTTGCTACTAATCCATCAGTGCTCCCTAAAAAGGCTTACCAATCAAAAGAGGGGTTGTTGTGGTAGCACAGTCCGTAGGAGTTACACTGCTGACCCAAAGGTTCATGTTATTACTAGTATTAGTAATAGTGGTACTTTACTGAATTCTTCAGACAATGGATTTGTAACCATTCATTGAGAGAGAAACTTATAGTTTAGTTTCTTCTTCCTTTTTTTGTTCTCCATCAATCTACCTGCCTGCCTTATCTGTCTATGAGTATGTTTATCACTCTCACTAACACAAAGAACTATTTCAGAAAGCTTGGTGTTCTACAGACATCATCAGTTCTTAGGGTTAAGAAAGTTTAACATTTTACTATAACCTGAGGCAATAAGTAAACTATGAATATATCAGAAAATACATGCCAAATTATCAACCAACAATTTGGCTAAAGTTCCATTTAAGAGTTACTAATTAATTTTCTGAAAACAGTGTTGCAATACTTTTCCTAAAGTAGATGTCCAGACAATGCTACCAATATACACCTGGAGTGGGTGTGAAAAGCAGACTAACCATGATCACTTGAGCCCTGAACAGAAAACAAACAAACAAAAAACCCACCAAAAAATAAAACCCAACACAAAATCAAAAATACCCAGAGAACCAGCAGCATACAATTTCAAGCAAGAGATTCTGCAGGTTACTGCATTTCCTTTATAAGTTTTGTTTATAAGGCCTTTTACATAGCTCAGCCCCAAACTGTCAATCTCTCTGAATATATCACCTCTGTAAATAATGTTATTGTTGCTATATGCTGTCAAATTGCCTGCGACTCATAGCGGCCCTATGTACAACAGCCCTAAACTCTGCTCTATCCAATGCCAACCTCACTGTCTCCGACACACCTACCTCTGTTACACCAGTCACTGAATCAATCCATCTCATCGAGGGTATTCCTCTCCTGCACTCCCCCTCCACCCTCCCAAGCACGATGTCCGTCTCCAAAGACTAGTCCCACCTTGCAACATGCCCAAAGTATGTCAGACGAAGCTTCTGAATCCTTACCTCCAAGAAGGAGCCTGATTTCACTCTCTCTAGGATAAACTTGTTTCATAAACAAATCAAGATTCCTACCATTAGGCCACCAGAGCTCCCTCATTAACAGTAACAAGCAGTCCATGGTATTCAATACTCGAGCACAACAGCTCAAAATAACCATAGGAAGAATGAATTCTTAATGACTTCTACACAGTGTGAAAAGAGCCCTGGTGATGAAGTGCACAGCATATTGACTGCTAAGGTAAAGGTCAGCAGTTTGAATCAACCAGCCACCATGGCGAAGATGGACTATCTCCTCCCATAAAGATTTACAACCTCAGAAACCCCAGAGGGGGTCGGTATGAGTTGGAAATGACTCAACAGAAGTGAGAGACACAATCTAAAGTGGAACAGTGGTAGCTCAGTGGTGCAATTCTGGTGGTCTGTTTGGGCAACCTGGATTTGATTCCTGTCCAATGCATCTCACGCACAGTCACCACTTGTTTGTCAGTGGAGGCGCGCACATTCCTATAATGCTGAACAGGTTTCATGTCTACCAGGACTGCAGCAGTGTAGAAAGTACAGCCTAGAGACTGATAGCTGAAGATCAGCCAATGAGAACCTTACGCACAGCCAATCACAGAAGGGCACAGAACTAGGCAGCATTTAGTTCCATGTGCGTGGAGGTTATTCATAAACTAGAAAGATCCTGACGGTAATTTAAAAACAGCAGCAGTAGGAGCATCCAGTCTAAAATTGAAGGCATTCACGTGGCTATTTAAAATGCACTCATTTAGTGAGAGAAGATCTTCACCCTGAAACCCACAGCGTCCCTTTTCAGCAGGAAGTAGCTAAGAGAATACGCCATCCCCTTTTCCTTATGACTCAGGGTGAAGTCTCTCTCAGGGAGGAGTGACAGGGAATGGCAAAGGACACACTGACAAAGAAGATTAATCAGAACTGGCTTTGACAAGCACTGTGGCATTTGGACAAGAACAAACTGGGAGGAGGGTAGAGAGAATAGTGCAACAATGAATGAATAGAAACCCAAAATCTCTGTAAATGTTTATGAAAATTAATAAAATATAATTATAAAAAAAATTTAAAAAAATAAAATGCACTCATTGACAACTGTAGCTATTTGCTCATAGCTGACTCTCACGCGAGTTTTCAGAGGCAGTAAATCTCACAGGAGAAGACTGTTCATCCTTTTCCCGTGGAGCATCTGGTTGATTAGAACCTCGTGCCTTTGGGACTGCAGCAAAGATTCTTATCACTAGGCCACCAGAGCTTCCTCATTAACAGTAATGAGTATTTTTTAAATATTATACCTTAGTTGCTTATCAAGTAATAACTCTCATAGCTATCAAGTCAAAATGGCCTCATAGGTGACCCTGCAGCAGGTTTTCAGAGGCAGTTAACTGCTCAGAAGGAGACTGCTGATCTTTCTCCCATGGAGCCACTGGCAGATTCAAACCACCACCCATCTTTGAGTTGGCAGCACAACTTCCTATCCACAGGTCACCAGAGCTCACTATAAAGTAATGATGTTGTGTATTGTTGAGTTTAAAAGACTCAGAGCAGATCCTCCAAGGAGTTTTCAGAGGCAGTAAATAGCACAGGAATAGACTGTCCAACTTTCTCTTTCAGAGCAGCTGGTGGATTGGAACCACCTATCTTTGGGTTGGCAGTACAAATACTTACTACTAAGACATCTGTTCAGGAATACTGTAGAACATTATGAAGGATCTCCTTGTAGCCACTCTCTGTGCTCCAGGCTAATAGAATCATCCTTCTAAGTTCTAACAAGCAATTCAACTGCTCCTCTGCTGTGAAGTCCATAGTTTGCCCTGATTCCTTGACAGGCTCATGTTAAATCTGTTTTGTTAGTCTATGGCATATTAATTCAAATGGCATATTTCTCCCAATGGGCTATCTTGTACACCACCTATTAATCTCTGCACAGCTCTGGGCAGTTAGGAATACCTAAAATCATGCTCATCATAGTAGCCTACATGCTAAATCAACTCAAACTCTGCTGCTGAGTAGATTCTAACTCATAGCGACCCTCAATCATGTTTCTGAGACCGTAAATCTCAATGGAAGGAGAGTGCCTGTCCTTCTTCCATGAATGCATTCGGACTACCAGAGATGTGCAGCTAATCAGTTAGCAGCATAACTCACTGCCAACTAAGCCAGCAGAGCTCTCCCACATTAAATCGGATCACACCAAGTATACCCTCCATATCAAGCGAAATTCTACCTCATCATTTTCATATGATGCAACAATAAACATACCAAAAACTTCATGTAATTTCTATAGATTACCTGCACTCTTGATACATTCTTTCAAACCAAGTCATCATGTGCGATTCTAGCTTTATCCCATTCTGAACCATTAAAGCATGGATTTCCACTTTTCAAAAGAACATAGATCAAAGACAACACACCTAAACCACAGACTCTCCCAATGCATTAAGTTCTCCTTATGAGCTACTCCAGGAAGATAGGGAAGCATCTTCTTGCACCACGTACCATATCTGGGTAGAATTTTAATGGAGAGAAAGAGAAAAGAAGCAAATGATGAGTGGGGACAAATGATGAGTGGGGAGAAGTTAGAATATTTTTAGTAACAAACTGCAAGAGTTTCTAAATACACTCTGCATCTACCTTCCATTTCTCACTGCAGATCAAACATCGCAAATAAAAAATAAATATATGTATATCACACAGATACATAACATATATATGTACGTATTGGGATACTTGGTTTTAGTTTTTTTTAAACAACAAAAAAAGCTATTATTAGTGACAGGCTAAGTGAGACAGCTTACACAATTACTGAATGAACACACATGGAAGGAAATGAGGACTTGAATAAAAATAGTCTTTTTTGTTCCTGAATCTCTGTGATTATTTTTTAAGGAGGAGGAGAAAGAAAACCCCCCAGTGTGGTAAAGACATGTAATTTGATTTTGAAAAGGCTTCACTGCGATACTCACTGCAAATTTTTAAAGAAAAATACATTTTCATCTCTATGAAGCATTTAAGAAGAGTCACAAAGTGAATGTGGTTTTCAAAGAGGTAAAAGAAACAGTCCTTCGCAAAGCGGAAAGGTGCAGCTCTGCTACTGGCAGCAGAAGGGTCTGTATCTCAGCAGGAATGCTGGTCAGGAACCGCAATTTCCACAGCTGAAAATCACCAATGATGTTTCTAGTTCCAAAAGAAGCTACCACCCTCCTCATTACATGCTCCAAGCAGTTCCAGAGAGTTTACTCTTAAGTTGTTGGCTATTACAATTCCTGACAGCTAAGACAAGTGAGTTTTCAGGAAGACGGAGGAAAGGCTGGTTATGGATTGTGTCCCTGCCATCTATTGGCTATTGTTGTTAGCGTGCTGGGGAGTAAGCTCCAACTTGTAATGTCCTATGTGTAACAGAACAAAGCCCTGCCTGATCCTGTGCCACGGTCACAGTCACTGCTGTTCTTTGACTCATTGTTGCAGTCACTGTGTCAATCCAACTCATTGTGGGTCTTCCTCTCCACTTTCCACTGACTCTCTCCTCATGGAGGAACCCATGGGTTACTCTAGGTAATGTGCCAAAATATGTTGTTAACCAACGAATGTAAACTCTCATTTGGAAATAAGAGTATTTTTTGTCATGTTAATGAGGTTGTTGCAGTGTAGGTGTATTTTACATTCTCTAGATATATATATAATTTTTTTTTTAAAAAAAAAAGCAGATTAGGAAAAAAGAAAGTAAGCACAAAAGCGGAACAGAAAAATGCCACATTTTCAAAAACCTGAGGAACTCTCCCCCCCACAGTGGACAGAGGGTGAGCCTGCCCCTAAAGTTGGTGCCTTGAATTCAGACTTCTAGCCTCAGATTTCAAGGAGTTGCTCTACAATCCCAAAGGCAGGAGGTTTGAAGCCACAAGTTGCTCTGCAGAAGGATGGGCAATCTCCTCAGTGATTTATCGCCTCTGAAAACTCACTGAAGGGTCAACTATGGGTCTGTTCCAACTGCACAACACACAGCAACAACAAGCCACCTAAACTGTGAGAAAATACAGTTCTGAGTGTTAAACACTTGAGCTGTGCTGCTGAAGAAGAGTACTGAATATACCATGAGCTGCTAAGAAAATGAACAGGTTCTTCCTTGAGAGAGTTAAATCAGGCTGCTCCTTGGAGGAAAGGATTCTGAAGCTTCATCTGACATACTTTGGACATGTTGTAAGGCAGGACCAGTCCTTGGAAAGGGATGTCATGCTCTGGAGGGTGAAGGGGCAGCGCAGGAGAGGAAGACCCTCTATGAGGTGGACTGATTCAGTGACTGGGTTAATAGGGGTGGGTGCATCAGAGACAGTGAGATTGGCACAGGACAGAGCAGGGTTTAGGGCTGTTGTACATAAGGTCGCTATTAGTTGCAGGCGATTCGATGGCACATAACAACAACAACACAGGCACATGGTTTGTGTGTAAATTAAGAAACCACATTAAAGTTTATTTTGACACACAGCAACCCATTTTTTTTGGGGGGGAGGTGGTTCTGATGTTGTTAATCTTTATGGAAGGAAACTGTCCATCTGCATCCTGAGCAGTGTCTGGTGGATCCACACTACTAACCTTTTGGTTAGCAGCCTGCTATGTTACACATTATGCCACCAGGGCTCCTATTTTGTGTGTAAATAGCATGGTGTAAAGTGCAGTCATTTTAAAACCTTGATGAGAGTTTGGAATCCATGCTGGGTTTTGAAAAGCTGCCTTTCCAAACTACATCCCTTTAACCTTGGTGCTATTTGAGCTTTAAGTCCTGAGGGCAGCAAGGCAGCATTCCAGTTCTCTGAGGTCCGGCCTATGCAGATTTCTAATCTATCCCCAAATGATCTCTGTTATTACAGACAAATTGATACAAAATGTGGAGAGAGACAGTGTTATCTAAGTCTTTACAATAAGCAGCTTCAGAAATAAAAAAAAAAAAGAAATAGGCATGAGTGAAGAAGGACAGGTTATAAGAAAAATTGGTCTTGTCATTTGTCCTGGGACCACCCTGTATAAACCAAGTGGTATGGACCTTTGACCAATTATGTAATCTCATTTATTTGTCCCTCATTATTCTTAGGTTTTCTTCTATTTCCTTCTTTTTTTATTCTGCTTTTTGTTCAATCAGATCTATAGTGATAATTCTGTCTTCTATTTCACTGATTCCATGTTCCATCTCTTTGTAATCTCATTTATTTGTTATAGACCTATTAACTTGCAAATTCTCACTTCTAAATAATCTTACCTTTAGCTCCCCTGACGGTCCTTCAGACAATTATACATTTATAACCTTTAGTTCCTGCTCCAGAAATATAGGTATCCATTTTTTGTCATCCTATACAGCGATTTCCCTAGTCCAGATCATTTTTAACCTTCAATAAATTCCATTTGCTTTTATTTAAGCAGGCTCTATGACATCGTAGACATGTGGTATTTTTATTATTTCTCTCTTTCTCTCTCTCTCTCTCTCTTTCTCTCTCTCTCTCTCTCACACACACACACACACACAGAGAGAGAGAGAGAGTCAGAAATGACTCATAGCGGACCCTTCAGTGGGTTTTCTGAGGCTATAAATCACACAGGAGAATATTAGCCATCTTTTTGCCACAGATTTGAACCTACAGAGGGTCATCACCTTGGGGGTATGCACTGCTAGACCCTATAAAGTGCATCACCGGAGTTCCCTATTTGTTACAGCAGCACCAAAAAATTAAGACAGGACTCATCACAAACCACAAGTTGAACTCTCAATACTAGCTGTCCCACACAAATATGTTCAATAAAAACAAACTGTTGAATATGGACTTCACACAGTCTCAGCGGCAGAAACCTTTTAAGCAAAAGGTTGATGGTTCAAACCTGCCAATGATGTTTTCTAAAGTGTTTAAACTCCAAGAAATCTTACCTTATAATAAGAGTTCTACCTTGTAACAAATGTGACTGTCATGAGTTGAAATTGACTTACTGAGGTGTGGAATCCCAGAAAATGTAATTGTGCTTATACAAAATCTATACCTAGACTAAGAAGCTAGTGCCCAAACAGAACAAGAGAACACTATATGGTTTAAAATCAGAAGTGTGAGCATCAGGAGTATAAACTTCCTCCATATCTAATCAATCTGTATGCTAAACAAATACTTCGTGAAGCTATACACTGTGAAGTAGAATGTGGCATCAAGATCAGAGACTCATCAACAACCTGTGTTATGCAGATAACACAACCTTGCTTGCTGAAAGCAAGAAGTTGAAGCACCTGTCGCAGAAGATCAACCACCACAGCCTTCAATATGGATTGCATCTCAGCATCAAGAAAACAAAGTTCCTTACCAGTAGGCACTACCAGGAAGATGGATAAAGGATTGACACTGTTAATGATTTCATCTTGCTTGGATGCATTAACAACACCCTTGGTACCAGCGGTCAGGAAATCAGGAGACGTTTTGCATTGGACAGGAGATCTCTCCAAAATGCCGAGGAGCAATGATGCCAGTTTGAGGACTAAGATGCACCTGATTCCATCACTTGCTATGCATCTGAGAGCTGGACAATGAATAAGGATGACAGAAGAATTGATGCTTTTGAACTACGGTGTTGGAGAAGGGCACAAAACATCCCAAGGACTGCAAAAAGAACAAACAAGTATGTCTTGGGAAAGGTGTAGCCAGAGTACTCCCTTGAGGCAAGGATGACAAAGCTTCATCTCCTTGGACATGTTGCTAGGAGAGGCTATTCCTTGGAAAGGGATATGCATGGAAGGGTGGAAGGTCAGCAAAAGAGAAGATCCCCCAATGAGATGAAATGACACAGTGACTGCAGCAATGGGTTCAAGTGCATCAGAGATAGTAAGAATGGCACAGGAAACGTCAGGATTCAGATCTATTGTTCACAGGCTTGCTATTAGTCAAACTCAGCTCAATGGCACCTAACGACAGTAACAAGTCACAAACCTTTAAATCAAAACCATTTAAAAGAATTCATCCAAAATATGTAGTCTTACTGGAACACCTAATTCCCTTTATGTGAAAGGAAGACAAATTCAATGAGGGGAAAAAATATATTCTAGAAACCAGTTTTCTGTTTTCTTATTTATTGTTGTTGTTACATGTCATCAAGGTGGAAATCACTCATAGCTGACCCTCCAGTGGATTTTCAGAGGTTGCTAATCACAGGAAGAGACTATCCGTCTTCCTCCATGGAACAGCTGATGAACTGAAACCACATGCCTTCGGGATGGCAGCGTATCTCCTTACCATTGGGCCCCTACTTTTATTACCAAACTCTGTTCAATAGCGTTTCATACAAAAAATTAATTGCTGAAGTGGAAAACAGTCATGAGAAGAGCATTTCTGCATGCTGGCTAAAAGTCCTGTCAATGATAACACATGCATGGAAACCTCCTATAAAATCATGCACTAATCCCGGAATTGGTATTTCACCTAATGAAATTATTTGCTTCCTTTAATTAGGGTGAAGTCTATAAATGCACCGTTTCTCCTTTTATCTTCTTTTCCAGGAAGCTCAAATTTAAAGGTTATAGTCATCTGCATAACCTCACTCACTCTAAATTATTTTGTATAATTATTTCCATTACTTTATGAGGTTTTTACTACTTATTTGTATTTTATCATCCTACTGTCCACATATATTTTATCACAGCCTTCCTTAAATACTTTTTGCCTACAGTTTACAAAGCATTTAGTTTTTAAAAAATGAAAATATTCATAATTTATGAAATAAAATTAATATACATTGCATCTATTCACAAAATGGCTTTCCTCCCCTAAATACTCCTAAAAAAAATAAGTTTAAATTTGAAACCCTATTTATTATAACATAACATGCTCAGCATATGGTGTGGTAGTGAGAATTGGAAAAAAAAATTCTTGAATTCACAGGATTCTGTAAGACAGCGTGCATACATTCCCTCCCAAGACAGGAAAAAACACTTATGATAGGAATCCTACACTTCCTTCTTCCCTTAACTGGATCCTTGGGGGGATGGGGGAAATTGCCATTTGGTCTATCTGCAAGTAATGATCCCATGTGTGTCAATGTACAACTATCCATGCTCCATACAATTTATAATGGGCTGATTTTTGAGAAAAGTAGGTCAACTGCCCTTTCTTCAAAGGGATCTCTGGGTAGATCCGAAACTCCAATCTTTGGGTTGGCAGCTGAGTATGTTAACTCTTTGTACTAACCTAGAGGGATCTTACATGCCTTTCGCATTGTTGACAAGTCAGAGGGGCTGTAAATCACACAGGAAGAGATTGCCCATCTTTCATTTGGGGTTCTCAGGAAAACTCCCTACAGACTATGCCAATAGAGATACTGTTGTTGTTCCTGTTGTTAGGTGGCACTGAGTTGAGTATGACTCTTAGCGACCCTATGAACAAAAGAAATGAACCCTGTGTCTGTGCCATCCTAATACTTCCTGACACACAAGAGTTCACTGCAGCAGTCACCATGTAAATCCACCTAATTGAGGGTCTTCCTCTTCTTCACTGACCCTCCACTCTTCCCAGCATCATGTCCCTCTCTAAGGAATAGAGACTCCTAGCTATATGCCCCAAGTATATAAAGCAAAACCTCATCATTCTTGCCTCCAAGGAGCACTCTGGCTGCACAAGACATATCTGTTGCTAACCATGAGATGTTCAGTTCACTCCTCCAATACCATAGCTCAAAGGCATCAATTCTTCTTCTGTCATCAACAGAGATTCTATTAAGACTGATAAAAAAAAGCAATGCACATCCTCTCCCAGTAAAACGGACATGTGTACCCACACACAGTATCTGACACATAATTTCAAGACACTCACAGACCTCCCTGCCCAAGACCACACAGATTCCTTCCTGCTACAGAAAAGAGCTGGTAAGATGGTAACTCCACTGCAGTCTAACAGAGGTTTTCTCGTGCCCAATTCAGCCATCATGGAGCTACAGTTTCCAAACTTCCCTTCTTTCCCAGGTGAGTGGTCACTGAGAGGACTAGTCATCTGTGACAGCCCAGAGTCCACACACAGGTGAGTGGCAGTGGAAGAATGAAAGCCCCCACAAGGACTTAATAATTGTTTTCACCCTTTCTTCTAGTAAATGGCAGAATGTGTCTCTCCAGAGAAAAAAATTAAAAGTATTCTATATTACCGCTGTTAGAGAAGAAAGAGGTTATATAAATACAGGGGATTACTTTTGGCCACAAGAAAATTCACACACTACTTCCTTTATGTGTCTCTCCCTCTAGCATTTCTTTGATTTTTTTTTTTAAAAGGACTTTTTCCACTAGTTCCAAAGCCTTAGTACTCAGTCTTGATGACAGCTGTTTATTTCTTCTCTCCTTCATCACTTGCTTAACATGTATTCCTACTGCACCTCAAACTTAAAACTGGCATTATCAGTAAATGGTATTTATATTTGCTTACTAAGTAAAGGATTACTTATCATAAACTATGAGTTATATCATTCCTTTATATGAAAGTTACAGCTAGAGGTTTTAAGAAGCAAATTAGGATTAGATTAGAAAACCATAGCTGCATAGTAATGAAAAAGGATATCTATATATCTATAATCTATATATCTAGAGAGATATATAAAGATAGATAGATAGACAGATATATGGATATATAGAGAGAAGTAATCTACCAAACCCAAAATTTTCAATCCCAACCACACATTCAATTCAAATAGAAAATGATGAGAAAAAAAAATATCTACCTACCCATGAACAAGTAAATCAGAACTGCTGGGACTTAGGTCTGGGTATCAGTATTTTAAGGTTGCCTGTTACATGTTTCACTGTTGACTAAAAGGTCAGAGGTTCAAATCTACCAGTCACTTCCTCAAGAGCAAGATCATGTAGTCTACTCCTACTGTAATTCAAAGTCTTGGAAAACAGAGGATGGCCATAAATCAGAATTATCTCAACGGCAGTGGGTCTGGATTATGTTCTTCTACTGCACAGCCAGAGAATACCACCTAAAAACCTCCTTATCACATGAGGGAAAATGTGAAGAGAGCCAGGGGAAAGGCAGAGGTGACAGGTGGGATGCTGGAGGGGAAATAAGGTGAGTTTCTTTTGTTCTGTTTTTTTGCTGGTCATTCCTAGTAGACGGGACTCCTTGGGTTATACAAAGGGTTATGTGCTATACCATTAAGCAAAAGGTTAGCAGTTGGAATCCACAGACTTTGAAAGTAAGCTCTGACCAGATGCTCTGCTGGAGAAGGAGGGGCAATCTCCTCCTGTACTAGTCAGATCCGATTTGATGGTACAGACACACAAAATAATAAAATAATTAAAAAAAAAAAAAGAAAGTAAGCTCTGGTGATCTGTTTGGCCTGGTCACCAGTTTTTCTGTAAGGTCACAGCCTTGAAAATTCTATAGAACATTGCACTGTGCACACATGGAGCTTTGGTGAGTGGGACTCGACAATAAATAACAATGTCTCAGTAGAGTAGATCATGCATCACCTAAGTCAAATGTTTTCAGGGACTCCATTGTGGAGCAGTATGGATCAAAACCCACAGAGAAGATAGTGAATACAGTATCTGATGAGCCTAAGCCTGGCTACCGATCCAGCCTCCACCTGCCCTGGGCTGGAATGCAGATTCTCTCTTCGCAGATTTTTGGTTTGTTAAAGGACAATGTTCTTGGTGGCTGGGTTATCATCACCATCACCACTTCTCAATCAGGAGTATTCCTAAGTCCCTAACTCCCTTGTCCTAGATTGTAAAGGCAGAACGTGTACTTTTCCCAAAAACATCAACTGGGCCTATGCTTTCTATGCCTTCAGAAATGTGGACCTCAGACAAGGTTTTCTGAGATATAGCCCAGGAAAACTGGGTTGAGTTTGTGGAGTGTTAAGTATGAAAACCAGCTGAGTTTCAGGGGTTTGGCAGCACTAAGTTTAGTCAGAGTTCAAATAAGCGATTTCTTGGCTTTTTGGAACACTTTACTTTCATTTAACTAGCAGAAGGGTCCCTCATTATGCACAAACAAGCTAATGCAATTTGTGGTCACTGGCCCAGCCAAGGTACAGGAAATGCCCCAGGTCTAGTCAGCCCTCTCTCCAGGTCAAGATCCACTCAACTGCTATCAGTAGCAAAAATCTCTCTCTCTCTCTTTTTTTAAAAATTAATTTTAATGAACATTTACAGAGAGAAAAAAAATCTCTCTTTCAAAACTTGAAGACAGGTAAACCAACATCCTCCTATGTCTGGAGTTCTTAAGTTGTTAGCACCAAGTTGGATCTTCCCAGTGACCAAGGCTAGCTCCGGCCATGTTACCCTCACCACCAATTACCTATCATACCTCACAGTATTCAACCAAAGTCAGTGCTCAATAATGTTTTTTGAGTGCATGAACAGCACCCAAAATAACAAAAGAATAAAACAGAAATCTCACCTTGCAAGTGGGACACACCAGGTTTCAATCCACCTCATACACAGCCACCACCATCTCTCAAGGGAGGTTTGCTACGAAGTTAATGTGTTTAAGTGGAGCTTCCAGACTAAGCCAGACTGAGAAGAAAAGCTTCACAATCAATTTCAGAATGGAAATGGAACTGAATTGAATTGGCTCATGCCAATGAAAATCCTATGATCAAACAGTCCAATCTGCAACAAGTCGTGGTGATGGCACAGAACCAGAAATAATTCTTTTGTTCTGGTTTTTTGTTTGTGAATTGGACATTGACTTGAAGACAATTAACAACAGCAACAAGTAGAAAATTTCATCATACACCATGCTGCAACCCTTGATTACACATGGTATTCGCTAACAACTCACCTTAGTGCTGTGTATCAAGAAGAAATGAGAACCAGTGTGGTAGTCTCCCAGGGTCCAGCCTCTCCTTGCTCCTTGTAATAGTGAAACCCACCAGCTTCACTGTGCACATGTGGCCCCAGGCAGAGACATTTCTAAGTCTCTTGAAATTAGATATGAGCCCATGATTATAAATGATACACAACCTGAAGTGATGTGCCCCAAATTGTGATCATCTTCTAACACAACTGCTTTCACACCTGAATTAACATGGAGAGAGAGGTAGAGTCATCTCTGCTGTGAAAAAGCAGAGTTGCCCCTCCAGCCCTGACAACTACTCTCTGAACTGTGACCTGAAGAGCCACCGCACCTGGGGTTGGGCTGGTCACAGGAGATCAATCCGCAACAGAACCTATTTGAAGGGAGCTCTGGTGACCTGAGCTATGCTGCTAACTCAAAGGCATGCATTTCGAATCCACCAGTGGCTCCACAGGAGAAAAATGGACCATCTGTCCTCTTAAAACCCAATGAAGGGTCAATTATGTGTCAATTCCAACTTGACAGCACATAAGAATATAATAACAACAATTTTAGAGGGAATCAGAGAACCTAGCTTTGACTCCAACCTCTAATTGGTTTGGAACAAGACAAATCTTCTATTCCTTAATTTACTCCTTTATAAGCTAGAGATAAAGGACAATCTTATAAGAATAAAAATAATCACAGTAAATAATGCTTTGAAAGGCTGTGCAAGACAGCCTCTGTGAATGAATATGAGTAGAACTGCAATTTGGGACCAAATATTTGTGAAAAGTACTGTCACAAAAGGAAAACTAAGTTTTATAAATTTAGTACAAAAAGTACACTACTATCTGGCAATAAGCTAAAGCATGAATTAAAGAGGTGATAAAGATGTATTTTCAATGTTAAATAAACATTTAATTAAATAAACAAATACATATTGTGCTTATTGTACTAGTATTACTGTATTTGCAGATATGATTTGCATGTACTGTACTAATGTTTCATTAAAATGAAAAGTGAGGCACATGGTATAACGTAAAGGAAATACTAACATGGCTCTAGTCACTTCTCCCTTTTTAAGAGCAAGATGTTTCAGGTCAAGAAGGCTAAACCCAGACTCACTGAGGTTTCTCTCAAGTATACCCTATTGTCCTTTTGGCACTGAGGTTTTAGAAATGGGTTTAACTTGAGGAGTTGCTTCCGTGTGTGTGAGAGAGATTCCCCTTCCTCCAGGTTGATCCAGCTCCATGCCAGGAATGCCTTTTTTGAAAGGACAGGAAGAGACCTGCATTTTAGTGACCCTCAGCCAGGAGCCTATGTGGAAGGAACAGCCATATGACAGCATACAGACCCTATCTGAAATTTAAAATGTATATGAACTTATTATCAGCTGTACCTAGTATTTTCTGGAGAGAAACGACCACCTGCCAGTAAATCCACCAGAATTCTTTCACTGAAAACTGAGATGCGTTTCATTCCAAAGAAATGATAAATGAACTTTTCCCCCATCTTTCTCCAGTGGTTTTAAAATATATATAAATAAAAAGCAAGCCCCAAGCACTACAAAAGACAGGCTGAAGGTGAAGGCTTACAGACCAGCACCAAAGCAGCTCACAGTGAAGAGTGAAAAGGCTAGAAAACAATGGCCAAACATCAAGGGATTTGCAAGAACAATGATGCATCCTTCAATTAAATTCTTTTGCTTAAACCAATCTTTCAGTCCTTGTAATGTTGTCAAGTGAAATCCATTTACAACACTCAAAACAAAGCCACAGACACTCTAGAATTTGTGTTGCTGACCTAAACAGTGACACTGCTGTACCTGGCAAGAAATCCTTTTCCTTGAAAGGGAAATTTGGGAAGTCATTTCATAACCCAGTAGCTAATGGACTATCAGCAGCACTCAGTCCCCCACAGCCCACCTGGCTCTCACCCTGCAGCCACAGGCCCCCCTCGTTCAGCCCTCCCACCTCACCAAGCCCTTTCACACTCCAGGGTCTCTGTCATGTTGCTCCTGCTGCCTGAAACACTCTTGGCTCACCAGCCATCCCTCAGCTTTCTGCTTCAACACCGATTCCTTGTACTCTCGTTTTCTTTCTTCCACAATACACATCACAATTTTCCCTCTAAAGTATTTAGTATCTGGCTCACTGACAGATGGAAACACCTAGAAGTAAAAAACTAGGTTTTGTTCACTATCTTATAACCAGCACAGCGATAGTCACCAGGCTGTGTTGCTCTTATCTGATGGGTGCTGAGTTGATTTCAAGTCGAAATGGCCTCATATGAGAGGGCAGAACTGCCCCCCACGTGTTTGCTCTTGTTGTTATTGTTATTGTGCACCATCGTAATCTCTGATGGGTTTTCAGAAGCAGTTAATCGCATGGAAAGAGCTGCCCATTCTCCTGCAGAGCAGCTGGTGGATTCTATGCCTTTGGGATTGCACAGTAGTTTCTCTCGCCACAAATCAACCCATAGCTGACCCAGCAGCTCCTCACAGGGTAGCCGACCATCTTTCTCCCTCTGAGCAACTGGGAGATTCAAACAACAAGACTTTGGACTGACAGTGCAACTCCTTACTGCCAAGTCACTTGTTGTTGTAGTTTTTATTGTTGTTTACAGTTGAGTCAGAACTGACACAAAGCTGATCCTCTGATGGGCTTTCAGAGACAGTTAATCACACAGGAGAAGAATGCCCACCTTTTTCTGCAGAGCCTCTGGTGGCCTTGAACCATGTGCCTTCAGGATTACAGCGCAGTTTGCCACTAGGCCACCAGAGCTCCCTAAACTGTTATCTTTACAGAAGCAGATTATTAGATATCTATCACAGAGCAGAAAGGTGGTTACAAGCTGCCAACCTTTCTGATTAAAAGGTAAGTACTTAACCACTATGGTCCCAAAGCTCCTGAGCTCAGCACATATTTTAACAGATTTCTTCCTTTTTTTTCAGAGTGGTAGTATTGTTGTTTTCAGGTGCCCTCAAGCCAAGTATGACTCATAGCAACCCTGTGAACAGGAGACCTGAACCCTGTCTGCCATCTTCACAATCTCTTGACAGAGTTGAACCCACTGCTACAGTCACTGTGTCAATCCTTCCAGTTGAGGGTCTTCCTCTCTTTCTCTTTTTAGAGTACAAACCCAGAGTAATGCAAACAATTAATATTCTTGGCTACTAACTAAAAATCTGAAAGTCCAAGTCTATCCAGAGGCACCTTGGAAGGAAAGGCTTGGTGCTCTACTTCTAAAAACTCAGCCACTGAAAATCCTATGGAGCATAGTTCTTTACACACATGGAGTCTCAAGGAGTCAGAATCAACATGACTCTGGAATGATTTCTTCCATCAGCTGGAAGAAAAGGTGTTTCAGAGCAGTTTTAGGTTAACAGAAAAACTGTGCAGAAAGAAGAATTTTTATATGTCCCTTTTACTCCCTTATCTCCAGACCCTCATATATCAATCATTACATCTTATATTTGTACATTTCTTACAAATGGTGAATCAAGATGAATTTGCTAGAAAAACCAAAGGAAAGTGGAAGAGACATGGAAGTCCACATGCCCAAACCCTGGGACTGGAGATTATGTTACCACTGTACTGGGCAAGGATCTGTGATTTTCAAATTCCACAGGTGATTCAGATGCAAAATGCCCTGTAGAGAGGAGTATCAACTTGACATTTTCCTGGCAAAATTATATACCGAAATACCAAATAAATCTCTATATATGACAGAAGTCTCAAGAAAGACTTACAGTAATGCCACAATTTCTGATAAGCACAATCTTTCCATAAAGCAACAGACTTAAAAATGGTGCTTACACGCCATTCTCTTAAAAGTATTTTCAGATAGATTTACCAAACCATAAATGATTGTAATACAGCCTGCCCAAGATATTATGCTTTCAACAAGTACACTGAATAGCGGCTCTGTGAATGAAAAAGAATATATGCTGGATGACTTCAGCAGTTGCAATGCAACCTTTTTACCCATAATTCCATGCTTGCTAATCAGGCAAATGGGGCCTCTTCAAAACCCCAAAGTCCCAAATCCCTCCCCTTATAATACAACAGGATCCCAGGCCATTTATTTCAATGTCTGTTAATATTCTGTTCCTTCCTCAGAAAACAGTTTGGTCCCTATTGCAAACATCAATGCTCTGGCCAACTAACAACAAAAATATTGACAGATGAAATGTAATCCTGCCTAAAATATCTGTAAATAGTGACTGCCATACAAATTATTGTGGGTTGACAAAGAAATTGGGAGAGAAGGGGAGGGGCAGCTGCCTTATGAATTTCAAATGTATGGTCACTGTTATTATAAAATGTCAGCATTTTTACTGCAAAATTTCCCCTTAACCTGACTCCTGCTGTATTTTTACACTGCTTTCCAGTTTTATCCCTCCCTAAGCACAACCAATTATCACATCCAGCCTTCATCTAGCTGACTAAAAGGCCCCTTGCATCTTTTTATCTTTTCCTTATTTCTGGAACTTTTCTCACAGAGCTGTTCTCAGTAAACTTTTACCAAAAGAGTCACAACTTACTAAGCAATTATTTCCTTCTTAAGAAATTTGTTTAGCAATGGCTTGGTATCTCAAAGTACTAATGAATTTTATAGCCCTGACAGTTTCCAAACCTTGACATTCATTCATGTGTATTTTGCATAAGTAGGTGTGGAGGACTGACGGAACAGTTTAAAACTATTGTAAAACAGACTGACATTGGGATTGAGGGAAAACAGAGAAGAAGGGGTGGAATGATGTATACTACATTGAAACAGATGAGGGAAAGAACTGTTTAAAAGGGATATATGATTAGGTATTATTATTGTCATGACAGGAGTCCAGAATGAAAGCTGCACAGTGGAGTGGACTTGAGGGAAGGGATTGAATAACAATGAAAGAGTTTTTCTTTTATTTATCAAGGAGAAAAGCGAAGGGGGTGGAGGACAGGGAGAAAAGCGCAGCAATGAATGAATGGAAACCCTAAGTCTCTGTAAACTTTCATTAAAATTAATAATAAAAAAATCAATTATTTTGCACAAAATAAGAACATTCACTTTCTTATGTCCTTTTATTAATGCTTAACTCATTAAATAAAGTCACATAATTAACTCTGCTGAAAACAAAAAGCAAAACAAAAAAACCCCACCAACCTTTAGAAGCCTCTTGCTGAATGAAAATTCTGAGAGGACCTTGCTCTTTTTACTCTTGCATCCTTGGGAGGGGGAGGGACAGTGCAAGAGAAGAAAACCCTTGATGAGGATTGAATCAGTGACTGGGCTAATGGGGGTAGATATGTCAGAGGCAATAAGGTCGGCACTGGATAGAGCAGGATTCACAGCTGTTGTACACAGGGTTGCAATGAGTCGTAAATGACTCAAAGGCACATAAAAAGTCACAACTCCAGGTCCCCAGTCTCAATTCTGTCACAGGCCAACATACCCACACCACCATTTTTTTTAGGGAAAAGGCCATGGTTGTCCCTCATACCATAGTGACAAAGCTGGTTTTTATTATCATGTGAAGCCTCCAGCCCCAGTCGACTGGACCAGAAACAAGCTTTGTGACCTCCAGGACAGCTAATGAAAAAACAGTTAAGAAAAGCCTTCCAAAGGGCAAGGCAGGCTGAGCCAGTCACCTGATAAAGCTCTCCTAGACATTAAAAATAAATGACCAAACATCTGAATGCCTATGTTGAACAAATTAACATTTCAAACACTTTTAAATAATTATGTTCCTCTGAAACAGTTACAAGATTTATAAAATATATTCATTCATAGTGCACTGCAGGCAGAATGTCTGCTAATGAGAAACAAATTTAAAATTGGATGATGAATGCCATCTTCTGTCAATCTTGCCAGTTTGTCTCTGGGACTCATTGTACAGAAGTCCATGTTCAGAAGTCCATGTACAGACAGCTCCAAAAGAATAAATCTGAGGTATTCCATGAATGTGAGGCCCAAGCTAAATGAACTCGTTGCCAAATACACCCACTATTCTCCCAAAACATCCACACACACACACCCCCAAATCATGCTATCTAACATCACCCAGCAAAACATTTAATGAAAAATTCTACTGAAATAAAGATGAGGGGGAAAGTCCACCTGGTTGACAAATCAGACTCTGCCTATTAGAATTCAAAGAAGAAAAAGTAATTACAAGCTCCTGCTGGTGAGGCCTGGGATCTAGAACAACCAGTCAGTCCAGTGTCTGTGAGGACAAGAAATGGACAGCTGGTATCCTCAGATTCACCCTAAATTCCCCATCTCCTTTGCAACGTGTAACTTGCTATGCGTTTTTGCACCTTGGAAGGAGAAGAGACTAATGTTAAAAGTTTCCAGAGAATCCTTGGAGGGCTGACCCAACTGCAAAATTTACACAAGCCTGCAAACCTCAGGAGGCAGAAAAATGACAATACTCTTCCACCTCACTTAGCAAATTTCCCCCACTGTTAGGACTTTCATTGTCCTTTCTCTCTAATTGTTTTCCATGCCATTGCTCAGTTTCTCTCTTTACCAAGAAAACCCAGCTCTTGAATATTTTTTCCTTTTTTCTGGATTCTCAGATGCTGAAATTTCACGATAATGTTGCAGTGGGAGCACACAATATTAAGCACACACAAGGACTCTCAGACTCATAGAAATTCCAGGTGTGTTTTTAAAATTTTACTGCTGTAGAATGAAGGAAATCCAGTAAGATTTTCATTTACAAAGGAGAGAAGTGGGATTAAAGCAGAACTGGCCAAATCTGGCTGGCAGGGAGAGTGCTGGGAAGTGTCACCCCAGGGTATTTGGCACCTCAAACAAGGTAGGAAGCAGACCAAATAAGAATCAAAAACACTTCAGACAAAGACACACACCATCCAATTTTGCAAGCATCTTAATCACAGACTAAGCAATCTGTGGGACAATTAACAAGTGCTTGACTAACTGAAAAAGTTGCCAGTTCAATCCCACCTAAAGGCTCCTCAGGACACAGGCCTGGAAACCCTATGGAGTATCGCACATCTGGGCTCACAAATGAGCAGGAGTTGATCCAACACTACCGATAACAACAGGGTAGCTTTACATGCCCTTTCTTGTTGAATTCATCCTCCACTCCTGTTTCCTAAGCCTTTCTCAGGGCACCTCAATAGCTTAGTGGTAAGGAAACGTGCTGCCAACTCAAAAGTATACACTTCAAATCCACCAACTGCTCAGAGGGAGAAAGATGGGCAATCTCCTCCCATGCAATTTAATGCCTCTGAAAGCCCCTGGAAGATCAGCTATGGGTCAGTTCAAAACAACAACCCAGTCAGCCCTTTCAACCTCCACATTCCTCGTAATCCCTCCTCAGAAAGGTATCTTTTCTTCCTTCTAACAAAGTAGAAACTTAAGACACTAAGGAAATGTAAGGAGAAAGTTTTCCCATGTCTCTCCTAAAGAAAACTTCCAGAACCTGGGCACAACTCCTGAGGAACAGATCATCATTGGGCAGAACAACACTGAAGACAAAATCCAAGGGTCCACGAGTGCCCACGAGTGCACTCTGTCTTAAAGTAATTCTTCCAAACATAAGTGTGTCGGCACTTCAGTCCATTCCGTAGGAAAGTTAAGTGAGGGCTCTCTACTTATGGCCATTATGACAAATAATGACAGAAAACCAGCTGGGTTCTGATTTTCTGGAAGAGGCACTGGAAATGGAAATATGTTAAAAGCACACAGCCTTGGTCATCAAGAAGCCTAAGTTGTACATCCTCAGACAAGGCATTTTAACCTTGCTAGGCCTCAACTTCCTCCTCTAAACATGAAAGGGTCTCTGACCAATGACTTTGAGATCAATGGTCATAACAATAGTAGGCTTCTAAAATTCTCTACCATGGTCTCCAAGGCACTTGACCTCCCCAAAGCAAATAAGACCAATGACGTTCCAACAACCAATGGGACAAGACCATTTACAGGATGCAGAGCAGATAAAGTCCGGGCCCCTCTTCCATAAAATGATAACACACCTAATTTCCAAACTCTGTCATACTAGATATGGGAAAGCATTGCCTGTACCTTTAATAGAGATTAGAAAAAGAAAGGAAAGGGAGTAGGTCAAGTAACTTTGTGTAATCTGAATTGTGGTGCAGGAAAGAACGTTGAATATCCCAGGGCCTGCCAAAAGAACAAACAAATCAGCCCACAATGTTCCTTGCACACAAGGAAGGCCAGACTTCAGCCCGTTTACTTTGGACACATGATCAGGATCAACTGTTAGAAAAGGACATCATTTTTGGAAAATAAAGAGTCAGTGCAAGTCGGATTGCACCCTCAATGAGATGGGCTAACACAACCGTCACAACCATGAAATCACACATCCAATGACGAAGAAGGTGGGACAAGACGTTTCTTCTGTTGGTTATACACAAGGTTATCTTGAGTCAGAGTTGACAGCAATCAAGAACAGCACCCTCATAAAATCTACTATCTAAAAAAATTATATACCAAGAAGTAGAAATCCCTCGCTTATTCATTGCCATTGCAACTCATAGCTTCCCTCCGCTGGGTTTCTGAGGTTATGAAATCATAATGTGAAGAGACTGTCTCTCTCTCTCCCTCAAAGCTGCTGCTGGGTTTGAATCACCAGAGGTGCCCCACCCTTTGGTTAACAGTACAAAACCCATGAACTACACCATCAGAGTTCCGTAAAACATTTCAATAGGTTCATTAAAATGATTTCATCAACACTGCACATTAAAGATAATCTCAGACCCATGACTTCATCGAGCCTTCTTGCTTCTCCATTTTAGAGATAAGAAAAACTAGGCAGAGTGATAAAGCAACTTGCCCAAGGACATAGAGCTAGCATAGAAAAAAATTGCCCAAATACTAAAAGCAGGCCAAGAATGATTTAACAACTCCAAAAAGGTATCGAAATGACGTTAGCAAAGTCTAGGACAGCTGAACCCTTCCCAAAACCACTGCTTACCACACTACACAAGCCAAAACAGTGGACTGGTCAGCGTGACCTGTAGGATGCATATGCTTTTGGCTCTCAAGTTCACACACTTCCATCCATATGTTTCACAAGGCATGAAAGCTGACCGACCAAATCAAACCTTTGCTGTAAAGTTTATTCCAATTCATGACAAAGCTGACAGTCTTTCCACAATAGGCCAGCAGCTCCAGTGTGGCCATGTCCTGCTCAGACCAGAGTGTGACCTAACACACACACAATTTCCTCACTGAGCCACAGGAAGCAACGACTGACAGTGCCAGCGCACATGTGAGTAGCAGCAGCTGCCCCAAAGACATCACCCAAGGACCTCACTTCCTGTCCTGGCAGCTAAGTTTTGATCTATGCCAGCTCAGGGTCTGAACAATTGTTTTCAAAGCTTAGTGTTGGACAGGACCCAGATATCCAAGAAACCATCTGTTAACAGAACCCTGCCTCCTCCAACTCCATTTCACAACAGACCACAGTATCAGCCAATGGCCCTCATTACCCAACCTGGCACTAGCAAGTCTTCTGAAGTAATGGGGTGGACTCCCATGGGCAACCATGGAGAGGACTTGACTCATCTGACCCTGTCCAGAAAAGGAGACATGCTGACACAAAGAGCCCATATAGTCCACCTGGCAACAATGACTATGGTAGATATAAGGAAAATGTGGGAAAATGCATCCAATTTTCCCAAGTCTTAGAATTTCTAATTATTATCTCCTTTCAGTTTTTAGTCTACTTATTCTTTATCAGGGAGCTCTGGTGGTCTAGTCAAGGAGTTGCACTGCCATCTCAAAGGCAGGTGGTTCAAACCCACCAGCTGCTCCTTGGGATGGGTAAGCTCCTCTCACATGATTCATAGCCTTAGAAAACCTGCAGGAGAGTCATCTATGAGTCAGTTCCAACTCCACACCAGTGAGTGAGTGGTTCTTTACAAGTTGCCTTTCGAAGCAAAGGAGCACTGGTGTCACAGTGTGTTCACTGCACACTGAGCTGTTAACTAAAAGGTCAGTGGTTTGTGTTTACCATCTGCTCCTCGGGAGAAAGATGGGCAGTCTCCACTGGTAAAGATTTACAAGTTTAGAAATCTGATGGAGGGTTGTTGTAAATTAGAGTCAACTTGAAGGCAATGAATTTGGTTTGGGTTCCTCATTTTTTTCTAGGCAAAAATCACAAATACTGCACAAAAATTAGGTAAGAAGAATGGCACTAATAATACATTAATATTCTAGACTTAAAGTGGTATAAGCATAGTAATTAGCAGCAAAATCAGAGTAAGATTGAGCATTTTTTTTTACTAATTTTAATGAAAGTTCATAGAGACTTAGGGTTTCCAGAGAAAGAGCATTATTAAAAGTCATTCCTATATTAGGTGCCATCATGTTGACTATATAACTCATAGGGACCCTGTGAATAAGAAATTTGAAATTTCCTTTATTATTACCTATAAAATCCAAATTAATGCCAAGCAATTATATTTGTGTCACAGAAGTGGTAATAAGAAACATTTATTGTTACTTTACTATGTGCCAAACTGTGCTAGGTCCTTTATATGTATTATCTTCCTGATTCCTCTAGCACCTCTATTATTACCCTCTGCTTTTACTTAAACAAAGGGAGCTCTGATGGCATGGTTCACAGGGAATTGTGCTTCTAACTCAAACTGTGCACGTCCTCAGTGGTCTGAGACCACAAAGGCTCTGTGGGAGAAAAATGGGCAATCTCCTCCCATGAGATTGTAGTCTTGTAACTCAATGATGGTCTGCTTCAATGGCAATGCATTTAAGCTTTCTGAGTTTTGAGTTTTTAAGCAAAAGGAACTCTGGTACTACCTATAGGCCAAAGGAAGTTGTGCTGCTAATTCAAAGGCCGCACATCTCATAAGGTCCAAATCCACCAATGACTCCTTGGGAGAAAGATAGGCAGTTTCTTCCCATGGGTCTTACAGCTTTGGAATTCCAATGGAGGATGATGAGCTATGAGTCCGAACAAGCTAAACAGTAATATGTTTGAGTTTTGAAGGGTTTGGTGTGGGTTTGTTTTTTGGGGTTCTTTTTGGGGGGGGTGCTTTGTTTTGTTTTTTTGCAAAAGTGACATATGAAGGCTAGTGAACTTGCCTACAGTCATATCACTAAAAGGTGGCACGTTCAGGTGCCATTATGCTTACCATTATACTACCTTACGCCACCAATGGAGTTCCTGGATGATCATAAATGGTTTAACATTCAACTATTAGTTGAATGGTCAGCTGTTCAAAGCTACCCAGAGGTTTCTTGGAAAAGAGGTTTGGCAATCTGTTTCCAAAAAGATCACAGCCTTAAAAACCCTATGGGGCAGCTTGACTCTGGCCATGAGTTAGCAATGACATAGGGGCATCTAACAGCAACAACTCACTGCCTTAGTGTAGGACCATAGACTAAAACTACAGCTTAATCTGCTGAACTGCATGAACCTGCATTTTGAGACATACTGTGTAAATGACTGCCTTGAAAATTTATAAGCCAGGAAGGGAAATTGGCACTCCTCTAACAAGTCTGTAGCACAGATGTCAAGCAGCTGCGCAGGAGCCAAAGGGAACAAATGAATCGCGTGCCTGGCAAGGTTTTAAGTGTGTCTGCCTAAGACTTGAAATTCTGAAAAGAAATGAGGAGCTGAGGGATAGGGAGGAAGGAGACTCTCATTCTAAATTCCACAGGGAGTATTAAATAAACATGATTAAGCCCAAAACTGCTCTGAGAAAATCAGTCTGCCAAAATGAAAAACAAAAACCCTATATCTATTACCTTCCTTCTTCACCCAACAAACACAAGAAATTCATGAGCATGCACACAATCTCTACTGGCAGTTGCCTAAACATTTGAATAGCATTTAACTGTAGGAGATCAAAGACTATAGCCTACAACAGGAATTCCATCTCAATATCAAGAAGACAAAACCAGTAGACCAACAAAGTAACATCAAGACAGATGGATACAAAATTGAAGTTGTCAATTATTTCATTTTACTTAGTTCCACAATAAACATTCTTGGGGGTAACAGTTAAGAAATCAAGACATGGTGCATTGTGGGAAAGCTGCTGTCAAGGACCTCTCCAAGGTACTAAAGAGCAAGGATGCCAGTTTAAAGACTAAGGTGTGCCTGATCCAAGACCTAGTATTTTTAATTGTTTCCTATGCATCTGATAGCTGGACAAGAAAATGTTTAAATCAATTTCTTCTTTTGTGGGAGAGATACTTTTAGCAAACATGTGGCTTCACTTATCCCAGTGGGCTACAGTTCTCAGTCATTTCATGGAGTCAAACTAGTCACCAGACAACCACAGATTTACTGAGTAACAACTCAGATCACAAGAATGAAATAATAAAGCCATGGGCCACTGGGAATATTTTCTGTTGATCATGCTTGAGTCAACTCACAAGCCTGTGATGTTTATAAGTAAATGTTTTTCCTTTGCTCAATCTTGTCTAATCTTTCACCACCAATATTCATTTAATATAGTCCAACCAAACACTTACTGTGTATCAAAGTACTTGCCCCTGTGACTAGAGAAAAAAGTTTATCATCTAATTAGGAGGGCAGACATTGATCATATAACAGCACAAAATAGTGGGTTATCTACAAAGTACGCTCTGAAGATATACAGATTGCAGAGTATTGTGGCAGCTTTTAAACATGGCTGAAAATTCTGATACACTTGCTGCTGAAAGGAGGACATATCTGGTCCTTGTGATTGTGAGCAGGCTTTTATGACAGCTCTAAAAGTTGTAGCCCTTAGTTACCACTTTTGGTAACTTCATGTGTGCACAACAGAACTTCTCTGCAAGGTATCCAAGGCTGTGGCCTTTCAGAAGCAGACCACCAGATCTTTCTTCCAAGGGATCTCTGTGTGGTTTCAAACAGCCAGCCCTTCAGCTGGCAGTCAAGTGCTTAACCATTTGCACCACAAGCTACTGATCTGATAGAATTAGTGCAACCCCAAAGTTACATAAGAAGCTATTTTAAAAAGAAGCAGCAGCAGCAGCTATGCAATTCCATGTTTCTCTTTATATGCTGGAATTCTGAGAGTCCAACTATCCTGAAGTCATCTCTTTGGGAGGAAGTTCAAGCTACAAGAAATAACTGGAGGGAGGTTTCCTAGTCAACAGATCAAGCTGAGCATAACCTTTGAGTCATCCTTGTCCTGTTATGTGGTTCATGAAAGAAGTAGCCTCCAAATGATTCCGACTTCTAGCTATCCCAATCTGCCCAGCTGAGGTTCCAGACATCATGGAAATGTGGCAAGCTATCTGCAGGGACCTCTCCAAATTACTGAGGAGCAACGATGTCAGGCTGACGACTGCTGTGTGCCTGGTTCAAGACATGGTCTTTTCAATCACTTGTTACGCATCAATGAATAGGGATATCAGAAGAAATCTATTTAAACATGTTGGAGAAGAGTACTGAGTATCTCATGGACTGTCAAAAGAAGAGAGAGAGATGTCCTGGAGAAGGTGTAGCCAGAGTCCTCCTTTGAGGCAAAGGTGATAAAGCATCATCTCACATACTCTTGCATGTTGCTAAAGAGAGCCTATTCCTTGGAGAGGAACATCATGCTTGGAAAAGTGGAAAGTTGGTGAAAGAAAAGATGACCTGCAACGAGATGGACTGACACTGTGACTACAGCAACGGGTTCAAGCATGCCAGAGACTCTGAGGAAGGCACAGGACAGGACAGGTTTCAGACTGGTTGCTCCCAGGGTCATTATGGGCTATACTCACCTTGACAGCACCTAACAACAACAGCATCATCCCACTAAGCACTGTTAGAATTCAGGACCCACTAAATCCTTCAACAACTCAATTCACTGCTATAAGGTTGGAACCAACTCAGAATTGATCATCTAATGAGTTTTCAGAAGCAAAAACATCATATAGGAGAAGACTGTCCATCTTCCTCCCACGGAATACATGGTGGTTTCAAACCACCTGCCTTTGGGATGGCAGCACAACCGCTTACGGACAGGCCATCAGAGCTTCCCACAGTGTAGAACAGAAACAGAACACGTCCAAAATTCTGGATTCTTATTTGACAGTGGTTAGAATTTCCCAAAGGGTTTATTTTTTGTTCTTTGTGGGTTTCCGTTTTTAAGTTTGTTTTTCTCTTCTGAGGTTAAACTCAAAAAACATAAAATGCATCAACGTAACTATTCTAAACTCAATTCCGTGACTTCTAGTACATTCACAAAGTTATGCAGCCACTGTCACAATTTAATTCTAGAACATTTTATTCCCAATTGCCGTGCCTCAGCCCTGGAGAACCACACACTTGCTTTTGTCTTTTTGGATCTGCCTCTTCTGGACATTTCATATAAAGAATTATACAATATGTGGTTTTTTATGTCTGCCTTCTTCCCCTCAGCATATTTTCAAAGGTCATCCATGGGTAGCATGTATCAGTATTCAATCCCTTTTTAAAGCCAAGTAATATTCCATCATATGGATATACTTCTTCTGGTTGTCCATTACAAACTGACGGGCATTTGGTTCATTTCCATTTTTTTACTCTTATGAATGCTGTTATGCTGCTATGAACATGCACTGACAAGTTTTTGGTTAAACACCTGTTCTCCATCCTCTTGGGAATTGCTGGTCACAGAGTAACTCTATGTTTAACATTTTGAGGAACCATCAAACTGATTTCCATAGCAGCTGTACCATCTTACACTCATCAGCAATGTATGTAGGCTTTCTCAGAGGCTTTAATCAAACAGAACAAATATCAGACCTGAGCTTGGGGGGGAAAAAATCATAGGAGCCACCAGCTCTGGTGAAAGATCATGAATTCAATTTTGGACCAATTGGTCTGACGCACCTTTTAAAACATCAAGTTGGAGTTATCAAGTCTGGGGCTCAGAAAAGAGTTTAGCTCTAAAGTTTAAATTTGAGACTCAGCAGCCCTGAGCATAAACAGGATTCCTTAAAGAAAGGAAAGAGTGTAAAATGAAGCAGCTTTGTCCTTCCTAACTCTTTGTTACTAAAAGTTACGTTGTTGTTGTTGCTTTGACTCATAGCAGGCGACTCAGTGAACTATACACAACAGCTCTGAATCCTGCCCTATTCGGAGCCAATTTCACTGTCAATCCATCTCCTCCAGGGTCTTCCTCTCTTGCGCTGTCAGAATTGACTTATAGCTGACTCTTCAATGGCGTTTAAGGAGGCTACCAATCATAGATTGACCATCTTTCTCCTGCAGAGCTGCTGGGAGAAGCCAATCACCAGAGAAGTACCCCCTCCAGATTAGCAGGGCAAATTCCTATTGACTACACCCCCAGAACTCTCAAGCTCTTTAAGAGCTCTGACACAGAAGTTTGTGGTAAGAAAATGAGATACATGAGAAGAAAAGAGTTTAGCAAAACTCAACTGGCGGATGGAGAAGGAAGGAAGGAAACTGAGCAAAAGACAGAAGATTTGCCAAACTGTAATAAGAAACAGAACAGCTGAAAAGAGTCTAAAACCTGACACTTTAACAGAGAGGATTTTACTTCTTTAAGTATTTTTTGTTTGCCTGTTTTTGTAGTAGGAAGGGAGTGGGTTAAAAAAGGGAATGGGTGGAAGACATTTCATATCCTTTACTGCTTCTGTGGTATCTGAACGTACAACTTGTCTAACCGAAATAGACCGGCCATAGGAATCAAGTGAAAAGAATGATTATACACTGTTTCACAAAGCTGAGGAGGACAGTAGGGCAGCATGTCAAAGAATCACCACAAAATTCAGTAGTAGAAAAGCAATGGGGAATAATGGTTTCCCCACACATTCTCTGACGAGTAGGTATCTAATTACAGAGTCAAATCAAAAGAGGAGAATATTAAGAATAAACCTGTAATAATATCATCTTGTCCCACTTCAAAATTGTAGTTTGAGTTGTTTGGTTCCTGAAAAGCCACATTTCCTGATTATAAAACTCTCTTTACATATTAATCAAGAGTAGAGCTAATCCTTTCAAGCCTACATTACAAGGAATTGAATTTTAACTTTGTAATTATAAAAACAAAGCCTTCTTTGGGTTGAACAGCCTGGCTCTTTGGATACAGAACCATCCAGGGTTGGCCTACCCTTTTGGTAACTAATAAACAAAATTGGGAAATGTAAACTACAATAAACTGTTTTACTAGAATGACACAGATACACAATCCCTTATTTTCTCTTTATTCACAATCTTTGAAAGATTTCATCTTACCAATTGATAAGAAAAGTGCTCATCTAGACTTCTGAATTTGGATATTTAAGTGATTCAGTGATAGAACTGTCACTCTCCTAGGCCAAGAGATACAAATTTGATACCAAGCAACACATCTTATCTTCACTGCATGTTATCTTCTTGCATGTTGCCTTGATGCTGAATAGATTTTAGCACAGCTAAGACAAAGTTTTAAAGAAAGGCTTAGCAATATATATATATATATATAATCTATAATCTCAGCCAATGAAAACCTTAAAGAGAAAATGGTTCACTTCCATGCAAAAAATGATCCAACTCCACTTTGTCATGTCAAATCATCAGGAATAAAGCAGCTAACCAGAACTCACTTTGAGGTGTTAGGACTCCTACTTTAACGGAAAACTACATTACTAGTTCTAATCACATCACCAAACTGAATCATAAAGAAAGATATTTTAAATCACAGTATCAATAACTAGCAGTTAGGAAACCTAAAGACAAATTGCACTGGAAAAATCTGCTGTCAGGGACCTCTCCAGAGTACTGAGAAGCAACAATGTCAGTCAGTCTAGAGACCAATGTGCGCCTGATCCAGGCCATGGCCTTTGCAATTACTTGCTATGCTTCAGAGAGCTGGACAATGACTAAGGACAAAAGAAGAAGAATCAAAATGTGTCTGAGTTGTGGTGCTGGAGAAGAGTCTTAAACATACCACTGTGGACTGCCAAGAAAATAAATAAGTTTGTCTTGGAGAGGGTAAAACCAAGTTTCTCCTTGGAGGCCTGGATTTTGAAGCTCCATCTCACATACTTTGGGCATGAGCCAGGAGGGACCAGTCCTTGGAGAAGGACATCATGCTTAGACAGGTGGAGGGAAAGTGCAGGAGAGAAGACCGCAGATGAGATGGATTGATACAGTAACTGCAATAATGAGGGTAGGTGTGTCAGAGTCAGTGAGAATGGCTCAGAATAGGGCAGGTTTCAGAGCTGTACATAGGGTCGCTATGAGTTGCAGGCAACTCGACAGCACATACCAATAACAACAGGTATTTAAAATCCTTATAACCTAACTTAATAGGTTTATTATCCCTGTTTCACAAAGGTCTTGAGAGACACATAAGTACCAAAGCTTACTGTGATAACACAGAATTTATTATTTTTTAACCACAGTGCTCAGAGTTCCTCTATAATACTATGTCTTCCAGTTATAGGAATTTCCAGAGCATTAATTCTAGGCACCAAAGAAACCACTGCATAATGGTAGGAAAATAAAGGCATAGATCTGGGGTAGAAGAAGATGAGTTCATAAAATAAATAATGTTTATATCCACAAGAACTCTACAAAAATTTGTTATTTGATCTTATTTGTTTTTCTGAATGGGGCAATACACAACTTTTAGAAATGAGGAGTGATATTGATGTGAAAGCAACAGCATATGTTTCACAAAACCATTTCCCATAGTATATTATGGAGGGAAAGTCCTCTCATCCCTACTAATTCCAAAATATTCTGTTTGATGATAGTACTTATAGAGAAAATGAGAGCAGTGACCAACGTTAATTAGTATTAAATGGGGAAGAGCCACAAACATTAGCTTATTCATTGATTCTCTCCCAATATTCCTGAATTAAGTCTCCCTCATTTAGAGATTAAAAATAAGCCAATGATATTTTAGTGATGGAATAATAGTAATTACAAGTATAGGAGACGAACAACAAGGAAGAATTAGATGTGTAAGTGATTCCAGGAGACCAGGTGACACAGTGGTTTAAGTGTTTGTCTGCTAAACAAAAGTCTGAGTACTCATCAATCCACCAAGGGAGAAAGATGTGGCAGCCTCACCTTGTGAATATTTACATTCTTGGTAACTAAACGGGGCTTACTTTGACCTACAGGGTCACTAGAAGTGAGAATTGACATAAAGGGAGTAGGTATGTAAGAGGCAGAATTCTTGACTTCCATGCAAGATAATAAACATGAGAAATATGTTGTTGTTACTACGGGCTATCAAGTCAACGACTGTGTCTGTTGTTGTTAGGAGCCACTGAGTCAAGTACCATGCATAGCAACCCTATGAATGATAGATCTGAATCTTGCCATGCGCTATGCAAACCTCATCTTTTCTGACATACTTGAGCCCAGTGTTGTAGGCACTGTGCCAGTCAATCTCACAGAGGGTCTTAACTCTCTTTCACTGGCCCTCTCCCTTTCCAAGCTATACTTTTCCAAGGAAGAGCGTCTCCTAACAACATGCCCAAAGTATGTGAGACAAAGCTTTGTCATCTTTTATCTCCAAGGAGCACTCCGGCTGCACCTTCTCCAAGACATATCTGTTTATTCTCTTGGTAGCCCATGAGATATTCAGTACTCTTCCCCAACACCGCAACTCTATGCCATGGATTCTTCTTCAATCATCCTTATTCACTGTCCAGCTCTCAGACACATAGCAAGTGACTGAAAAGACTATGGCCTGATTCTGGCACATCTTCGTCTTCGAACTGACATCATTACTCCTCAGTAATTTGGAGAGGTACCTGATTTTCCCAGTGCAATATGTCTCCTGATCTGACGGCTGAAGGGTGCTGCCTGTGAATCTAAATAAGATTAAATCATTAGCAACTTCAAGCTTTTCTCCATTATCATGATATTGCCTATTTGGGCCACTGGTGAGGGTTTCTGCTTTTTTTCATGTTGAGATGCAGTCCTTAATGAAGGCTGTAGTCTTTGACCTTCTGCAGCAAGCATTTCAAGTCCTTTTCACAGCAAGTAGGGTTTTGTCATCTGCATAACCCAAATTATTGATGAGTCCTCCTCAAATCCTGATACCACATTTTTCTTCACAGAGCCCAATTTCTTTAATTATTTGCTTAGTATTCAGATTGTTATTGTTGTTAGGTGCTACAAAGTCTCGTCCAATTCATACTGATCCTATGAACAACAGATAAGAACTCTTTGCATTTTCATAATTTCTGACATACTTGAGCCCCATGCAGCAGTCACTGCGTTAATTCAGACGGTTAAGAGTCTTCCTCTCTTTCATCAACTCTCCACCTTTCTAAGCATGATGTCACTCACTCTCAAGGACTGAACAGATACGCAGTAAAGATACAACCCTGACACACACCTTTCTTCATTTTAAACCACATAGTGTTCCCTTGCTCAGTTCAGAGACAGCAGCTTCTTGGTTTAGACGTAAGTTTTACATGTGCAGAATTAAGTGTTCTGGGGTTCCCATTCTTCTCAATATTAACAATTAATGATTCACACAGTCAAATGCCTTTGCATAGTCAATAAAGGACAAACAGACTCTCCTATGACTGCTGTTGTTCTTGTTTGCCTTAGAGTCGGAATCGACCAAACATGACTCTCCAGCAAGTTTTCGGAGGCAGTTAATTGCATAGGAAGAGACTGTCCATCCTCCTCCAAGAGAGCAGCTGGTGGATTTGAAACGCATGTCTTTGGGAGTGCAGTACAGCTTCTTAGCCCTAGGTCACCAGACCTTTCTGTACTATTATTGATCCTAAAAATAACAGAGCGGAACATTGTCCTATCCTGTGCCATCCTCACAATTGCCAATATGTTCAAACTCACTATTACAGCCAGTGTGTCAATCCAGCCTGTTGGAGGTCTTCCTCTTTCTCTGACCCTCCCTCCATCTTTCCCAGTATGATATCTTTTTTCCAAGGACCAGCCCATTCTGAGAAATATACTAACGTATGATAGACACAAAGAAAATGTGGAGTGTTCCAGAAGGCAAAACATGTTGTTAAAATACTGGGATAAAATAAAAAAATAGGAGGAAAGGAGGAAAAAGGGCAATTGTTGAGTGCTTACTATACACAGACACCCTCTATGGACTTGACTGGCATTAACAGACTATCCTCACAATAAGTGTACGAGGCAGGGATACCACCTATGACAAAACTGAAGAACAGAAAAGTGATGTAAGCTGCCCTGCGAGGACACAGCAGACTCTGGAGCCAGCCTAGCTCTAAAGCCTATGCTCTCCCCATTACATAGCCAAGCAAGGAGCAATTTACATTCCATCGAAAATAACTCAGACAAGATTGAACTCCATGAAGGAGAAGAAACAGAAGTCTCTTCATGCTTTACCCCATTTCCAGGACCATCAAGCTAAAATCTCTCCTTCCAGCCCACATCCTGTGTACCTGATGTAATAAGATGTCTGGTGAAATCTGGTCCACTACAGCTCTCAAATACCCATTTGCTATTATCTCTCTTTAATGGCTCCATCCAATCTACTCTCCCTGAATCTCACTTCCTGCCAAATACATTTAAGGGCTTCTTTGTGAATGAATCTTATTAGCGCCAGCGTATTTCTTCTTAAAACCACATGTTTACAAGTAGGAAAAGAGTATGTCAGAAACACAACATTTATTTAAAAAAATGCTTATGTTCTCTTTAAAAAAAATAAATAAATAAAACTGTCTTGTTTATCCAGATACTTTTTAAGTGAAATTATACTACCAAAGAGTTGAATATGTTTATAAGAAATAAAGCAGTAAGAGTAGAAACACTTCTTCCCTAAGTATCTCTACAGAATCTTTTCCATAGATCAATTATTCACTCATCCCAAAAGCACTTGCTACTGAAGTTATGTCTGTGCAGGTCAAGCACCATCCACAAGACACACCTGAGAGTACCTGTTAACAATACAGATTCCCAGGCACTACCTAAGACCTAATGAATCCTAATCTCTGAGAGAGGAACTGGCCATCATTTCTCAGCATCTCAGGAAGTTTTATAAAAACCTATAGAAAGAGAGCCACTAACCAAGGACCTTCTAAGTGCCAAATAGCACAGAGAGGCATGCAAAGAGATTACCACAGCCTGGGTCTCCAGCTTGGCCTCACCTCCACATATAACAATTCTCAACACAACAACAGTATCCTTTCTAAAGGCAGGCCATGTCACTTTTCCGAGGCAGTCTCCCCAAGGACATTGCCTCTTCCCTCACTGGACACAAGCCCTGAATGATCTCTCCTTTCCCTTTAGGACTAATTTCCTACCACTCACCTCCTCCCTCCACTCCCATCACCAGCCTGCCTGCTGCAGGGTCTCCACACTAGGCCCCTCAGCCTGGACTGCTCTCCTGCAAGCCCCTTTGTGGTCAGCTCCCTCACATGCCTGGGCTTGTTGGTTCAAAACTACCTTCACAGTGAAGACATGCTCTGTCCATCCAATCAAGACAATCTCTGTCCTCTATTCCATTCTTGTTTTATCCTCTTTACCAAATACTTGGTAATTTCCTCATCTTGCTGTTTGCTATTGTTGTTGAACAGCAGCTCTGAAGCCTGTCCTGTCCTGAGCCGTCTCACTGATTCTGACACATCAACCCTTATTTCTCCAGAAAACAAAGAAGATTTGCTGGTGAGGGGAGAAGGGGCAAGCAGGGTTGTAAAGAACAGGCATATGTGTGGGTGAGGGTTAGGGGTGCTGTTTTATTTTTAAATGTCCCAGGACCTTTAAGTCCCAGGAGGGACCAGTCCTAAGAGAAGGACATCATGGTTGGAAGGGTGGAGGAACAGTGCAGGACAGGAAGATCCTGGATGAAATAGACTGAGTGACTGGGGGTTTAGGGCCAAGGGTTTCAGAGACAGACTGGCCCAGAACAGATAGAACAGAGTACAGAGCTACTGTTCACTGGGTCGTTACGAGTCGCCGGTGACTCGATGGCACATAACAACAAGAGATAGTCAGTGCTCTTCTCGAACACAACAGCTAAAAGACATCCATTTTTCTTCTGCAATCCTTATTTACTTCCAGATGCATAGCAAGTAACTGAAAAGACCTTAGCTTGAATCATGTGCATCTCAGTCTTCAAACTAATATCACTGTTCCTCAATAATTTGGAGAGGTCCTTGACAGCAGACTTTCCCAGTGCAGTATGTCTCCTCATCTCCTGACTGCTAGTACCAAGTATGTAAACTGTGGATTCAAGTAAGATGAAGTTGCTGGCAGTCTCAATCATACCTTCATCCATCATGATGTTGCCTGTTGGTCCACAAGTGAGAATTTTCTTTTCTTGATGTGGAGATGTTATCTACAGAGAATGATGTAGTCTTGATTTTCTGCAGCAAGGCCTTTAAGTGCTCCTTGCTTTCGGCAAGCAAGGTTGTGTTACGTGCAGAATGTAGGTTGTTGATGAATCTTCCTCCAATCCTGACACCACATTCTTCTTCAGAAAGTTAAAATTATTCTCAAATAATTTGCTCAGCATATATACAGAGAGAAGATAAAAACCTTGATGCACACCTTTTCTTAATTTTAAAACATGCAGTGTTGTTTTGCTTTGCCTACACAACAGCCTCTTGGTCTCATATGCACACAAGTAATTGTTCTGGAAGTCCCAGTCTTCTCAATGTTAGCCATAATTTGTTGTGACCCACACAGTCAAACGCCTTTGCATGGCCCATAAAGTACAAATTAACATTCCTCTGGTATTCTCTGCTTTCAGCCAGCATCTATCTAACATCAACAATGACATCCCTGATGTCACAACCTCTTCTAAATTCAGCTTGAACTTCTGGTATATCTCTGTCTATATACTGTTCCAGCTGCCTTGGTCATACTCATCAGTCTACGTCAGAAAATTTGGAGGATAGCTGCTTGGCCAAATACAGAAGGGATCTGTATTTGTTCCCATTCCTAACAAAGGGGATCTGACAGAATGTTTACATTACTGAATAATATCATTAATACTACATGTAGGCAAAATATTGCTTGAAGATCATTAAAAATGGCTAGAACAGTACATATTGGCTATGCAAGGGCATCTGACTGTGTGGCCTCAGGACTTGAGGAAGACTCTTTCTCTTACCTCTACCTCTCCCAGCTATATTCTCCAAGGAGCTAGCCTTTCCTGACATCATCCCCAAAGTCAGAAAGATGACATTTCACCATCCTTGCTTCTAAGGAGCAGTTTGAGTTAATTTTTTTTTTTTTGTACCATCAAATCAGAACCAACTTGGCTTTATGTGGGATGAGCTCGGAACATCTTATCATTCCAGAAAGCAAAGACTTCCTCAGAGGCTGATGGAGACATGTGAAAAGGACACAGAGCTGAGCCTGAAGGACCTCTTCATGGCCAAATCTGTTACATCTATAGATTCAAACTAATCACAGAAATCATGACCCTTTTACTGACATAATTGACTGAACAAAATCTCACTCATTCCCACTGCTGCCAAATTAGAACCAACACATCATAGCTGACTCTCCAGGAGGTTTTGAAAGTCTGTAGATCACAAAGGTGTAAAGTGTCCATCTTCCTCTGTCAGAGCAGCTGGGGGATTCAAACCGCCCACCTTCAGTACCTCCCCTTACCCACCAGGCCACTAGAGCACAAAATAAAATAGGAATCCATAAATGCATCCTGATATAAATATACAGATGGAAAAATAAATGGGTAGATGAGACGTTCTTTCTTACAATAAAACACTAACTCATAAATGTAGGGAAAAAATAGGACAAGAACATCAGGACTTGTCAATCATCTTAATAATAACTATGTTGGAAAAGAAATAGCAATGGAGAGCGAAAGGAGATGCAAAAAGAGGTCTGCATGGGTTGGGTTTTGTTTTCAATCTCCTTGTACAATATTTCTTAGTTACAAAAGTTGGAAAGTATAGCTTTACAAAGGAGCCACCTAGCCATCTTCACCTGAATATTCAAAGTTAGCTCCATCAGTAATGGGGACTATCACAGTCACGGAAGTCACAGAATGACCCAGAAGTTTTCCAGACTGCAGAAAGCTACTGACAGTGACAACTGAGTGGGACTCTTGACCCTGAGGGCCTTATGGATATAAAAGACATAACATCATGGGACACTAGAAAAATGTGAATAGGATCTATGAGCAAAGGGACATGGAAGTTCATTTTTAGCATCTGTAGACATAATTTTGAAGTTGTTTCAAAAGAAAAAGGCTAGGAAAACACAATGTTGTTATTGCTGTGTACCATCGTGTCAGATCCAACCTATAGCTGACCCTCCAATAGGTTTTCAGAGGCAGTAAATCACACAGGAGGCAAGTGCCCATCCTTCTCCCACACAGCAGCTGGTGGATTTGAACCACAGACCTTTGGGTTGACAATGCTCCTTACCACTAAGCCACCAGAGCTCCTCAGGAAAACATAATAGAAACCTGAAAATATGGGTATATGTATCGAAGTGAATAATCTATGAATAAAAGAAAGGAGGGACAATTTCTTCCAAATTTTTCTCTTCTCCTTATTACCCATTCCTTCAAGAAAAATTTTGGGTTTATAACAACTTGGTGTAAAGTCAGCTCAAATATGGCTATTTTGCTTTAAGTATTGTATAAATGAGTCCCCTGTACTACAATGGGAATGTAACATTCAGCAGTGTGTTCACCTATAAAAACTGCTGTAAATGGCATCTTTCTGCCCCCTACAGAGTCAAAGTTTGATCCCCAAGAATTGCTATCACTCAAAACATACTTTTTACATAAAAATAGTGCTGGGGTTGAAAATAGAAAAAGTAAATCTTTGGACTTGGCCTCTGTTATGAGCCAAAAAGAATGATTAAATATAAAAGAAGGGGGAGGGGTGAGCAATAAGTTATAAAATAACAGACTGGCGTAGATTTTTTTTTTAAATGGAAGTTACAGGCAACATGCCTAGAATTTTGATGCCAGTAATAAGGGCAAAACACTTTTCCAAGTGTGGAGAGCTCCACTGACAGGTCAAATCTCGTTATGACAAACACCACAGCAGTAACAATAACTGAGTAAGCCAAAATAGGCCTAGTTAATGACCTCCGTAACACAGCAACAGCCAATCTCCAACAGTGTTCTCCACTTTAAACACAAAAGTACAAACACACCGAACAAATACACTGATTAAGCTCTCAATGCATTCACGTATTTTCACTCATTATACTCAAATTCATTGAGGGATCAGAAATCTCCCTCCGCTCCCCCCCCCCAATAATAAAGTACAAAGCAACCTTAAAAACACTGAAAAGAAACAAAATTCATTGAGGGATCAGAAATCCCACTCCCCCCACACACACACCTATAATAAAGTACAAAACAATCTTAAAAACACTGAAAAGAAACAAAATTAACTCACATGCAACCTTTCTGGAATACAAAACTGGAAGTATCCACCTGTTCAGTAAAGAACAGCAGTGGATAGATTGTCTCTCTCATTGCTGCTGAGTTGGTACTAACTTAAGAGTTGACTTTTCAGAGGCTGTAAATCTCACAGGAGATTGTCCATCTTTCTTATAAGGAGCAGCTGGTGGACTCACCTGTCTTTGAGTTGGCAGAACAACTCTCATTAAGCCACAGATTGTTATTGTTATGTGTCATCTAGCTGGAACCAATTCATAGCTGACCTTCCTGCAAGTTTTCAGAGGCTGTAAATCACAGGTGAGAAGACTGCCCATCTTTCTCTCGTGGAGTGGCTGATGGATCAGAATCATGTGCCTTTGGGCTGGCAGCACAATGCCTTACAGCTAGGCCACCAGAGTTCTCTACAGGTAGACACGAAATGAATAGATACTCTTATTGTTAAGTTGGAACTGACCCTCCAGTGGGTTTTCATAGGACGTATATGGCATGAGAGGATTGGCTCTACATGGGGGGGTTTACCTCTCAAGGTATTGATTTTGTTTTTATTTGCATTTTCCTCCAGTGAGGTCAGCTTCTCCTGAAACACTGTTCCATCTGCAGCACAGGGATATGATCCCTTAGGAGAGTAACTCCATCCTAGTGAGGGCAGAAGCCTATCTGACCACTGTACCACTGACCACTGACCACTGCACTGTCTTCAGTTCCCTGCTACATTCCCACCACGGAGGCTCTATGGCTCTCCTTTCTGCCTGGACTCATTAGCATAAGAATCTGCAGCCCCAGCTTTTCAAACAGAAAACAAAAACACTCGGTTTGCTAGGATCCTGGAACTCAGCCATATATTATATATTCTGCTGTAATAAACTTTCAGAAGAAAAGCATAAGTTAATATTATTAAGTATAAACTGCATGAATCTTTTTCCAAAAGCCATTGCTCACGAACATCACTGGCAATGAGGTAGAATGTACATTTTAACAGAAAATACTCTGCTTTGGAAGCTAAAATGTTTTGAAGGTCTCCTTGCTTATGAAAACATGTGATTATCTGTTTTTAGAAGCCCTCTAAAATATACTGCAAATTAGCCATCATAAACATAGGAATAAATTATCTTGTAATAAAAACAATTCATAAACATAATGATCCTAAAGGAACAAAGAAATGAATACTACAATTGGGCTGTAAACATTTCATAATCTTCAAGTTGCATACTATAGTATAAATAATCAGAATGGGTATAATCTATATAATCTTCAGTCTTATAGCATATCTCAAAACTCAACTCAATGTTAAGTCAGAATCGATTTCTAGCTAGTTGGGTTTCCAAGAGTGTAAATCACACAAGAGATTGTGCCTTTTTCTTCCTTGGACTCAAGGGTGGACTCCAGCCACCAGAGAAGTTGAGCCTATGTAGATCAATAGTAGATTTCCCTATCGGCTACACCACCTGAGTTCCCCTATGGCCATGGGAAAAGCACAGAACTTCTCTGTCCTCAATGTCTTCATCTACACAGTGTGAAGAATCACAGTGCCTCCTAGGAGTTGCAAGAAATCCACATTCAATATGGTTTGGTTTTATATTGTAAAGTTGATTTTTCATCTTATTTTCATCTTATTTTATGTGTGTGTACCATCAAATCGGATATGACTGGTACAGGAGGAGATTGTCCTTCCTTCTCCAGCACAGCATCTGGTGGATTTGAACTGTGTACCTCTGTGATTGCAGTGCTTTTTGCCACTAGACTACCATAGCTCCCTGTGGAGTTGATTCTGACTTCATAGCTTCCCTATATGACAGCGTAGAACTGATCCACAGGGTCCCCAAGACTGAAATCTTTATGGGAGCAGCCTGCCATATCTTTCTCAGGTGTAACGATGGGTGCATCTGAACCACTGATCTTTCTGTTTAATGAGACCTTGCTTATGTACTGTGCCACCAGGGATCCTCACCCTGAGGGTTCAAGAAGAAAAATATATATGTAAACACAGAATAGTGTCTATCACATCTAAGTTCTATTCAAAAATGATAAATAAATACTATTTATGAGTTTTATGTGATATGATAAATTGACCTAACTATTGATCAGTTATGCTCCCCTAATTGAAACCTGTGGGAGAAGAATGAGCAATCTATTCTGGTGCAATTAACTGCCTCTGAAAACCACTGGTAGGTCATCTATGGGTAGGTTCTGACTGAAGAGTACACACAATGGAAACTTCTCATTTCTGCCCTGGCTTACAAATTGAAACACTGTCAGTCTTTAAGTCTCCTATCCAAAGCATATTCCATTATTCTTAACCTACAATGTTATGAAATCTCAAAAGTCATGAATAAAATATGGTGCCTTCTCAAATGGTTTATGGTCAACCGCTCTAAGAGGTACTTAATAGAAAAGAATTAGCTCTAAGCAAGTATCCAAGTGATAGATAGAGCTTTATCAAAACAAGTATAAGTTCCAAGAAAGAATAAAATCTCCTCATCGGAAAAAAATGCAGCATTCAAAAAGACTAAATGTAGAAGATTGGTATCATTCCCAAAGGTAGAGCCTGTTAGTGAGTGAAGGAATGAGAGAATAAATAATTAACATCAGATGAGTGGCAGGCAAGCTGCCAACCACAAATTTGTACTTTCTTTTAAAAAAAATTAAATCAGGCACTCATTTTACTTAAAATTCACCACCGAACTGTCTTGTCATACTTATATAACAAGGTAATAATGAGCTATAAAAATTCTCAACCAACCAAAAGCCTTCCCTACATGCCTGCCACCCGCATGTGCACAGTATCGCCAGAGGTGGGCCCTGTCTCACGAAATTCACAATCGTGTTGGGGAACAAAGCTAACAGACAACACAGTGATATCACCGGTGCATCAACTAAGCAGTAAAAAGGCTGGAGGAAGGGTGAGCTCAAGGAAGCTACAAGGATCCTCACCGTGAATGGCAACAAGCAAAAGGCAAAGGAGAGAGGACCCCAAAGGAAAAGCATAGCGTTTGTCACCGGCCAAATGGAGAAACTCCAGCTCGTGTTCTGCTCAGTAAAACTCTTAACTCTTCTTCAAAGAAGAGGCAGTGTTCCTGCCAACCCCTCCCCTTTGGAAGTATTCCCTGACAACTTAGACACCACCTTCTTTTACGTATTCTTTTGTCCTAAGTTTCCTCCACTAGACTGAGACCTGTCCAGTGCAGGAATTAAACCTGAAAAGATGGAGAGTCAGCGAAAGAGGAAAACTCTTCAATGAGATCGATTGACACAGTGGCTGCCGCCATGGGCTCAAGGGTGTGAGAGATGATGAGGATGGCACAGGACAGGGTTCAGGTCTGTTACTCACAGGGTCACTATGAGTCTTAGTGACTTAGTAGCACCTAACAACAATAATGCTGCACTGTGGCAGGCATGTGTGCTGCACACTTTTATGTCAAATTCGGGAGCATTCCGAAGGCCACCACCTCACCCACCATCAGTTGCTGTGGAGTCTATTCCAATGCATGGTGAATTTCATGTGCTTCAGATGAAAACTGTGCTCCACAGAGTTTTCAAAGCTGTGACCTTTCAGATGTAGATTGACAGGCCTTTTGTCCAAAGCACTTCTAAGTCCTCGAAATACAGCTGAAGAAACTGAGGCCAGGCATACAACTAGACATGCTAGAGTCCAGGGAATTCAGCACAAGCATCCCAACATGCAGAAAGGGGGAGCCTCTGTCCTCAAGGAACTTAGAATCCATTTGACTACAAAAAGCTTTCTGAGAAAGCATTTTCAAAGGTCTACTTAGACAGCCATTCATTATTGGGAATTTGAGGACCTCCTCCCCTTGAAATGAGTCGTAGTGCTTTTTAAAGGAACCACCGAACTAAGGACGGGGCGACGACGTGCCAGGCATGCTTAGCACAAATAATGAACAAGAGTTCACTGGGTCATTCCAAGGAAGGAAATTAACTCACTCATAAATCACAAACGCTGCCTCTTTCGCTCACTGGCTGAGAGAGTGCCATCTGGAAGGCTTAGCAGATGAAAGGCATTATCACGGTGCTGCTGGAATATTTCTGGTTGGCAGAGAACACATAGAGGCAGAGTTTCTTTTTTTTAATCATATCATCCTGATTACCTCATTTCACCTTTCTCTTCAGCCAATCCAAATCCAGCCTGCTGGAGATACGTAGCTATCTTGGAAACCTTGCAAATTCTTTACCAAATCATTTTACTGGCAGATTCCCCGTGAGGCCTGATTGTTTCTCACATTCTCATGCTCTGGCTCTGTTCTCTGCAGCACCCACCAAGCCAAGAGGGTAAGCAAAGGAAGGACCCTTTGCATACAGTCGTCAAACAAAAACGGAAAAGGCAGAAGAAATTATTCAAAACCTGTGGCCATCAGTGGACTCTTATTAGTGGACACTAACTCAGAAGAGAACTCTGACGACACAATCCATTAATTAAAGGCCTGGGTGGTTTTAATTCACCAGCAGTTTCTTGAAAGAAAGATGGGCAATCTCCTCCCATGCAATTCACAGTCTCAGAAAACCAATGGAGAGCAAGTTACAAATTGGTTTCCGACTCGAGGTCAGTGGGTTTGAATTGTTTTAGTCTCTCGTAGCACTATCATCTATAAGAGTGTCACACAGTGGTGGCCTATGTCTTGCTATGAGGCTCGAAGCAATGTCATCAGGATTTCAAAGGGAAATGGAGTCACAAATTAAGGTGGATAGGTTTCAGCAGAGCTTCCTGATTAAGACAGACTAGGAAGAGAGGCCTTGGGAACTACTCCCAACGTTTACCCACTGAAAACTCCAAGGATCAGAAGAGAATACTGATCAATGTCATTATAAGATGTGCCGTCTAGGTTGGAAGACAACCACTGTGTACTCAAGCACACAGGATGGTGCAGAAGGCAGAGGACTAAGCGCTATGTCCTCCAGAGTCAGACTGGACACAATGGAAACTAACAACATCTTGGCAGGCAGACTATCTTAACCATGTATTTGGCATCTCTGACTATCACTGAGGGTCCATATCCATGAAGCACATGCCTTCGGGATTGCCGTGCAGCTTCTTGCCACTAGGCCCCCACCAGGGAAAAAAGGCCCTTTCCCTAAAGGGAAGCAGCAATTTGAAAATATCTTGAAACTCATATTCTTTTTTCCTTTGTTCAGAGCCTTCCCTGAGGCAGGTGAATGTTAGGTTCAAGTCAGCAAAGAGGAAACTGAGTCTCTGGAGGCCTGGGACACAGCAGGTCTTAAAAACCAAGGCCTCATGCTGCTTCTTATTTCATTTTTAATTCAATAGGATCACCCTGGCACTCTTAACACTATGCCTTTGAGTATACAAATGCAGAGAGAAATAAGTACAAATCATCTGTGTCAGGTGACTTCCACAAGCCTCCACCCTCCCTCTGACTGAAGACCCGCTGACCCTGTACACAGTGCCCCCTGGTTACAATGGCCCCAACATGCACTTTCCCTTTAATGTTTTATAAATTTGCTCTCACTTCAAAATGACTGAACCAACCTCAACTCAAACAAGTGTTGGATCACAAGCACCTTCACTTGCTGCAAATAAAGCTTTTAAATCACTGTCAAGACTTTGAGCCCTTTCTTGCACTAAAGGCTAACTAAAAACTTGTGTGCGCCTATTTCGATTACCTATAGATCAAAGCCACACTTAGAAATTCATTCGTAAAATGGGTACTGCCTCTAATGACAGCAGAAAGAATATGTTTGTTCTCCAAACAAAATGCAATTTTCCAATCAAGTTTGACAGCTCCTGTCAGAGGGCCTTAACCTATGCCACCCTGTAGCTATTTTCCATTTCTATAATCACTTTGATGCCTCTGCCACTGTTACAAAACCCCAGGTGCATAAGGAATGTTCTTATCTCTTCAAAATGCTTAAAAACATGCAGATCTATAAACGCCGCCAGAGTCTGCAAGAACACAAATTATCTTCAGCCAGAATCAGAATTTAGCAACAAATCACCCAGGCTCTCCTATTTTAGAAGCGTGAAAACAAAAACCTCTTGTATGAAAGATTTCTCATGCTTGGACTTTAAATGGTATCACCACATACACTGCCATGTGAGCTGCACTAATAATAATTTAGCAGAGGCACTAATAATGATTTCACAGGGGCTACAGGTGTAAACCAAAACTGTCAGGAAGAAAGCAAGATCTACTGAGCACTTTATGAGCCCTGTTCAAAGATTACAATTAATGTCGTGGTAAATGGCAATCCCTACCCTCTTGAAGTTGACTAGTCAGTGCAGAATACAGACAATCAAATTATCGCCCAAGTATGTGATAATGACTTAATCTAACTATGGAGTGTTTTCTAGAGGAAGTTTTAGATGGCATGACAATATTCCAAGGGCTAATCTGATCTGCAGAAGGGCAACAGTGAGAACAGAGGACAACCAATCTTGTCAATTCAAGGTATAAAAGTAGCTACAACTGGGTCAATTCTTACTCAGAGTGACCCATGTGTATCAGAGAAGAAATACTCTCCACAGAGTTTTCAATGGCTGACTATTCAGAAATAGATTACCAGGCCTTTCTTCCAAAGTGTCTCTGTGTGAACAAGAACCTCCAACTTTTTAAAAAAATGTTTTTCATTTTATTGTTCTGTGTGTGTACCATCAAATCAGATCTGACTGGTACAGGAGGAGATTGCCCCTCCTTCTCCAGCAGAGCAAGTTGTGGATTTGAACCGCATACCTCTGGGATTGCAGTACAGCTTCTTCATCAGAGCTCCCTGAACCTCCAAGTTTTGAGGCAGCAGTCAAATGCATTAGATATTTTTATCACCCAGCTTAAGAAATACTAAATCCACTGATGTCAAGTAGATTTCAACTCACAGCAAACCGCCATTGAGTTTCTAAGATTACAGCCTTAGAAATCTTTACAGGAAGTGATTGTTCAGCTTTCTTTCAAGGAGCCATTGGTAGATTAGAACCAATGACCTTCAGCTAACAGAGCAACATGTGCTACACTATGCCATCAGAGCTCCTAGCTTAAGGAACAGTATACACGAAAGGTTTTGAAATGGAGAGGGAAGGAACTAACGATGATTGCAAGGTGCACACAGGCCAACTTATGGGAATAAAGCTTACCATGAGGAGAGGAAGAGTAAGCCAGGAAGACCATATGCAGCAAGAAGTGTCAGTTGGACCAGGGCACTGGTGGTGTAAATGAGAAAAAGGAGGGTAGACATGAAAGAGACAGAAAGGGAGAGAGACGGTCTAACATCCTTAGACCTCTGCAATGGGAAGGTTACCAAGATTCTGGTTCAGACAGAAAAGGCCTAAACATAAGACAACTCCTTAAACCAGCTAGCTGCCTTAAAATCCTATCTCAAGGAAATCACATGTGTTTCAGAGGAGAAACATGTTTTCACCAGCTAATTATTCAGAAGTAGATTCCCAAAATTTCTTCTTAAGTGCCTCTTGGTGGACTTAAACCTCGAACTTTTTAGTAGCCAGATATGTTAGCAACAAGCACTACTGAGGGGTGCTTAGAAAGCTCCAATACAGTCCTCCATTGTTTCATTATCTTGTTCATAAAACTTCAAAAATCCCTACCAATGTAATCTCAAATTTAAACATGAGTACTAAGAGCACACAACTAGAGTTTTCCTTCACATACAAATCAATGAGTCTTTGAACAACCAAACAGTTCAGTAACACTCAGCTTTTGCAGCACCTTGTTCAGCCATGATATTCAATATCACAACTGATGATAAGTTTCTCAGAGTTCTGAGAAATACAGGAAGTCTGCTTTCCATCCTCAGAGACTGTACTCAAATGTCAAATGGTTTCCAAGACTGAAAAAAAAATTCTTTCAAACCACACCTGGTCTCCATTTATTTCATCACTTCAATGAACAATTTTGTTTTTAAACACAATTCAAAATGATTGGGAGTCGTCACCCCTTGAGTGTATAATGAATTAATGGAAAGAAATGGTTTCCATTGCAATGACTACATTACCCTGCACCAGACCTCATGGAGTCCCTGGGGGCTGCAAATGGTTAAAAGCTTCACTATATCTGATGGAAATGCTGGAAGTTTGAACCTACCTGGGCATGCCTGCCCAAGGGCGTAAGGAGTTATGCTGCCAACTCCAAGGCAGGTGGCTGGAATTTATCAGCTGCTCTTTAGGATAAACATGGACATCTCCTCCCATGCAATTGCCTCTGAAAATCCACTGGAGGGTCAGTTATGAGAGCTTCCCAATTAAACCACAGTGAATGACTGTGTGAATGAGACATGACCAGGAAGACAAGCCTGATGATGTGCTTCTGGAAAAACAGCGTTGAATATCCTTTGGTGTATGGTACATTCTGCACACCAGGGTCACCATGAGCCAGGGCGGGCTCAGTGACAACTAGCAACCACCACCACCACTGCTGCCCAGTGGCTGGATTTTCATGAAACTATATCACATGCACACAAAAAAGGACACTGTCTAGCCTCTTTTTTTTTTTATCTAGCTTCTTTTATGTGTCAACTTGACAATTCCTATTAACTTACTTAAAATGATCTATCACAGTAAACATTTCTAAAGGATTCCTATTTGTATTGCATTGACTAGCTGGTCAAGCAGAAGCAGGCAAACAGGCACAGGAAGCTTGAGATTCTGTCACATGGACTCAAGTGAATTACAATCCTCTTCTACAAGGCTGTTGCTATGACAGGGAGGTACAAAGGGCCTCTGCCTTGCCCTACATAAGACTTCACAGGAAAGATGGCTGGGATTGAAAACTGGATTCCAGGACGTAGGATGCACCTGAAACTGCCAACATCCCATATTTTCTAGGGAAATGTGCAAATACTCAAATATAGAATATGCACTTCTTTTATTTTTAGGTAACAATCATTTTCAGTAAAGCCAAAGTAGTAAGAAACTACACTATCCCAAAGACACACGGTCCAAATCCACCAGTTGCTCTGTGGGAAAAGGATGAGCAGTCTCCTCCTATGCAATTTACTGCCTCTGGAACCTTGCTGGAGGATCAGTCATGTTGGTTCTGACTCAATGACACACCACAACAACAACAGCAAATCATTAAAAGTGGCTTTAATGTTTACGGTACTGCAAAATAGGTTGTACAAAATAATTATAAAATAAGAAAACAAAACTCTTTGTTGGTTTCTTTTTTCCCCACGGTGAATTTTTTTAACTATATAATCACTACTATTCGAATCAGGGAGCACTATTGGCCCAGTGGCATAAGGCGTTGAGTTGTCAACTCAAAGACAAGTGCTTTGAATCTACCAGGTGCTCCAAGTAAAAAAGATGGGCAGCCTCTCCCACTGGATTTACCACCTCTGAAAACCTGCTGGTAGGTCAGTTATGAGTTGGTTCTGACTCGAAAGCACATAACAACAACCACGACCTTAATTTTACCAGACATGCCCCAACTCACTCAAAAAAGACGTCAGAGACTAGCTACCAAACTCAAAGGCTAAAAAGCCCCTTTAGTTTAGAACTAAAATGAATGGAGCCTAAAATGGAGTCAGGAAAGCAAACTATTTAGGTCTTGCTCCACTATCAAGTTTGCCAGTTGTCCAAGGAGAGAGATGAAGGAAAGACAGAAGCATGAGGAAAGAGAACACCAAGTGTACTGTCCACGGCCCCAAATCACAACTGACAGCTCCCATTCACAGACCAACACATTTTTTCTCTCTATGTGAAAGGAGAAAAAACACTAGTTCACATTTGTCTCAATGTTTCACAGTTAACTAAGCACTCTCACATTTTCTTATTTAGTCATTCATGCATTCAGAACAATTTAAGGAATGTCTTCTAAAAGCCAGGTCATGCCAAGATCTGGGATAAAAATCCATTTAGGAAAAAAAAACAAAAACCAAACACAAAGAACCACAAAGACCAGTGGGGAGTGGGCTCCTGACTAGGCTGGTACTTAAGGCGACTGCTGTAACAGGGGCCCAAATTCCACAGAGAGGTAGAGATTTATTGGCTCCGATGTTAATTGTTTCCATTATTGCTTAGAATGCTTCTAAGCTAGAGAGAACACAACTCATCATGACTTGAAAGCAAAGATTCAACAAGTACTTGTATACCAATATTTACTGCACCATTATTTATAACAGCCAAAAGTTGGAAACAATCCAAATACACACCAGAGGAAAAATGGAAAAGGAAAATATGATCTTTACAAACAATGAAAATATTACAACCATAAAAGAAATGAAGTTCTGATACATGCTACACCATGTATAACCCTTGAAATTATCATGCTACGTGCAATAGTCAGATACAAAAAGACATACTTTATATAACTCACTTAAGTTAAATATGGTACTGCATAAAGTATGTAAGTCCCTGTTAGGAATGATGAAACAAATCTTAAGAGAGGATGATGGTTATACAACTGGAAGAACATAATTTATACTACTGAACTGTACATATAAAAACAGTTGAACTGCCAAATGTTTTGAGATACATATATACACATACACATTTTGCCATAAAAAGCTATATGTATGTAATGTGTGCATGTCTGTTACTGCTGTTGTTATGTGCAGTCGAGTCGCTTGTGACTAATAGTGACCCTAAACTCTGCTCTGTCCTGTGCCAATCGCACTGTCTCCGATACACCCATCCCGATTACCCCAGTCACTGAATCAATCCACCTCATAGAGGGCCTTCCCCTCCTGTGCTGTCCCTGCACCCTACAAGCATGTTGTCCCTCTCCAAGGACAAGTCCCTCCTTACAACATGTCCAAAGTATGTTAGATGGAGACTCAGAATCCTTGCCTCCAAGGAGCCGCCCGGTTTGACCCTTTCCAGGATGAATCTGTTTGTTTTCCTAGCAGTCCATGGTAACCTCAATACTCTTCTCCAGCACCATAGCTCAAAGGCATCAATTCTCCTTCTATCCTCCTTAGTCATTGTCCAGCTCTCTGACGCATAACAAATGACAGCAAAGACCATGGCCTGTATCAGATACACCTTAGTCTCCAGAGAGACACCACTGCTCTTCTGTACTTGGGAGAGCTCCCTCTAACAGCAGACTCTCCCATCGCAATACATCTTTTAATTTCCTGGCTACTGGTGCTGAGAGTGTTGACTGTGGAGCCAAGCAAACTAAAGCTGTGAACAATCTCAATCTCTTCACCATCCATCCTGATGCTGCCAATTGGCTCAGTGGTGAGAATATTTGTCTTCTTGACATTGAGCCTCAATCCATATTACATTATCCATATATGTTACATATATGTATGTAATATGATATATTACATATATGTATGTGTCTGAATATACATGTGTATGCATATTACACACATTGCATAGGTACATGTGTATACTATATATAAATTTATAATAATATATTCTATCATTAATATTATTATACTCATACTGATTATATTAATGTAATACTGTATATAAATAATATGTATATACAAAGAGAGAGAGTCCTGGAGACGTAGATCATATGGAGTTGTGTTGCTAATCCAAAAGCAGCACCGCTCTAGGGGTTTGAATCTAACAGCTGCTTCTCAGCAGAAAGATGGACAATCTTCTCTCATGTAATTACAGTCTCTGAAAACCTACGAGAGGGTCGGCTATGAGTTGGTTCTAACTTGGTGACAATTCCTTTTTTTCAGTGTATATATATATATATATATCAATATATATATATACATATATACATATATACATATATACATATATATACACACATATGTAAAAAATATACATCTATATATAATTTTTTTAAAAGAGCCATAAAGAATCCATACAAGGAAAAAGGGCTAAAAAGGTATGTTTTAGCATGATGGCATACTTTATTTGATGGGTGGGATAAGATGGGGTAGAGGAAGTTTAGAAAGCAGGGCCAGGTAACATCTGTACATATAGAGAGGAAAATTCTAAGCTTGAAAGACTTGAACATATATCTATGTTCCAAACCTGTTCACTGTACAAACATCTTTGAAAAGACAGTCCAGAAAAAGTCAGGCAATGTCTCTGCTTACAAGATATGCAGAAACATGGCACTCACATAGAACTCTCTCCCAAGGTACCTACCATCTGCAAGGAAATGAAAACTAAAAAGTAAGTTGAAGTTATATATGTAGGAAGTAAAAGAAATTGGATTCAATTCCAGGTTTTCTAGAACCAAGTTTCACTGTCTTCCTACTCTATTCAAAAATCTTACTCTACATAAGAGAGTGACTCCATTTGGGGTAAGGGAGAATGGAATTGACACAAAGGGCCTCCAGAGTACCCACGAAGCTGTCTTGGCTAAGTTCATCTAGGCAGGAAATGAAGGCACATATTAAGGGCTGACAGTTAAATTTCGTCTCTGATACTTGTTGTTAGGGAACGTTATTCCTTGAAAAGGGACATCATGGTTGAAAGGTAGAAGGTCAAACCCCCCAAGAAGATGGATAGACACAGTGATTACAGCAATGGACTCAAGTGTGTCAGAGATGATGAAGATGGCACAAGATAGAATAAGGTTCAGGTCTGTTGTTCATACTGAGTCATACTTCCCTCGATAGCACCTAATAACAACTCAAACATCTATAAAGACAACAAAATGATTTCTTGTGCTTTTTGTCTCAAAAATAGAATGACAGGATAGAACTAGCTGTGTTGGAAGGCAACAGAGATGAAAGTGCTGTGGAACTGGGTGTGGGTCAATCCAGTTTCCTGTTAGCTCTTTTATAAGTAAACCTGCCAAAATTCAAAATTTTACATGAAAAAAAAATTTAGAATAGTGAGAAAAAGTTTTTAAGTCAATACTTGGTCCCTAAAATTACTTGCAGAGATATGCCAAAAAAGGAAGTTGGCAAAGAAATCTGATCTTCATTAATTTGTGCATTTAAACTAGCTAACACTTCTCATGCATAATTAAAAGAACGGAAAGTCAAACTTTATTATGAAACTAAAAAAAATTTAGTTGGCTGCCCCTATATTCTGATGCAAATACACTGGATTTAAGACTTCACAACAGAGATTGCTTCACTGATGAATGATGGAGGCTATTCATTTATTCCTGCTATTGTATGCTGGGATTGGCTCCTCACTGACCCATGCACCAGGTTTTCAGAGCCAGTAAATCACAAAGAAGTGCCCATCCTTCCCCTGTAGAGCAGCTGGTGGATTCGAACCATGTGCCTTTGGGACTGGAGTGCAGCTGGGATTGCAGTGCAGCTTCTTACCACTAGGCCACCAGAGTTAGCAAAAGCAAAAAAAAATGGCTTACTCTCCTTCAAGGATGCAGTACAAAAGGTTCAATGATTGAAAGTGTCTTGGTCTCTCTGGGTCCATAGAAACAGGTAGAGTGGACCATGAACTGGGATTTCCTGGCCAAGTCTGCAAATCCATAGATACCTGAGCAGTTCTCGCCACTGGCCAGAAGCTCCTTGGCTTCCCATCAGAAGCACCACCACCATCACTAGGATCCTTTCTGAGCCCATTCATTCCACGTTATAGGATCACCTGAATCACAAGTCACTTCTTTAAACCTAGGAATGACAGTCCTTGCCCCCATCCTCAACACCCACACCGCTGCCACACTGCACAACTCCAGAATCACCATGCACATCTCCAGAATCTGTGCAGTACACAGCCTGTGAGGCCACAGAGGCATATGCCATAGCCCTCAGGGATAGGAGATCAGGACTCACAGTCATCCCCATTAGAATCTATTTCTGGTCTGTGAATGTTTTACTTAATCCACGACTCCCCATTCCTATAGGCATCATGAACCAGGAGCTCACCTATTATTACATACTTGAAAAACATTAATTGGAATTTGTTTCTGACTAAATGCCAGCGAGATTCACCTTGGAAGCAATAGGAGTGTGGATTCCATATCTATCTCATCTACTGAGCCCTGAGTCTTTTCTCTCCACTTAGATTATTAACTTTAGGACTAATACTATGTAGATGTATTATTCTGCTGCTGATAGGAGAATAAGCAAACACCTATTAAGTAACAAATCAACAGTTTTACAGGTGCAGGCGGTCCTAGATTATGAGATCTATTCTGAAGTGTCTTTAAGTGGAATTTGTAGGTAAGTCAAACAGGTGCATAAGGCTCTTCTTTTACTGGAGGTGCTGTGAGTTAAGTGTTGAGCAAGTTAAATTAATCTAAGAGGTTAGTGGTTCGAGCTCACCTGCAGCTTCACAGGAGAATGTGGTAGTACGATTTCCTCAAGATTTACTGCCTTGAAAACCCAATGGGCCAGTTCTGCTCTGTCCTATAGAATTGTTGTGTGTTAAAATTGACTCAACAGTAATGAACTGGTTGCTGTTGTTGTTAATGTACCATAGAGTAAGAACCGACCCACAGCTGACCCTCCCGCAGGTTTTCAGAAGCAGTTAATCGCATGAGAAGAGATTTCCTATCCTTCTCCCGTGCCTCGAACTGCTTGCCTTTGGGATTGCAGCACTTTTTGTCACAAGGCCACCAGAGCTCCCTAATGGATTGGTTAATGAAAGCGGGTAGGGGGAATAAAATTGACTGTGATGAAGAATCTATTCTGAGTAGGAAGCTGTGGTGGTAAAGTCAATAATGTTGTGCTGCAAATCCAACGGCTGTACAACTCCAGTGGTTCAAATCCACCAGAGGCTCCCAAAGAGAAAGAAGGACAGTCTCACTGTGAGTCGGAACCAACCTGACAGCAGCTTTATTTGAGCTTGAGTTCTGAAGGAATGGTTCAATCATTTCAAAGTGAGGGCAAATATATGTATAATATTAAAGGGCAAGTGCAAGGTGCCCATAAAACAGACCTTAATAACCTAGGGAGTGCCTGAATATCATAAAGAAAACGTACATAAAATATTGTTCTGAACAAGTGTCCTTACTTTGTTTCCACGGGCTGCACAACTGTTAATTACAAATGCTTCTCTAAATTGGCTAAACCCGCCTGGGGGTGATTTCAGTGTCCTCCTCTCATATGATCGTTAACTGACTGCTGGAAAACAATTCACTGCACAAACATCAAAAAGCAAACTTGGAAATGATCTTCACCACTCCAACTTCAGCAGAGCCAGTTGTTTGTGAAACTGGCTCTTCCCGCCCCTTCTTAGTGCTGGTTTGATGCTTTAGAATGCAGTTTCCCATCACTGCCTGGATGTCTGACAGTGTCCATGTCCTGCTCCTGCCTATCTAGGCAGTGTGTGCCAAGTGGGGCTGCCATGGCTTCAAACACTGTGTGCTTTCTCACCATCACCACCATTCACACTGAAGTTTGTTGTTCTGCCATCTCAAAAATCAAGTGTTCTTTTATATTTTACCTACATGACTCTGTATACAGCCCAAACCCATTGCCACTGAGACATGTCCATCTCACAGCAACCCTCCATCAGTTTCCCGGGGCTGCAAATCTTTACAGGAGGGGACTGCCCTTCTTTCTCCCTCAGTCCAGCTGGTGGATTCGAACTGTTAACCCCTAGATTCAATATTCATAGGGACTTGCGCTAATTCAAAGGCCATCACTCTCAGGAAGTTTGAATCCACCACTGGCTCCTATGTAATTTATAACCTCAGAATCCCAATGGAGGGTCAGCTATGAGTAGATTACCGCATGTTGGCAAAGACAGAGAGAGAGAGAATAAAAACCAATTTCAAATGCCATACTCCTTAAGGTTCAGCAACCTACAACCATAATTTGTCTTTTATAAAAAATTATAAACTTCTAAATTCAGTTATAAAAATTATTAGCTGCCTTCAGAATAAATAAACAAAAGGTAAACAATAGTAATAATAATGTTGCAAATATACCTACTGATACATAATGAATTTATGCAGAAGGACCCACACAAATGTTAATTTTGCTCTTAAAAAGTTGTACTTAATTCAGTTAACAATTACTGAATGCCTACCAAATTTTAGGTTCTTTTCTATGCATATCTACAAATGTTATTAACTAGAATTACACATATTATTATTTTAAAAACAAACGCTCAAAACATCCTGGCAGGTTCATGGCTTTAAAATTACCCTCTAGGCAGGACATAAGAATTGCTGGCACTTGTGATGCAGAAACAGAGGGCTGGTCAGGCCATGCCAGGGGTGGACATGGTGGACAGCTGCAGCTAAACATAATTAGAAATTAGCGTACAGTAGGGATGGGAAAGTCACAGCTGCCTTGGTTAGGAAACTCAGATGTAGTTGCCAGAGCAAAGTGTGGAGATGCAATCCTTTCCAGCAAGTGAAGGGCAAAGAAAACAAAACACAGCTAGCATCAGTGAAAAGTTATACAAAATGTACACCCATTAGAAGGAAAATTGAAGTGCCCTGATGGCATGGTTGAGGAGGGCTTGATGGTATAGTAGTCCACAGAGAGTGTGCTAACCCAAAGGTCAGACCTCTCTGGTAGTTCAAATCCATCACTGGCTCCTTGAGAGAAAGCTGGGCAATCTCCTCCCATGAGATAAAGAACAACAGAAACTCAATGAAGGGTTCAGTTATGAGTCATTTCCAACTTGGCAGCAATGAGATTTGAGTTTAAGAGTTTGGTGGTGTAGTGCTTAACATATCCGACTGTTAATCAAAATGTCAGTAGTTCAAAGACTAAGCTTCTTGGCAAGAGAAAGATGGGCAGTCTCCTTCCATAAAGATTCCCAGCCTTGGAAACCTGAGGGAAGGTTAATAATAGTTACTAAGAGTCAAAATGACTTGACAAGAGTGGGCAGGAGCAATGCAAGCTGGGGTTCTGGGACACTGATGACACCTCTCCTTGCTGCAAGTAACCCCCAATCCAGCATCTGTCTTGAGCAGTCATCTCTTCCACATCACATTCTGATGTCAGTACTTACGGAGTGCTTGCTGCACTCAGGCCTGCACATGCATTCCCCATGCAATCTTCACCATGATCCTGGGGGTTACTGCTGGATGCCATCAAGTCAAACTCAACTCACTGCAAGCCAATGTATGTAAGAGCAGAACTGCCACAGAGTGTGTTCAGATGTAAACTTTACGAAAACCGCTCACAAAGTCTTTCATCTGCAGAACTGCTGAGTGGTTCAAACCACCTACCTTCAGTAAGAAGCCAGTGCTTAACCACCAGGGCTCCTTGACCCTAGAGATAGGCAGAACACACACTATGGTTACAGACTGTTCCTGCTGACACACCTTGCAAGATCCAGGCCTTTATCTGAACCCAGGCAGCCTGGCTGTGAGCATGCGGCAGTGTTCTCTGCTACACACACTTACTCACTGCTGCTGAGTTGACAGCTGTCAATTCACTCACAGCTGAACCTTCAGCAGGTTTTCGAAGGCCAAATCAGCCTGGAGGACACTGTCCATCTTTCTCCTGCAGCTAATAGCTTTGAACCAGCTGCGTCAGGGTTGGCAGCTCACGACTTTCTGCTTAGCAGCAGCACCAAGAAAAAAAAATTTAAACTACAGAAATAAAGTACAGTGAGTTATGAATCAGGCTACTCACCAAAAGGTCAACAGTTCAAATCCACCACATGCTCCACTACATAAAGATGAGCACTCTTCTCCTGTAAGATTACAGCCTCAGAAATCTGACAGAGGGTCAGTATGAGTTGGAACTGGCTGGCTGGCAGCAGGTTCGGGTATTTTTAGTTCCATTTTTTATCTACAATTTCTTTTAAATGAAATAAATTCCTTGAGTATCTGTGCTGTGTAACTGGGGGGGGGGGTAAAAGACAAATAGGATCTATGTGCATGTGTATACTGAGTTTATCGCCACAAAAATCTTCAAAGATCTAATTTTGTGAAATGGAATATGAATATTAGGGTTGACAAAGAATTTCAAATAATGCCTGTGTCATCAAGCTTAATATATTCATTACAGAATGTCATGCAGATTAATTGGATGCTGTGTGTTTTCTGCTAACTTAAAAGCCACATATGGAATCCATATGATGCATGAATTTTTGAGTCTGTTCATTCCAAAGCACGAGAGCAAGCTGTAATAAATAACCTGAGCACTTACTTAACATAAGCAAGGTTGATGATAATCAAAATGACTGTGCCAAAACTGTTTTGTTAGAATCAAATGGAGTCGGAGCACTGTGACTAGGAGATGTGGGCAATTTGGCACGTACACATCCTCCGAGCAGCACAGGCCAAACGTCAACTTCATCCTCGGTCAATGTGTAAATGGTAAACAGATGCCTTCTCGCTCCACTGTCCTCAGCAAAGCCAAGGCCCACAGACCTGCAAGGACTTCTTGGTCCCCTGTGTACACTATTCCCCCACAAGGAGGGTGAGAACAATTGAAACACCCCCTACCGCCCCAAGATGCTACTAATTCTCAATTCTCACTGCCATGGGGCAGGAATCTACTCATAGCTGACCCTCCAGCTGATTTTCTGTGGTGGTCTATTTCACAGTAGGAAACTGCCCATCTTCCTCTTTTAGGGCAGCTGATGGATTCGAATCCCAGAGAGGCATCAGTTTGGGGTTAGAATGGCAGCTTCCAGACAATGCCATAAGAAATGCCAAGTTCCCAAAACAACTCTTTCCCCTGCTTTATAAACTAGGGCTTTGTTTGCTTAAGAGTTTGGTTAGAGAACAGGAGTGGAGGATCCACTACTTACAGGATGGGGGAACAGTGAGGTAGGGTGGTAAATACTAAGGGCCTAAATGATTTTTTAACATCCCTTTCAACATATAAATCCTAGGATTATATAATCACAAGTTAAAAAAAAAGCCAATTAAAGGACAGTTTGGCACTAAAAGACCCATTAACAGCACATTGAATTAAATAGTTGCACAACCATTCAATCTTGTTTAAAATCATTTCAGCCTTCTCTTCTTTCATCAACAAGTTAACCTTTTTGAAGAGTGAGAGGCTTAGCTTTCCTAAAGGCAAAAAGGCTCTCTCTTCAATTCTAAAATTAAAATCACAAGGCGGGGAATCCAACAAAAGAGGACAATTAAAATTTTAAAAATAACGTTTTGAAAAGTTCTTAACAATAATTAATGATTTGTTGGTGCCTCCAGCTAAGATTTAGTAATTTCATAGTTCAAAGAATTTATTTTCTTCATCTAAGAACCAAAAATAAATTGCAATAATGGTCTTTTTTTTCCACATACGCTTTAGATCCTAAAACTGATCTCTGGTTTTAATTTTTAAGTTAAAAAACAAAATTTCATTCCAATTACATATTTACTGTTGTTGTCACTGGGTGCTGCCTGTTCAGCTCTGACTCATAGTGACTCTATGCACAATAGAATAAAACATGGCCCAAGCCAAATATCCAGCCAGTACAAATTAAAAGAATGTTGAAAAGCCATATAGGTACTTTCATCATTTCCTTTTATTTCATCCAAAAACAACACATGTCTACCTAAAAAAGTTAAAACACCAAAAACCCAAGGATATAGATCAATATTTAAATGCAACACACACATATTTCACAAAATATAAAAGCTATTTTAATCTTTTTTTTAGTGAACTATGTTCCTAACATCCAAAATATTCATTAAAAGATGAATAAAACACTATTTTCAAACATTGTTTTGCAACTGTTCCAAATTCTCACTGGACCGCAATTCTCAAAGCATACCATGAAAATAACCTCGCTCACTGCTGGCAAGTCAGAATCGACTCACAGCTGACTCTCCAGCGGGTTGTCATGAGACCGTAAATTGCACAGGAGATTGCCTGTCTTTCTTCCTCAGAGCAACTGGTGGATTCGAACCACCAGAGAGACACTACTTCTGATTCAGCAGGACAGCTCTCAATAGATTACAGGTTATTAAACTACAGAATCCAGAGAAAAGGAAAATGCTACATGTACCTGTATCACCAGGCCATCTCTTTATTGAATTTATTCTTTCAAAAAGAACTAATAGGCCAGACTAAAAAAGCCTGACCCAGCAATACAATGTTCTGCTATAATTTGTGTGTGTGTGTATGTGTGTGTGTGTGTGTGTGTGTGTGTGTGTGTGTTCACACACACACATATCCCACCAAAACCAACAATGACTTAGCTGCATTTCTCACAGGAGTTACCAAGTGGTCAGTTATTACCCAAACATCCAATAGGCAGGACACCAACAACAAAACACGTGCTTCGTAAGCACCCAACTACCCTTTCTGTCTACAAAAAGGTCATGCTGAAAAACATTTAAAAAGAAGAGCCTAGGATTGTTGAGTCTTTGTTTTTGTTTTCCAGTCACTTAACACTGTAATTCCTTCTTTTTAAAGTACAGGGCTTTTTCTCTGCCTCAAGGAGATTTATTGATTTTTTTTTTTCCTCTGGTTGTGTGAAATTGATGTTTATTCACGACGTATTTGTTCTGTATGTTGAAAACACTTATTCTAAATGTTATCCTGAGGAGAAAAAATGCCAGTGAAGTCAGAAGAAGTACTTAAAAAGCTAGTGATATAAAGTCACATTCTTCCTTTACAAGGTTAATTAATTGAGGTTGGTTGAAATTCAAATCCTTTTCACTGAAACTCTGAAATGTTGTTGTTGTTGTTGTTGGTTTTCTTTTAGTGTTTGCTGCTGTCTGCACACTTGAATAATAGTCTACTTTTAATATTGTTGTTGTTTTGTACCATCGAATCAGAGCAAGCTCACAGCTGACCCTCCAGCGGGTTTTCAGAGGCAACATATCATACAAGAGGAGACCGCTCATCTTTCTTCCGCAGAGTAGCTGGTGGATCTGAATCATGTAACTAGCTGAACCTAAAGGAAGTATCACTGGAATAAGATATTTGGATTTCCTTTTAAAAGTCTTTTAAAAAGGCATATTAATGTTATTGTTTTTGAAAGACAAAACATCAAGGAAGTGCCCTATTTTTTCAAAAGCATCCAATAAATGAACTCATTACAAAGTTAAATAGAAGCAATAATAACCTGTAAAAGGAAGAAGGAAAAGAAAACCAATTTCAAAGACTTCATAAGCATTTAAAGTCAATTTCCTGTGAGCCCAAAATGCCATTTCCCCAAGCATTTTTTTGTTTGTTTGTTTGTTTGTTTGTCTGTTTGAATACCTAAAATGAAACTACTCATTATGCCTGGGGTTTGAAACTTTTTCCAAGGAAGAGGACACCTCACTTCCTACACAGGAAACAGAACTAGGGGCAGGCAAATATTTAAAAGAATCCCTCTAAACATTTTTCCCTTCAAGACGCACCCACCTAGCAAGCTGGATTCAGCTTATTCTGTGAATTACTTAAAAGCAGTGTTCCCCAAAGTATGACTTACCAGCAGCAAGTGGAACCAGAGTAGATAATTTTAGAATAAAGCATTAAATAATCTTGAATAAGAAAGTTGTTTTCTTTTCAACTCTCTTTGTACACTGGTCTAGTCAAGGAGAAAGTCTCCATTTGATACTAATATGTGGAACACTGCACACTGGTTAACCTCCACGCTAACAAAAGAAAATAAGCCTTCCATGTGGGGCTTGTCAGCAGGCACCAATAGCTACCTAGAAGTTAATAAGCCATATTGCTGTCTTTGTATGCACTTGAACGTTGATTCTTTTTTAATTTCCCTTTTAAATAAATGGATTTAAGTTTTAAAAGTTGACTCCTCTGAGGAAAATGTGCAACAATGAATGAATGGAAATCCAAGTTCTCTATAAACTTCCATTAAAATATCAATTAACAAAAGATTTAAAAAATTGACTCCACTGAAAAAATTAAAGTCTGAAATTATCTAACGTTCCTGTAAATAAATGTGAGATCCGTGACCAGCAGCAGCATCTCAGTACCTCCAAATCATTAAAGATACCAAATCTCAGCCCCTCCCAGAGCCACTGAACCAGAACCTGTATTTTATACAAGTTCCCATGTGATCAGCAGGCACATTAAAGTTTGAGAAACTCAAGGGTGGGGCAAGAGTTTGACAGATGTTATGTAGATAGCCTGCAACTGACTGCATTCTAGGATCTGCTGCTTCCCCAGGCAATTACCTACAGTTACTCCCCAAAATCAGTGAGTCACAACCCATCAATGGATTGAGAGATCAGCGAGCAGATTCAAACTAGCAGTTCTCAGTGTTTTTGTAAAATCTTGTCACACTGTGGCTGTTGTTGTTGTTGTTGTTGTTTTTGCTGTTGTTATGTGTCATCAAGTCAGACCTAATCTTGGCTGACTCTATGGCAGGTTTTGGTCCGATCCAGTAACACAGGAGGAGAGTGCATGCCCATCTTTCTCCTGAGGAGCAGGTGCGTAGAACTTCTTGTCACTAAGCCACCAGAGCTCCCTATCTTTTATGCTACAGAATCATTCTTTTTAAACAATGAATATCAAATCTCATTCTTATGGAGGAGAGACCAACTCATAGCTGACCTTCCACTGGGTGTTCGAGGATATAAACTACACTGGAGGAAGGTGCCCATCTGTCTCTCACAGAGCCTCTACAGGATTCAAACCACCAGAGACACAGCCTTTGGCTCAGCAGTGCAACTCCCTAAGGAAAGGCCGCCAAGGGCGCCTTCACGATGAGCACCATATAAAAATTCTCCTAGGGCATCCCTTTCTTCCCTACCTTGTGGGCTTTGCTACATGCCCTTCTGCACAGAATGAGGGATCAGGCTCCCTGCAACTACTAACTGAGAATATCCTAGTCTTTCTCCAAGAGCTGAGCCAGATGAGAAGCAAGATCATACTTGGAAACATGGAACCCTGTGTCTTCCACATTAGCTGACAGTCTTAGAAGTCAAAGAATACCAGCATTAATGCTTCAGGGGAGAAGCCAACCAGTCACTCATTGACCAAGATGAGTGGCCCATGTAGTCAATCCAACTCTGTATCAACTGTAAGGACATTCAAAGGGAAATTTAAAGTTTATCTGTACTGACGCCAACTGGAAGCAGGAATGTCATCCACTTCCTAAGCAACATGCCTCTGGAAACTCTATGAACTTTGAAAAATGATGACAGGTATGGAAGGGCTTCAGGTCTTCTGTTCATAGCATTGCTATGAATCGTGACTTGACGGCAATCAACCACCACCACCACCACCACTACCAATTGGATTTATACTATCACCACCTAGAGCGCGTGTCTGAAATACATTAAGTAAAATAACTCAAAAATCCATAACATATAACACTCAAAAGAAAAGAAAATATAACTTCAAACTCATTCCTACAAGTTGGAATCAACTCATGGCTGACTCTCCTTTGGGTTGGCAGTGTAATTCCCTAGCCACTAGATCATCAGAACCCATACAAGAGATAAACATATATAGCGACCACCATCTAGATATTTCCAAGATATAGCAATTTTAACAAATGTTAATAAAATTTTTTTCTCTTTCTCCTCTAACAGTAGGTCTAATACCAGAGTTAACACTTCTGAAACTCAACATGAATCCGAGACTGTCTGGTTTTGTAAAGAAAGGAGTGCAAATGACTGCATAAAAGAAAGGACAAAAAAAAAGGGAAAATTAACAACAAACAACAGATGTAAATTCATGGTCTGGTATCCATGATAAGAATTATATGTCATTCATTATAATGAAAAGAACATTCTGAGCATTTGCTAGATTTTTTTTCCCCTTCCAGTTATTTTGAGAATGCACTTATGTAGGCAGAACATTATTACAGAAAACTAAAAATACATACACCTACTCCTCACTTATTGACATGGTTAGGTTCCAAACACCAGGTCATTATGCAAAAATCAGCATTATGCAAAGAGTGGAGGATGACTGTATCATTATATAACCGCCAAGTCACTGAGAATCATGGCCCTACTACATTTACATATAACCTTAACTACCACAGCCAGCATTCATCTTGCCTCACATCTTGGCATTCATTACTACCATACATCATTAATGCACAGAATAGATGAACCTGTTTTTTTACTATTGTTATAAATGTGCAAAGTCAGATAATGAGACAGTCAATAAATGAGGGATAGATGCATTACAATGGAAGATTATATAAATTGTTCTGAAAAAAGTTGAGAAAAGCAACTTAGAAGAAATTATTAGAAGAACTGAGGCAGGTAATAACTGCTAATATTTACTGACTATCCCAAGCAGTTGATATACAGTACTAACTCCTTTAGTCTTCATGATTCCAAGATAGGTGCTATTCTTGATAATACAACTAATAATAGCAATACTAAAAATGTCGTTTTGCAGGTAAAAAGGTGATTTAGCCACAGGTGGATAGTAATTTGTCTAAGGTCACGAGTCGCGGGATGAAGGTAGGTTAAAACCTAAACATATGACTAAAGGTACAAACTCATTAGCAGATGACTACAAGAGCACTTGAATGAGTGTTAGAATGAACTTTCTATCAGTCTCTAACACTGTACCAGGAGTCTCAGTGGTACAACTGTTAACACACTCTGCTACCAATCAAAAGGTTAGAGGTTTGAGTCCACCCACAGGCACTGTGGAAGAAAGATGATCTACTTCTGAAAAATCAGCCACTGATTACAATGCACTGATTACAGAGCACAATTAAATTTTGACACACAAGGAGAGTCAATCAACTCAATGGAAATATTGTACCATATAAGAAAAAAGTCAAAATTTCTGAAGTCAATGAATCATGGCATCTTCAACTATTAGTTAAATTGTTAATGAGGCTATATTAAATAAATCATCCATGGTAAGAACGACTTTACTTGGCAGCACCAAATTTCAAGGCAGCTTAGGGAAAGTACTAACAGTAGAGGGAAATTTTTGTTGGAAGCAAAACATTACACTTTGAGAAATGCTTAAGTATTCCTCTTTTATTAGGACTACTTAATTAAGTACGAAGCATTAAAATGGTTGGCCTGAATATTTATCAGAGCACCAGCTGTTCCCTCCAGATTTTTAGAAATTCTAGCCTTAGAGCCAAGTGTAATTTAGGGGAAAAAATAAAACTCAACAAGGAAAATGAACCCTCTGTCTTCTAATATTTATCTAAACAGTAAATAGTAGCTGGAAGAGGTATAGAACATCACTATGCCTTTTCAATGAGAAAAGCCAAAATGTTTTGCCATCTACTTCCAAATATTATTTTGTTACTGTGCTTGGTAATAATATTACTGAAAAACTGTACCTTGCATTTTAGAATTACAGTCCTCTGTAATTCTTGGCACATATGAATAATATCACAGCACTAACCTAGGATCTGTCCACATATCAGGATGAATGGAGATAACTTGGAGTTCCATGAAAAAAACAACTTAGAGAAATAATTATTACCTTATTAAAAATTAAGGTTATTTCAAAAGACTTCCACTTTATGAACCCAGTTCATAATCAGGCTATGGTCTTTTTTTATCCCTTGCAAAGCATCTAAGCACTGAACAACAAATAAAGATAACTGAAAAAAAGAATTTATATTTTTGAGCCACTGTGATGATGGAGAAGAGTACTGAGTATCTTACAGACTGTCTTGGAGAAGGTGTAGCCAGAGTGCTCTTTGGAGCCAAAGATGATAAAGCTTCATGTAACACTTTGGGCATGTTAGCAGGAGAGGCTGCTCCTTGGAATCCAGGGACATCATGATTAGAAAGCTGGAGAGTCAGAAAAGAGAGGAAGATCTAAAACGAGATGGATTAACAGTGACTGCAGCAATGGGTTCACCTATGTCAGAAATGGTAAGGATGGCACAGGATAGGACAACGTTAAGTTCTGTGGTTCATAAGGTTGCTATAAGCCGTACTCAACTAAAAAACACCTAACAACTGTTTTTTCAAAAAGGGGGGTGAAATGAAAAAGAGGTAATACACAGTAAGTGTTGATTATATTGTAAAATTAATGCACTGTAGTAATAAAAGGCAATTAATGTTATAAAACAAAATGTCTATGAATGATGGTATTAAAAATCCAATATTATACATAACTGTATTGCAATAAATAAATAGGTAAAACATTAAAAAGGGGTGAAGAAGTCAAGATCATAATGGGAAATTATTCATGTTCCAATGATTCTAGATTAAGACTTGTCTTTTGAAGAAAACAAACAGTAAGTATCATGTTTGGATAGCCTGTGTTTGTTTTACTGTCACTTGTCTTTGTGATGTTACTACAAAATTTGGGGTATATAATAATAAATGTCTTTTCCAGAGAATTAGAGTCATCTTAATAATCCACCATATAAACATGGAGAAAGTAACTTCTCTTCATCAGTCAACGGGTATCCAGGATTGAAAGTAAAAAAAAAAAAAAAAGAAGTCTAGAAAAACAGACTAATGGGAACAACAACCATGTACAGAAAAGTCTGATTTTTGAAGGAGCAAGTGGTCTACTAACGTAGAGTGTCTGTAGTCAGATCCAGTTCACTAAATTAAAGGGTATATAGCAATCGAGGACAACCCAGGGGAAAGAATAAAAAGTCTAATTCTGTTCCATTAATGTAGAATAAGCAACTACCTTCTAACCCTACCCACCACTCATCTGCCATCTAGTCAGACTGCGTTGACTTGGGTGTTACTGTGATGCTGAAAGTTTTGCCACTGGCATTTCAAATACTCGCAGGGTCACTCATGGTGGATAAACTTTATTGGCGTATCCAGACTAAGACAGACTGTGTTGTTGTGGTGGTGTACCACAGAGTCAGATCCATAACTAACCCTCAAGCAGGTTTTCAGAGGCAGTTAATCACACAGGAGAAGACTGCCCATCCTTCTCCCATGGAGTGACTGGTGGCCTCGAATGGCATGCCTTCAGCATTACAGTACAGCTTCTTGCCACTAGACCAGAGTAGGACCTAGAAATCTACTTCCAAAAAATCAACTGGACAGTGAAAACTCTGCTATTGTTCCTAAAAGATTAGATCCTTGCTCCTTTGCGGGGAAGACTCAAGATGCAATTGTTTAAAAGTTGCCTACTCAAAGCAGAAGTCAATTTTTTTGGTGTGGATGGAATGCAACTTCACAGGCCTTCATTTACTGGCATAGTGAGTCAAAATGAGAAGAAATAGTTGCAAATATCCATTAATAATTGGGATGTGGAATGTACCAGGTATGAACCTAGGGAAACTTGAGTTGTTAAAAATTAAATGGAACATGATTTAAAATCAGAAAGGTGTTATATCTTGGTTGTAGTCTTTCATCATACTTATTTAATCTGTATGTTGAGCAAATAACCCGTGAAGTTTCACTATATGAAGGAATCAATACCATGAATAATCTGAAATATGCTGATGTCACAACCATGCTTGCTGAGACTGGAGCAGATTTGAAGCGTTTACTGATGAAGATCAAATTCAATAGCCCTTATCACTGAGTATGCACCTCACGATAAAGAAAACAAAAATCCTCACACTGGACCGATAAGCAACATCATGATCAACTGAGAAAACATTTACATTGCCGAGGATTTACTTCTCCTTTGATTCACACTCAACACCCATAAAAGCAGCACTCCAGAAAGCAAAGGCTGTTTTGCACTGCAAATGTGCTGCCAACAACTCTCTTTAAAATGTTAAAAAGCAAAGATAATCACTTTGAAGATACTCCTCATCCAATCCATGCTGTTGTTGAGGCTGAGACAAGTATGGCTCATGGTGACCCTACCAACAACAGAGAGGAACCCTGCCCAATCCTGTGCCATCCCCACGCTCAAGCCCACTGCTGCACTCACCGTGTCAATCCACTTGGTTGAGGGTCTTCCTCTCTTCAATTTCCTGATATGCATGTGAAAATTGGACAATGTGTGAGGAAGATGGGGGAAAAGTTGATGCCTCTGAATGATGGTGTTGGCAAAAAAATACTAGTATACCATGGACTGCCAGGGAACAAACAAAGCTTGTCTTGTATAGTCAGAATGTCCCTTAGAAGCAAAGATGGTGAGACTTTGTTTCACTATTTTGAGTATGTAATTTTGTATGGGTCGTTCTTGGAGAAAGACATCATGTTGGGGAAAACAGAGGGTCAGCAAAAAAGAGTAAGTCCCTGAACAAGACAGAATGCCACGGTAGTTGCATGCGGCAGTGTTGCATTCTGTTGTACAGAGTTACAGAGTTGGAACAAATTTGATAGCACCTAAGGACAACAACAACAATGTATTCCTACAGAGGAGGCCTGATGGCACAGTGGTTAAAGTGTTCTTCTCCTAAACAAAAGGTTAGCAATTTGACCCCATCACTTACTCTGTAATAAAAGATGTGGCAGTCTACCTATACAAAAATTTACAGCTGTGCAAACTCTACAGAGCAATTCTACCTTATATACTGGGTCACAATAAGACAGAATCAAGTCCACAGCAGTGAGTTTTTGGTATTTCTACATAAGGAGTCCTGGTGTCACAGACTGGGCTGCTAACCAAAAGGTCAGAAGTCCAAATCCACCAACTACTCCACAAGAAAAAGATGGGTGGTCTCCTCAAAAGAGTCACAAGCTTTGAGACCTTCTAAAGATTAAATTCTAGTATATTCTTCAAAATGCACAAAAATTCTTGTGTTTTCTTCAAAAACATTTTCCACAGAGTGAAAAGAAGACCTACTGACTGGGAAAAAAAACCATTTGGGAATACCATTTCAGACAAGGGTCTCATATCAAAAGTTTACAGAATCCTAAAGGCCTCCACAAAAGATTGATAACATAATTACAAAATGGGCAAGAGACATGAATAAGACTTTGCACAGAGGAAGACATTTCAGATGGCCAACAGACACGTTAAGAAATGCTCAGAATCAGAGGCAATAAGAGAGATGCAAATAAAAATCACAATGAGATACCATTCCACTCCAGGAACAGTGGCAAAGTTTAACAGTAATACATGTTAGAGAGGATGTGGAGAGATAGAACTCTTATACACTGTTTGTGGGATTGTAAAATGGCACAACCACTCTGGAAGGCAGTTAGGCATTTCCTCAAAAAGCAGAACATAGAAATTCCACATGACCAGCTTGGAATATGTTGTTGTTGATTGCCTTTGAGTAGAGCACAACTCAGCGACCCTATGAACAAAAGGCCTGAAAGACCCTCTACAACTATCGACATTTATCAAAGTTCATAGAGTTTCCGGAGGCATGTTATTTAGGAAGTGGATACCACTCCTGCTTGGAATACACCCTGAGAAAAATCAGAACTGAGGCACAGACAGAGATTTGTACACCAATGTTCACCACAGCATTATTCCCATTGCAAGAACATGGAAACAGTCCAAATGTCCAACCACAATCGAATGGATTGATAAATTATGGTGCATACACATGGTGGAATACTACACAGCATGCAGGAGGAATGATTTTAAAAATCACTATCTACCTTGGGAGGGACTGGAGAGCATTATGCTAAGTGAACTAATTCAGGCCCCTAAGGACAAATACTGTATAAAACCATTATTGCAGAAATAGAAAGATAACTAATAAAATATGTATGAGAATCCAAGGGGGTAAGGGCAGGAGCAGAGTGGTCAGGATGGGCAGGGGGATAATCATAGTCACACAATCTTATGGGTGGAGGGAGGGATGAGTAATGGAAATGGGAAAGATCTGATGTAAAAAACAATGTATATGAAAACTCTGTAAAGTAAACCAGCATAAAATAAAAATTTTATTTAAAAAATATTCATAGCCTCAGAAACTTGATGGGAGAGTAGACATGAATTGAAATTTACTCAACAGCAGTGGTGCATTCTTTTAAAATGTATATAAAATTCTCATTTTTAGTATGCTAATTGCAGCACAAGAGGTTCTCTTTAACAGAGATCTGATTTTCTCACATTATTTTTAGGGCTTTCAGGCTTAAAAATAAACTGGCATTTTTGGATTAATAAAAAATTCCATGAGGGATAAAATAGGCCAAAATTTTTCCACCATAAGCAAAAAAACTACCTTGCATTAGTTTCATGCACTAGTGAAATCAGTCACCCTTTGGTCCCTGCTCTTCTGAGTGTCCCTTAAGAGAATGAAATGAAGATCTTGCCAAGAGCAATACCCCAGAGCTTCTCAACCTCAGCTGTGCGTCCAATCACCCACAGAGCTATTTTTTAAATTATTATTTATTCAAGGCCCCCATCCTAGACCTGCTGAATCAGACTTCTTGGTTCGGAAACTGAACTTTCTTGACTGACAACCTACTAATCAGGCTGCTACATCTATAAAAAAGGCAGAGAGTATTAATTAGTCTTACAGAAGCTTTTTTTTTCCTAGTTAGTGAGAGGGACTTTCCAAGCATGAAGAGGCTAAAACCCTTCACTAAGAGATTAAAAGTCTGTATAGAAGGAATTTTGTTGTTGTTTGGACATGTCTTGGCAATTGAGAGTAAAAAAATATCTTAAGGATAGAAGGGAAGCGTTCATTGTTTTTTATTATTATTTAAGTATTGGACTCTAGGGGGAAAAAAAGTCTTCCTGATATTCCAAAGTACCAATCATTATGATCAGACTTCTTGGGGGAAACCCAGGACCCTGTGGAGTAACCCAAGAAGCCCTAGAACTGCTTGCTAGATTGAGAACCACTGGGCCAGAAGACAATATTTAAATAGGATAATAAAAATCAGTTGCCATGAAGTGATCCTTACTCCTGGAGACCCCATGGGTCACAGCAAAGTTGTACCCCGTAAGTCTTCCAACAACTTCTGGTACAGACATAGGTTACCCTTCATCCAAAACAATTCAGCATGGATCTGAATCTCCAACCTTTCCATTGGCAGCCAAGTGCATTAACCATTTCACTACCCAGGGACTCAAAACAAATAATATGGGAAGGGGTAAAAAAAGAGGGGAGAACATCCCTAATCTGTTACCATCATCATGGTGACACCATGTGGTGTTTCAAACAGATCTGTGACTGTGCTCTTTTGGAAACAGCTCACCAGACCTTTCTTCCCACTAAATCTGAAATAAAGACTCAACTGTTGAGTGGTTCCAACTCATTCTGTCAGGCTGCTGAAGCTTTCAATCTTAATGGGAAGGGACTGCGCATTTCTCTCCCATGGAGTGGCTGGTGGGTTTGAACCACTGGATACACTCAGCTCTTTGGATAGCGGTACAACATACTACAGACTACACCACCAGCACTCTTTCAATTGAATGGTTAGAATTTTCAATCAGTTCTTAGCTCATTGTGGGGAGTTAGGGGGGTGGATATGTGGATGTGTTTTAATAAAGTTCACTTGAAAAAACTGTGAAAAGTTTTACTTCCCCAGAAATCCTACCTCCAACTACAATGTTCTCAGGCGGCCAAGAAAAGCATATGTAGCTTAGCCAGTGTTAACTAATAGATGAATTGAGATATTTATCTTTTACAACTCACTTTCACATGCATGATCTCATATAATACTGATTAACTGTGAGCGATCAAAATTCTTTCCCCGATTTTTTTTAAATGAGCAACCAAGGAAGCAATATGTGAGAGTAACTTACTTGAAGGCAAATCAATGTAGGAGCTGAGATTTCTGCTCCAGATGTAACACGGTGCAGAGATTTAAGGAGTGCTGGAATACCAGCCTCGTGTTCTGTAGATGGCTAGAAAAGTGAGTGGAAAATACGTTCGTTCTGCTGGTTGTCCGTTAATGGAGGGAGGTATGTCCAAAGGGACCCCATCCAAACCAGGGAAAAGAACATGGGATATCTGGTACTCTTCTCCAACACTGTAATGTAAAGGCATCAATTCTTCTTATGTCACCCTTAATCACAGTCCAACTTTCAGTTGCATAGGAAATTACTGAAAACACCATGACTTGGATCAAAGAATGCAGGAAAATTATGAGCTGGGGACATCTTGTTTTGGCAAAAAACAAGGAAGGTGATGGCAACAAAAAGCACTCAGTGCAAAGGACCTCCACTGGCCAAACCTAGAAACCAATACAACCAGCAAAATAAATAATAAAAACAAAAGGTTAAAAGATACAAGATAGAAACCACAAATTGCTATCCCTATAAATAAACTGACAGATTAGGATTTTAATAAGAATTGATTCTTGTCATGGTTACAAAGCAACTTGTCACAAAGTATAAATTACAAAAGGGAAAAGGTAACTTAATAGCAGAGGAATTTAGCAGACTGTACTTTAAGAAGTGATCACTATCAGTAACAGGACAAAGAGAAATCAGTGCCAGCTGATAAAATGCAATGAGAAGAACACAACCATTTCTGTACCATTCCTACCACAGACCTCAACCTAAGCATGTCAAAATGTCAGATAAACCCAAATCAAGGGACAGTTAGTGGCAGGTTGTGCTGCCAATCCAACAGCACCTGGTTCAAACGCACCCAGTCCTCCGTGGGAAAAAGATGGGTGATCTCCTCCTGCACAATTTACAGCCTCTGAAAACCTGCTGGAGGGTCTGCTTTAAATTAGTTCTGACTTGATGACACATAACAGCACCAACTAAGTTAACTGGCTTATTAAGTGTCAATATCATGATAGTAAAACACTCAAAGAGACTACAATAACAAACTAAAAACTATGTGTAGTTCTAAGGTAGATCCTTTTCCTTTAAATGACATTATTGTAACTACTGGTATCGTTGAATAAGATCTGTGCATTAGATGGTAGTACTGTATCAATGATGATGTCTTTATCTGTTTTGATGGATGGTTAACTAGGAGAATGTGATAGTTTGCACGGCATAAACACTGAAATGCTTGAATGGCAAGCAACATGCTGGGAATGTATTCTAATGCTTAAGGGGGACAAGAGTTCTTTATACTATTTCCTATTTTTATCTACATTGGAAATGGTTTCAAAAATAAAAATCAAATAGTACATTGTTATTATTGTTGTGAGGTACTATCCAGTTAGGAAAAATACATAGCAACCCTATGAACAGCAGATCTGAACCCTGTCCTATTCTGTACCGTACTCACAATCTCTTGACACTCAAACCCACTGCTGCAGTCACTGTGTCAGTCTACCTGGTTGAAGGTCTTCCTCTCCTTCACCATCTCTCTACTTTTTCAAGCATGATGTCCCTCTCCAAGGAACAGCCTCTCCTAGCAGCATGTCCAAAGTACATGAGGTGAAGCTTTATCATCTCTGCCTCCAAGAAGCACTCTGGCTACACCTTCTCCAAGACTTATCTGTTTTTTGTTACATTACAGTACATTAAGAGGATGGACATTCAGAGACACATATTACATTTAGGTTGTATGCAATGGATCCTGAGATCAGTAATGATGAGAGCATCCCAAAATCAGATCTATCCTCAGAACAGCTGGGAGATAATATAGAGAAAAGTTCCACTGAAGAGGTTAGAGGATGTGAGCCCTATGTATCCACCAATGATCTGGTAATTGATTCACTGAATAAACATTTACAAAACATCTCTTGTGTTTCAAATGGATCCCTGGTGGCAGAGTGCATTATGTGTTAGGATGATAATAGAAAGGTTACTGGGTTGAATCTCCCAGTTACTCCATGGAAGAAAGCTGAGCTGAGCATTCTTCTCCTATAAGGAAGGATGTGGAGCCTCGGAAACCCGACAGAGGGTTGCCATGAGTTGAAATTAACTCAAAAGCAGTATACTTTAGTTTGGTTTTCATCTCTCAGACAAATGAACAAGATACTGGGTCTATGAAAAAGACTGAAAGTTCTCATACTTGAGAGCCTAAAAAATCCAGCAAAGCAGGATAGTTTAGCAGCCTGAAGTGAGAAATTTGAAGACAATCATCAGTGTTACATAGAGAAGCATGGAACTCAAGAACTGTCTCTAGTACATCAATTTTCATTTATGAATTTTCAATGGACCATATACTAGTTTATTATTCAATAATATACTTCAAGAACACTCTCGTGCTGGTGGCTGGTGTTAACTGAGGCATATGCGAAAATTTTATTACTTTTCAATTATGAACAGATGCAAATGACTTACTTGATGTTTCATTTTACAATAACAGGCATCTTCTAAAATAAGTTCTCAAACAAAAACTAGTGTAATAGTTACTGGTTGAAACTTAACACTCCATAAGTGAACCTTTACTTAATATTCAAAAATTTCTCCACGTCTCTAAAAACTTCAACTTCTTCAACAGAGATATTACATGCTTGCAAAACGTTCTCGGATGCTAGAAGAAAGACATTATAATTGTAAAGCACTGGGAAAAATACAGGTTGTTTCCCCCTTTCGCCAGGAACTAACTATTACTGTGGACATATTAAGGCAGAGTGATGCCTTTCAATGAGCTCACCTTGGCAATTTCAAGGTGGGTGGAACACTGCTTGGTTTTCCAACTTCTCCCTTCAGCTTCATTTCAATCTCCAGAGCATATCATCAAGTGAGAATGCTTCAGTGCCTCCTCACTGACCCATGAGTGAGCAGCCAGACCAAGCAAGTCTGTATTCAATTACTTTCACCACTGAGATCTGTACACCTTTCGTACACTTTTCCCATATGACACTTTCAGAACCATATTTAGCTTTCTTCCTACTATCTCCCTGTAATTCAAAAGGCAATTGAGACTCCCATATGGTTGCCATTGGAGCTAACAGATGTCTAGCAAATTAAAACAAAAATTATGACTTATAAAATGCTGATGTATCATCATTCCAGAACATCTTGCAATTTATAGTGAATTCATAAGATAAAGTTTCCCACTTGATGCCCCCCAAGGTTCCCTAAATCTCCTTCTTCTCCGAACTTAAGCCCTGTGGAAACAAATTAGATGCAACATTCTGCTATCAACCCTGCATAAACCTCCACTTAAAGATCCAATGTGATATTCACAAGTACATCAAGAGAGAAATTTGGCCTCCAGTATCCACTGCTGTTCTAATCTTCGTAGAGCAAAGAAAATAACTTGATTCTCTCAAGTTTTACAAGGCTTTAGCTGATCCCATGGGGTTGTTTTTCCCCACTGTTGTTGTTGACTGCCTTCAAGTTGAGCATGGCTCATAGTGACCCTATGAACAAAAGGCCTGAAGCCCCTCTACAACTATCAACATTTATCAAAGTTCATAGAGGTTCCAGAAGCATATTGTTTAGGAAGCGGAAGCCACTCCTGCTAACAACTGAAAAATCAAAATCAAACTCATTACCACTGAGTTGATTCTGACTCACAGCAACCCTAAAAATAAAGGTAGGACTGCCCAATAGGGTTTCACAGGCTGTAATCTTTGTGGAAGCAGTTCACCAAGTCTTTTCTTCCCTGGAGTTGCTGATGAGTTCAAACCTTTCTATTTTCACCATTCCAGCTTCTCTAGCAGATATGAAGAGTATCATCAGCCTTACCAATTGTCATCAAGTCAATTCCAATTCATGGTGACCTCAAAAGTGTCAGTATGGTCACGGAGTTTTCACAGGCTGGCTTTTCTGAATTAAACACAAAAAAGTGCTAACCAGAACCTCCTACCTTTCAGTTAGAAGCTCATTGGTTTTATTATTTGCACTGTAGAGAGTTGCCTCTAAAGGTATCATCAATCGATATCATGCCAGTGATTTGCACCTGTGGTTCAGCAGTAGCATTCTTGCCTGCCATGGTGAAAGACCTGGGTTCAATTCCCTGTCTGCAAATGCAGCCACCACTCATCTGTCAATGGAAGCTTGTGTGTTGCTATGATGCAGAAGAGTATTCTGGGAGTGATGCCTCTAGACTAAGAACAGCAAGAAAGATGAAGCAACTTACTTTGTAAATCAGTCAATGAAAACTTGATAAATGGGCAGATCAGATTTGCACAAGTTTAGACAGCACTTCCCTCCATGAGTCAGGGCTCAACTCAATGCAGCCACCAACAGTGATGCCAAAGAAGCAGGCTACACTGTTGTAAAGCTTCTCTTTCCCAGCAGGGAGCTAGTATTAAATCTAGAGGCAATAACAATGCTGATATTTACCACATGTTAAACATTTAGGAGTTATGTTATCTGCTTAAATCCTTAAAATGACCACCTCAATGATAATATTCTTTTTCTTTTCTTTACCCAAGATACTAATGCTCAGTGAAGCAGTTTGTATTTTGTTTATTTTTTTCAAATATGGCCACAATCCACAAAACCATCTGCAATGTGACCTTGGCACTCCAAGATCAAAAGGTGGGGTCTATTCCTTTGCCTCTTAAAACTAAACAGATTCCAAGAATGCTTTAACCAATGAAGTGGGTGAGAGTGACGAAGCACCAGCTCTGGTATAGCTGTGGCTTGCTGGAAGCTTCCTCTTCGGTCTTAGAAACAGGAAAAAGCCCAGTGTGTTGCTTCATCAACAGCTCCGGCCTAACTCTTATTAATCGTACAGGAAGAGAATATCCATCTTTCTCCCACAGAGCAGCTGGTAGATTCAAACCAGGTATCTTTGGGTTGGCAGCAGAATTCCTTACCACGAAGCCATTAGACAAGTGACTTAAGGGCACATAACAACAACAAGTCATCAGAGCTCCCTCATTCAGCATCAACTACCTGTTAAACCTGTGAAGTCTCACTGGGCCTTCATATAACTCTCTTCCTGGGCACTTCCCTCTGTAACTATATGAGCCCTCTCCAGCTCAGCACGGTCAGTTCAGTTTTGTGTAATAAAAAGTTCTGTTTTCAACCACTCAGTTTTAGGGTTGAATGGTATGTAGCACTGTTGTTAATACTGTTCCTATGTGCCATCAAATTAATTTCAAAGCTAAGTGATCAAAATAGACAGAGGAGAATTGTCTCATAAGGTTTCCCAGGCTTTAAATCTTCACCCGAGCATATCACAAGGATTCTTTTCCCTATAGAATGACTAGCAGAAAACAAAGTAATCTTCCTGGTTTACAGGCCTTTCTTGTCCATCCAATTATCTATGTTGACATCCACGTATTTTTTGTCCATTTTTTTCCGAACCTCTCAGTTAATAGTCAAGCACTTTAACCACTGTGTCATCACTGGTCCTTTACGTGGCAACAGATAAACACTTAGATCCATTAACTTGCCTAGGACTGGAGAATAGTTAAGAGTGGCAAAAGAATCCAAAAGAGTTTAGAGAAAAATACCTCTAAATGGTGTGTAATGGGCTAGAGAGAAGTTCATTACCCTAAAGAATAAAGAAACTTTAAAACAAACTCTCCCTTTCCCCTCCCCAGCTCCAGCCACCTCAGGGTTTCCTGAGCAATGTCCAAGAATGGTGATACCCTTAATAATATCAATTCCCTTCTGTCTCCACTTCTCCCAACATAAAGTAAGATTTTCCCCACTAACCCATGATAACTAATGAGAAAGGAATCTGTACAAGATGTTGACTTTGTTACTCAGAATATCATTACAACTGTTACATAAAAAGTTTCAGATTTTACACACAAAGCTGTAACTCTAATAAAAATATATGTAATGACTCACAGGACTATATCTCAGATCCAAGGTGGGACTAGAGACATACGCATATGATACCAATAACTGAGTAAGTCAAGAAAAAAACTAGTGAAATATATTGGGGGGGGTGTTTAATGAAAATATCTTTAAGGAGGAAATTAAGAAACTCTTTAACAGATATTCCAATATATGCTATTTCCATTAGACATTAGTAGCTATGTCTTCTATTTTTTTTTTACCTTCCCTAGCATACAAGACCCTGACAGAGTTGTCCCATATCAGAACAAGAAAGAACCTTTAGCTCACTTAATTTTAACAGCTGAGAAACTGAGGCCCAGGCTGGTCCACTGACTTGCAAAATCAAAATGCCAGCTCAAAGCAGAACAAAACTGTTGGTGGTGGTGCTACATATGCGCAGTTTTCTTTTAGCACAACTCCAAATGTCTTCAGTTTATTCTAGTGTTTCACAGTATGGAAATGAAAGGTTAGGAATTCGTGCTCTCTCTCGTTCATACCGTCTACTGGGATGTATAGGAATAGCACGGAGGCTGCTGTTTGTTAGGCTGGGGCCTGTAAAGAGCGGAGACTCGAAACTTTTCAAAAGCATGCTGCTGAGCTACTGACCTCAGCTCTTAAGTCACCAACATCTAAGTCTGCATTACTTTAACTGGATACCACTACTTTTGATTCTGTGGTTTATCACTGTTGTTGTTCTTGTTGTTGTTGTCATGTGCCTTCGAGTCATCTGTGTCTCACAGTGACTCCTACGTACAGCAGCTCTGAACCCTGCCCTGCCCTGAGCTAGTCTCACTGATTCCAACACACCAACCTCCATTGCCCCAGTTACTGTATCAATCCATCTCATCCTGGGTCTTTCTCTCCTGTGCTGTCCCGTCTACTCTTCAGAGCATGATGTCCTTCTCCAAGGGACAGTCTCTCCTGGCCACATGCCCAAAGTACGTGAAATGGAGCTTCAAAATCCTAGCCTCCAAGGAGGAACTTGGTTTCACCCTCTCCAAAACACTTGAGATGTCTTGGTAAACTGGGAAACTTAAACAGCAGTAATTCTGGAGCACAGGACAGAAAGGAAAGGTGTGAGTGGGTACCTGAATGAAACATTTTGCGTACAAAAAAGAGTGGGGAGTGTTGAGCAAAGAAAGAAGTCAGATGCTTTCAAGGCCATTCCAAATCACGGTGATGCCACGCATACCAGAACTTTGCTGCATATGTAGGGTTTTCAATGGCTGGTATTTTGGAAGTAGATGGCCAGTCCTTTCTCTCAAGGTAACTCTGAGTGAACAAAAACTTCCAACCTTGTGGTTTGCACCACCACCCAAATATTCCAGGACATAAACAGGCCCTTACAAGACAGGCATCTTTATTGTAGCAATTCCAGGCAATCCGTGAAGTTCTATGGTAAAGTCTACTCTCTGGTTTCTTATAAAACTCCTCTCAGAGATAACTTCTACAATCAGACAAAATTCAGCTCTGTTCTGGAACTCTCTATGCAAGTACTCAATTTTTTTGAGTTCTCCTCAATTTCTAGGGATTTGCTGCAACTTTGACTACACAAAGAGCTAAATCTGCCTCTGCACAGACTACAAAATTATATCAAAAGTGAGGGAAACAACCCCACATCCCTTTATTTCCTTCCCATTCCTTGCTCCTAAACTCTAGCAAAGTCCCTGAGTGCTTTTTTGTCACCTGGTAGCTTAAATGTGCAACTGTCAGAAGCATTCAAGTACAGTCAAAAGGCCTAGACTTGATCACCTATGAAGAAGGGTCAGTGAAAATTCTGTAGTCCCTGCCTCCCAAAGTTACAAAGTTCCAATAAAATCAAAATACCTCAACTCAGAAATGTGATTACCACCACTTTTAGAAATTTCCAGCAGGGGGAAAGAAAAGAAGCCATAAAAGAAAAATAATTTCTTCCTTCTGTATATGTACTAACATTTGATGGAGGTGGAGGTGGGAAACGATGACTGAGAGTATCATGCACAATCGGTGACAAAAAACCAACAACCAAACCAAGCATAAACCTTCTTATGCCTACGAATGATTGGATATGATATTTATCCCCATGCCTCCTCTCATTATCAGTACCAAGATGGCATTATGACAGTTGAAGTATTCTCCAATCTCTGCCATTTCCTTTTGCAAAATATGCATGACCAACACAAGCCATTCCTATAGAAAACGGAAGGAAAATAAAAATAGTCTGCAAAATGTGTAGTAGAAAAATAAAAATGTGAAGAGTTGCACTGATGCCTCAGCTCAGTCAATGGTCAAAATTAAGAAGAGATTCAAAATAAATACATCGTGGGTTCTGATTGCTGTGGCTTTTTAACGACCTCGCAGCTGGATCATTGTTTACCTCACCCTAAACAGCAACTTGGAGAACCCCCTAGACAGCCACCATCTTTACTTTCCATGGGGAGGGGGTGCCCAGTGAAGAAGATGATAGAATGGGATGGGAGGGAACACAGCTTGGTCTCTAAAAACACGTTTCGCCTGGTCCTGGGTGAACTCTTTGTCTGGCTGAACACGTTTGTGAGATCAAGGGAAAGAATCAAAACAAAACAAAAGAGTAGGCGCCCCAGTCTAATTACAATAGGTACCCAACACATCTCAGCGCCAGCGGTGAATGGTTTGAATCTTGCGTTCAAGCATTCGCTCTCTTGGTTCCCCAATAAAAACAGATCTCGCACACCTCCTCCGTCGCCTTTCTCTTCCCAAAAACCGACCCGTTCTGTGTGTCACTCCTCAGGAAAGGAGGACGTGAGACACGAACATACTGAAACATATGTTGATGGTGACTTAAAATCCTAACGGTGATATATATACACAGAGAGAGAGAGAGACATAAATCCCTCTACTCCGTACGCCCACTGGTCAGTCCATTATGCAAAAGAGTGCTTTCCAACACAAGGGGAAGAGCGTGCAAGAAGCGATATTTACGTGCACATTTACAGACCCTTCTACCACCGCATCTGCATCCTACACAAAGCCTGAGATGGTGCAAGAAGATACACGCTGAGCATGGCACAGACCAGCCGCGGCAACACGGAGCCGAGCCCTTGTCCAATCAGATCCTTGTTCTAAGGTGGACCTCAGGGTGGGCTCGGCCCCATTAGCCTTCCCTATTATGACACTACGCTCTGCCCAACATCCCTATCCCACCGGGAGCAAACCTAATTCGCGTGGTTGCTCATTTCTCTAACTACCGAGCCCTTTCTTTCATCTATATTCCTGCAACTCGCCCCATAGGAAGGCACCCCAGGGCCTTAATACCACCTTCCCGGCTCCGTTTTCCTTTTCACCTCTTCTCATTCCTAGAAAGGATTAAATGTTTATCTCTCCTACGCACACGCTGGCAAGAAGGAAGGCAAAAGCCTCTCCCCGCCGCCTACAAGCGCCTAAGGGGCTGCGAAAAGTAGAGGCGGCCGGCAGCGTGGGGAAATCGTCGCGAATCGATCAGCCACAATAGTTGAAATCCCAGAGGCGCTCCAACTTACCCAAAATATGACATTGAAGCCAAATATAAAATATTTGATGCAACAACTGACTTCAGGACCCTTGTAGTGCTTCCCGGACATCCTTTGGGTTCATGAAGACACTTGCCCCGGCAGCCCGAGTTTGGAGCCCCGGAGCGGCTGCTCAGAGCGGCCCGGAGGGGAGCGGGGACTCGGGGACGCCGCTCGGGGCCGAGGCGCAGGCAACCCGGGCTCGGCTGCGCGGGGAAGCGAGCGGTGGAGCGCGGCGCCCGCAGCTCCAGCCCCTCGCACGCCGAGGCCGCCGGAGCAAAGGATAGAGAAGCCGCGCACAAGCCCGAGTCTCGCCGAAGCGGGCCCCCAGCACAAAGCTAGCACCCGCGTCCGTCCGCCAGGCGGTCCGTCGGTCCGTCCTGGGATTTGGGCAAACGCTGCCGCGGCAGATGCTGGAGGAGACGCTGCTCGCAGGCTCGCGCGCGCGCCCTCCCACCCCTCACTCCGCCTGCCGCTCGCCCCGCCCCCCGCCCCACCGGCTGCTCCGCCGCCGGCTCCGCCTTCTCCGCCCGCGGCTCCTCCCGCGGCTCCTCCGCCCTCCGCCCGGCCTCGGAGGGGCGCGCGCGCGCGCAGGCTCGAGCGCCCTCCGGGCTTTGGCACCACGTAGTGTCTGCCGCCTGCTCGCCCCTCCCACTTCTTTTCTCCCCGCCCCTTCTCAGGCCACCTCAGAGCGCCCGGGTCCCCTTTCTTTGCCTCGGAGTAGGTGGGAGGACTGCCTGCGGAAAGGAAGAGGGGAGGGGATCTAAGAGTGCACTGCTTGGGAGCAGCCCCGCAGAGTGTCCGAAATTAAAGAGCGGCGGGTCTCTCTGACTGCCACCCGCAGCAGCAGATGGCTTCTGGAAGGATGCAGGGGAGAGGGACAACAGGGTTGGGTGAGTTGACACCCATACTGTGAGCCTTTGGATAAGCCCCCTTCCTCTGGGTGTAACCGTACACACTGCTGCCCCACCTTTGCGTTTTAAGAGATGTCTTACTGGTGCGCCCAAGAGGAAAGTGTTCCTGGACTTCCTTGGGGTTGGAATGAGGAGTTAAGCGCTCTCCTTTCTCCAAGGAAGAAAAGAGTGAAAGAAAATAGGAGAACAGAGGAAAGGAGCCTCCTCACCTGTGAGGAAAGGAGTTTACATCTGGAAGTGGAGCCAAAGGAGGAAAGAGGACCCAGAGGAGTCTTTAGGATCCAATCCTTTCCTTACGGCCTGCTTGCAACAGCTTAATCACGGGACTGGGAACCATTCTCTGGAGGAAGTATTGCTGAAGAAACTTGACTGGTTCCTAATTCAGGGAAGAAATCCAGACGGAGTTCCAGAATGATAATCTGGGGAATCTGAATTCATTTTATAGATCACGAGCCATTAAGCTGTTCCCCTTTGAGGAAATACAGAATGCGTGGACGCAAGTTGTTTTAGAGTTCTGCCTCAGAATGTGTGTATGCCCCTTGTGTAATCTGCCCACCTCCTGAAATATTCCGATCAGCAAAGAAAAACCCACTGCCATCTGTTGACGTTAAATGCCTTGGAGTACTACTCGCAACGACACTATGAACAACAGATCTGAACCCTGTTCTCTCCTGCACCATCCTCACAATCTGACACACTGGAGCCCATTGCTGCAGTCACCATGTCAATCTACTTGGTTGAAGGACCACCTCCCCTTCATCCTCCCTCTGCTTTTCCAAGTATAAGGTCTCTTTCCAAGGAATAGCCTCTCCTAACAACACGTCCAAAGTGTTCGAGCCACTTCATAATCTTTGCCTCCAACGAGCACTCTGGCCTCACTTCTCCAAAACTTATCTGTCCTTTTGGCAATCACTGGGATAGTCAGTACTCCTCTCTAATACCACAGCTAGTTAATTCCAATTTATAGTAGCCTTGTAAGGCACAGTCCAATTACACCAAAGATTTCAAAGGCTGTATCTTTCCCTGGAGCAGCTTGGAACTTACAATCTTTTGGTTAACTGTTGAATGTCTTTAATTAAGTGCCACCAGAGTTCTTTTGAAGCACTTTCACAAATTGTAGGTCAGGAGCAGGGAACACTGGTGGCCTAGAGTGGTAAATAGTTGTGATGCCAACCCAAAGACAGCTGGTTTGCACCCACCAGCTACTCTGCAGGAGAACCATCAGGTTTATAGCTTCTGAAAAGCTGCTGGTGAGCCAATTTTGAGTTGAATAAAAGAGACTTAGTTGCACAGTTGGTTAAGACGTTTGACTGTCAGTCAGTCAAAAGGTCAGCTCTCAAAAAGCTGTGATAATATGTTTTTCTAAATGTTTCTGGCCTTGGAAACCCTAAGGGGCAAGCCTACCTTGTTCTGTAAGGTCCACCCTGTTCTACAAGGTTGTTGTGAGTCTACAAGGGAACTCTGGTGGTTTAGTCTCTTAGGAAATTGTGCAGCTAATCTGAAAATCTCCCTTCTCTGGTGGTTCAGCTCCACCAAGTGCTCTCCAGTGGAAGGATATGCCATCTTTTCTTAGGCAGTTTACAGCCTCAGAAATTGCTGGGAGGGTCAGCTTGATGACAATGAGTAAGAGTGATGGACCTAAATGGACTTCAGGTGGTTTTATTTTAGTTTTGTTGGTTAGGAAAAAGAGTTACCAGTGAGCCATGGAAAAAAGAAATGCCACCCAGAACTGTGTGTATGGAAATGTCTGGGGATATCATTTTAAATTTCAAAAAGCTGGAAAGAGATAAGACCAGAAAAACTTTCCAGCAATGCCCTGTGTGTAACTGATAGCAGGGAACAGAAATCTACTTATTAATAAATTCACCAGGCAATGCTTAACTGCACCGGAGTTTGGAAAAAAATGCCTGGGAGGTTCACCTGGTTTACAATCTGATGCCTTTCTCAAAAACTGACTAGCTGGTTGACAGCTTTCTATCGTGAGCTCAAAAAGGCAAGAGGTTATTTTCTTCCTACACAAAATCACACCTTAAGATCTAGCTAGCCTTCAGCAGGGTCATACTGAAATCACCTATTCAGGACTACACACGTCATGACATTGGCTAACAATGACTTCAGCTCTTTAGAAACAATCATCCTCTCTCAAAATCACCCTCCACACTGCAAAAACACACACCACTACTATTCTGGTAGACTCCAAAGGTAAGATCTTCACATACACACACACACACACACACACACCAGGTTTCCCTGTGAACAGGAAGGACTAGAAAGACTAACCTAAGCCTACTTACAATTCCTCTTATATATAAATAGAATGACTGCTTCAGGAATTAAGATCTGGTGGCCTGTAGGTAAGGAGTTGTGCTGCCAACCCAAAGGCAAGTGGTTCAGATCCACCAGCTGCTTCACAGGAGAAAGGTGGCCACTTTTGTCCTGTGGGTTTATATCCTCTGAAAACCCAGTGAAAGATCAGCTATGAATAGATTCTGACTCCACATTGATGAGAGAAATCTGCAAGAATACAGGAGAAGTTAGACCAAAGGTCTGTCTTAAATTGTTATGACATATTTCAGGAAAGGAATAGAAAATGGAACAAATTGATGCTTTAGTTAGCCCCTAAACATGATTTGTCTTTGAAATAAAAAATCAGTAGGGCAGAACTCATCAGTAATTTGGAGGAGAGGGAAAACTAGTTGAAATCTCATTTCATTCATCAGAGTTAAGCTCTAGGAGGATTATTGAGCTAATATTTTTCAAATAAATCAGAGAAAATATAATCATTTTTAAACATTTCAATAAGAACAGTAGAAGCAATAAAAAGGAATGACTGATGTATATGACTTAAAACTTCTAAGCATCAAACATGTATTTTAAAAAGAAAACAAAAATGGGGTGAGGGTGGGAAAATGGAAACACACATGATAGAGAAAATCTGAGTATCTGTGTTGTAAATAGAACTTATAACAGTTAACATTTCTTTTTTCATTTCACCCAAAATTTACTCTCTATTTTGGGTGATAAGAGATGCAAGCCACATAGTAACCAATATAAGAGGGGATATTAACCTTACTAGTAATCAAAGAAAAAGACATTAGAAGAAATTAACGAGGAAGATATAAAAACCTACATTGGTTTTCTCATATGTTTCTGAGATCATTATGTTCTTTTGGAAAGCATTTGGCTGTATGGATTAGGTCAGAGTGCTCTCTTATATTTTGACTCAGCAGTCCCACTTCTGGGAATTGAGCCAAAGAAATAGTCCAAAATGGGGTAAAAGTTATATACTGCAAGTTATATATCGTAGCATTATTTATATTGAAGACATGGACACAACTTAAAAGATCTCTAGAACAGGGCTATCTTCAATTCCTTGTAACCTCTTGGACCACAGTGTTCTTCACATTTCTCGCCTTTACACATGTCATTCTATGTGCTAGAGAGCTGAGAAACTGCCCTTACCCCTTCTCCGAAAACAAACTTCATCATTATCCTTCAAGACTTTGATCAGTGTCTTTAAGGCTACTTCTTCCTTCAACACTTCCTTGTTGTTGGTTGTTGCTGTTGGTAGTGGTTGTTAGGTGCTGTCGAGTCAAATACAATTTATAACGACCCTGTGAAGAAAAGATCTGAACCCTGTTCTATCCTGCGCCATCCACATACTTCCTCATACACAAGAGCCCACTGCGGCAGTCAACACATCAGTCCACCTGACTAAGGGTCTTCTTCTCCTTTGCGGACTTTCCACCCTTCCCAGCATCATGTCCTTCTCCAAGGAGCAGCCCCTCCTAACAATGTGTCCAAAATATGTGAGACAAAGCCTCATCATACTTGCCTCCAAAGAGCACTCCAGCTGTATCCTTTCCAAGACCTATCTATTTGTACTGTTGCCTGTCCATGAGATGTTCAGTGCTCTTCTCCAACACCGCAGGTCATATGTGTCAGTTCTTTTTCTGTTATCCTTATTCATTGTCCAGTTCTCAGATACATAGCAAGTGATCGGAAAGACAACGGCCTGAATCTGACGCACCTTAGTCCTCAAACTGACATCGCTACTCCTCCATTCTTCTATTTTGGTACCCAGAGACTACTGATAATTATTTGGTTACCTTCTTGCTTTTATACTCTGTCAGTGCCTCCCTGAAGGGTGTGGTTCATTTCCTTTTTATCTTAGAATCACTAGCATCCTTCAGATGTGGGAGATGTTTGATAAATATTAAAGGAGTAGATGAATCATTTACTTAACATCTTTTGCAGCCATTAAGGATTATAATTATAAAGAAGATATAGCAATGTGTGAATACATCATTATCCTGTTATATGATTATGCAAATGCATTTGACTGTGTGGATCAGAACAAATTATGGTTATCTTTGAGAAGAATAGGAATCTCAGAATATGTAATTGTGTTCAAAAGAAACCTATACCTAGACTAAGAGGCTATTGTGCAAATAGAGTAAGGGAACACTATATGGTTTAAAATTAAGAAAGATGTGTATCAGGATTGTATCCTTTCTCCATACCTATTCAATCTGTATAGTTAGCAAATTATTCAAGAATCTAGGCTCTATAAAGAAGAATGTGGCATTAAAATCAGAGGAAGACTTGTCAATAACCTATATATTGCAGATTACACAACTTTGCTTGCTCTAAGTGAGGGGGACGTGAAGCACTTGCTGCAAAAGATCAAAGACTACAAAATCCTAAAGAAGATCAAAGCCTTCAATATGGATTGCATTTCAACTTCAAGAAAACAAAAATTCTCACCTACTGGACCAATAGACAACAACATGATAGATGGAGAAAAGATTGAGACTGTCAACAACTTCATCTTACTTGGATACACAATCCACAGCATTGGTACCAGCAGCCAGGAGATCAGGAGACATATTGCACTTGGAAAGTGTGCAGTCAGGGACTTCTTCAAATTATTGAAGAGCAATAAAGTCAGTTTGAAGACTAAGGTATGCCTGATTCAGGCCATCATCCATTCAACTACTTACTGTGGATCTAAGAGCTGGACACTGAGTAAGGATGACTGAAGAATTGGTGCCTTTGAGCTCTGGTGTTGGATAAAAGTACTGAATATCCCCTGATCTGCCAAAAGTAAAAACAGATATGTCTTTGAGAAGGTGCAGCTTCTGATAAAACTTTGATAAAGCTTCTGATAAAGCTTTTTATGATAAAGCTTTGTCTCACACACTTTGGGCATGTTGCTAGGAGAGCCTATTCCTTGGAGAGAGGCATCGTGCTTGAGAAGGTGAATGGTCAGGGAAAGAGAGGATAATGCTCAACCAGATGGATTTAACAGTGACTACAGGTTTGAGCTTGAGTATGTAGCGATTGTGAGGACAGCACAGGATAGGAAAGGATTTAGATCTTGTTGTTCACAGGCTCACTATGGGTCATATTTCACTTGACAGCACCTAATAACAACAAATTAGGAGTTTGAAAGAGGCCGAGTGATACAGTGTTTGAATCACTTGGCTACTAACCAAAAGGATAATGGTTCAAATCCACCAGGCCCTCAGGGGTGGAAGGAAGGTTGTGGCAGTCTCCTCTCATAAAGATTTACAGCCTTGAAACTATGGGGCAATTCTACTTGGAAAACATGAGGGGCAGTTCTGTGCTGTCCTGTAGTGTCATTGTGAGTTGAAATTTACTTCACAGCCATGGATTTGCTTAGTTGTAGATATGGAGTATATTCAAGTAAAAAGTTGTGCTACCAACCCAAATGCAAGTGGTTCAAATAAGCCAACAACTCTGTGGGAGAAAGATAGGCAGTCTCTTCCTGTGAGATTTACAACCTCTGAAAACCCACTGGAGCATCAGCTGAGTCAATTGCAACTTGATGTCAATGAGTAAGTGAGTGAGGGAATGCTTTTGGGGAGGGGAGCCTCTGGTGTCCTAGTGGTAAAAAGCTGTGCTATAATCTCCAAGGCACACAGTTCAAATCCACCAGGTGCTCTGTGGGAGAAAAATGGACACTCTTCTCCCTCTGATTCTATAGTACACAAACAACAGCATGAATGAATTCTGTTAAATGGGGAAAAGAAGCAAATTAGAAAAAGCCAGCTACCATTTTGGGGTTTAAAAAAAAATGACAAAGAAGAGTGGAAGAGATAGATAGATAGATAGATAGATAGATAGATAGATAGATAGATAGATATAGAGAGATAGATAGATATAGAGAGATAGATAGAGAGATGATAGATATGTCGATGTGATGTCGATATCAAGAGATAGAGATAGAGATATGAAAATTAAGAAACTCTTAACAGTGGCTTGAAATGCCAGGATAAGGAGTACAAAATAGAGGATTAATGGATATTGATGAGATCTTTTTTAAATAATGTAGCCTTTTTGTTTGTTTTTCAAACTTGTGCCCTATGCATGATATATGTCTTAAAAAATATACTCCACCAAACTGTATGTAATTATGTGGATAAAAAATATAGGACTTTAATCTTGCCAAATTATAACAGTTGTTATATGAGCTTGTGGGTGATTTTGTTTTCATGTTTCTAGTTTCCAATTTTTTTAATGTAGTCATATTCCTTTTACAATTGAGATAAAATTATAAATAAAGACATAAACAAGTAACTAAATAATCATTATGTTTCTTTCACAACAGCTCTTTCATGACTCAATAAATTCTGGTCTATTTTAAGGAGAACAGGAGAGTCATTCTGTCTCTGGGGACTGCAAGGGCCATCTCCTTTGTAATCCTGAGGCTGAAAAATGGTTAATAAGTTTAACTACTGAAAAGTTAATCAGTCTTTCAAAGGGCATGTTCTTGTAATAGTTGCCTAGGTGAACAGTGAAGTATGACAACAGCATTTTAACCTAAGACACCCAATTTCCTGAGCTTGTCTGTCTCTATCAGTTTCAATCTCCTCAGCTGCTCTTAGTCTTTCACTTCTCTCTCTCTCTCTCTCTCTCTCTCTCTCTCTCTCTCTCTCTTCTCTCTCTCTGGTATGTGTGTATGTCTTCTCCCCACATCCCTCCACCCCCTGTCTTTTTCCCTCCTCCAGTAACTCACTCACTCATTCACTCATTGCCATCAAGTCAGAACTGACTCATAGCTGACCCTTCCTCAGATTTCTGCAGCTATAAATCACATGGGAGGAGATTGCCCATCTGTCTCCTATGGAGCTGCTGGGGGTTCAAACTACCTGAGAGGTGCTGCTGCCTTTTCATTAACAGCACAACTCTCTACTAACTGTGTCGCCAGAGCTGCCTCTGTACTCCTGTGGTCCTCTATTTTTCTTTTACATCTCTTTGTAGCCAGCGCTACTGGTTACCTATCTACCTCCATTCCCTCTTTCTTCTCTGAACCCCGATGGCATTCTAGTGCCCTCTCGTTTAATAGCCAAATGCTTTGGAAAGACTGGTCATGTCCAGAACACAGAGATTGAGTCCTGTGCCCCTAAATCAATCTGGCATCCCTGTTCCTTTTAAGAGTGCTTGGTTCGAAAGTGGATATGTGACACAATTTAGGCCAAAGAGACATGAGAATCTGCTGAGGGCTTTTCACACATCTGAACTGGTCTCGTTTTAACTTTTAGATTTTGTAGTATTTGAATAGATTGTATCCCACAGGAAGTTTTCTTGAAATTCTAACCCTATAAATATGAACTAGTTTGCAAATAGGAGTTTAAGATCATACAAGGGTAGGGTGATTCTTATGCCTAATATGCTCTGACTGATGTCCTATATAAGAAACAGAATAGACACAGACACTCAGACACGGGGGAAGGGACCATCTATGAGCCAAGGATGAGAGCCATCTACGAATGCCAAGGAACATCCTGAGAACTGCCACCACGAAGAAAAGACCCTCGCTCCAAACTCTGAGAAAAGAAATTCCTGGTTTTTAACACCACCCATTTGTGTTATTCTTCTTAAGGCAGTACAAGGTAACTAAGACAGATGTGATGCCTAGATCCTGTCCCACCCACCAATAGGACTGCATCGTGGCAATTAAGATGGAAAGGATCTGGATGTTCACTGTTGCATGGCTGACTTAACCAGTCTCGAAACTCACCTACCTCAAGACTACTATTTGCCCTATGAGATTATTTTTTTTCTACAGGCACTTTGAGTGGGGCTTTCCATTTGATACAGCTGCAGATATTTTAACGCTTTCCTTTGAGGTCCCGCCCCACAACCTTATTTGACTCTTTCTTCACCATCAGTGTTTCCATCTTTTTCTCAGTACCAATTTTTGCTTATTTTTCCTTTCTCTCTTCCTCAACTCTTTTGTCTTAAGCAATACAGGGAACTATTTTGAGGTATTTGACCCGCTCACATCTCTCCCTTTCTCCCAGACTTTGTCAGTCACAAGGTGTTCACTAGCCCCAGTTAGCTCTATTTTAGAACAGATTGAACTGAAGGCAGATTCCGGCTGGGCCAACCTGAGAGTGTGTCTCTGAATTGGTTTTCAATAAAGGAATCCATGCATGTGGCTGAAATAGAGGTGATATTTATATGAGAACTGGGAGGGCTATGTGCTCAAGAGGAAACCAAAACCCTCTCTAGTTCTCTGCAGAAAGAGGAAGGAAATCTAAATGGAGAGGAAACAGTTCTGTCTCTCCAACAACCAGCATTGGGCTGCTACCAGTGCATATGCATGTTTTGCTCTGAAAGTCTCTGGGCCCTCCTAAAGGCTTTCTACTTCAGGATGTCTTCAAAAGTCACCCTGTGCTTAAAGTCTATGAGTTTGTTTTTTGTTGTTTTTTTTTAAAAAATAGGGAATTTTTTCAGATAGACTCCTGATCCTATCATACCACCTTAAAGTCTCATAGATTGGTAAAGCAAAAACATTTATTAAAATAATTCCTCACCCCACCTCAAATCTTTTGTGAAATGAGGCCAACAGAAAATGTGTTTCTAGTTAGCAGTGATAAAAAATCAAGTGTATCTTTGTCATATTTAATGAGTTAAATAATAGGCTTCTCTTCCTTAGTTAGAAAGCAAGTAAATTAAATGTTATGTTTTTCTTAGTAAACAATTAATTTATCCACAGTAGCAACATCATCCTCTTGGTCCTGTTCACACTCCATGCCTACATCTACCCATTTCTGTTTCACACAGGAAGAACATCAAAAGAGAGCATTTCTGGTAAACACAATTGAGAAAGTATCCATACACGACAATTGTTTCACTTTGAAAAAGACAATGGTAACTTCTTATGTAATAAAATGTATCCGACAATTTTTAAAAGGTGTCTTTCAAAAATACCACAATAGGGGTTTTCCCCCCCTTTTTAAATCCTGTCTTTTACCTCATTTTGGTAATAGTGCCTCAGTTTCCTTTTGCTTTGGAACAGTTGGATAGGCCTTGGGCCTCACCTTAGTATGGGCACAGGCTTACATTACCAACTTCAAACAATCAGAATATTCCTCATTGATATTTGAAGTTTGAGGCAAATTAGGGAAAGATCACAGGATTTGGTGTCTTTCAACCCCTGGACAGGTATGGGCCTACCATTGAGATCTCCAAAAACCTCTTTGTTCTTCATCCCTGCACCTGATCTCATAAACTATCCTCTGTTTCCTGTGAATTCCTTTTTTGCTAAAATTTGTCAAGCCTCTATCTGTGGCTTAGGAAAAAAAAATCCTTCCTCAATACCACGTGAAACTTTAAAACTCTGCTTTTTAGAGTTAGATGTTAACTTTTTGTCTCCTACCTTCTAAAACGAGATATTTCCATTATACAAGATTTTAAAAATAATGGATTTTTAAAAACTGCATAATAGGAATACAAACAGATTTGTCCTGGAAAGGGTTAAACCGGGTGGCTCCTTGGAGGCAAGGATTCTGAGGCTCCATCTAACATACTTTGGACATGTTGTGAGGAGAGACCGGTCCTTGGAGAGGGACATCATGCTTGGGAGGGTGGAGGGACAGTGCAGGAGAGGAAGGCCCTCTATGAGGTGGATTGATTCAGTGACTGGGATAATTGGGATGGGAGTGTCAGAGACAGTGCGATTGGCACAGGACAGAGCGGAGTTTAGGGCTGTTGTACCTAGGGTCGCTATGAGTCACAGGCGACTCGACAGCACATAACAACAACAACAACATAATCTATGGCAATGTTCTCAAATAAGACTAGGGTCAATTGTACACCAATGTTTATAGCAGTCTTATTCACCATCAAAAGAACATGGAAACAGCCCAGATGTCCAATCACAATCTAATGGATTGAGAAAGTATCGCATATTTACACAATGGAATACTAAACAGCATGCAAGAGCAATGATTTTGTAAATTACCTAACTTGGGAAGGACTGGAGAGCATTATGCTGAGTGAATGAATTCAGTCCCATAAGGACAAATACTGTATAAAAACATTATTGTAGAAAAAGTATGAGGATCCAAGAGATGGGGTCTGGGGAGGGTGGAAACAGAGGGGTGAGGATGTAAGGCAGGGGAGGATTAATCATGGGGTTGCACAATCTGATGAGGGGCAGTGAGGGAAATGGAAAGGATCTGGTGAGAAAAATAATGTATTCAAATTTTGGAAATAAACTAGTATAAAGAATAATGTAAAATAGAATGCATATAAATGATTGTATGAAACACAATGTAAATTAAAGATTGCATAAAACACAATGTATATGAATAAAACATACTGTAAAGGTATTATTATATGAAACTCAATAAAAATATTTTTTTAAAAAGAGTAGGGTTAGTATTTTGGTATGTTTTCTCCATTAATAAATTTTACACATGATTTATCGCAGTCTATTGAGCAAAACCTTAAAGCTACCACATCATCTCTTCCACTCACTGATGCCCAGAAAAAAAGTTCAAAGATCTTTATTCAGAATCAAAGCCATGTCAGTCTCAGTTTCAAGACAGTGGTTATTAGTCAAGAGTCTAACCTCACTGCCCTTTATCTCTTGCCTCTTAGAGTCTTTCTTTTCCACTGCACCTGAGCCTTTGCTTTCATTCTTACAAGGCAACTGTGCTTATATGCTTTCTTCTTTGCCTACTTAGAATCACCTTCAAACCATTTCGAAATGCTGCTCCTCACCGCACGAACTCCACCCTTCCGTCCATCACTAAGTAAAGTTATTTCACAGGGTTATGTATAATTGAACCTTCTATGATATCTGCTCCATTTAATATAAGGTATAGTGATCATATCAAGCAATTCCCTCTTTTACCAGTTTCTTTAACCTTTTAAAAGCTTTGCTGCTGTGACATATCCCTTTTCAACGGTGCTATAATTGGTGAAACATTGATCTTTCTGACCACAACCAGATCCTAGCAGATTCCTCAGATAGTGGCTTATATTTTGTTATGCATAATCTATCAATTCAACCACAGATTGAACACATTTCCTGTTAAAGTAAGCAGCTGTGTTCATGATTCTGCTCTAAAGTTGCCTCTGAAAGAACTATACAGACAGATGTAAGACATGGATGAGAATCAGTAAAGTGCTACAACTAATACAGTCATGATAGGAGGGGGAGGGAAACAGACCTTGCCTCTTCCAACTTGATGTTCTCTTTTTTTTTCCTTTTATGTTTAGACTCATCAAGATACAGTTACATGGAATAAAATCTTCTGAAAGTCATCAAGACTGAATGGTCCAAATATGAATCATTTATTTGAATGAAATGGAGGCTCTGAAAGAATAAATATTAACATCACTTAAACGAGTAACAAACTGAATAACGATTCATAATATAAAATATGGTCAAATTAAATGCCCAGTGTTATAAATAGTGTATCCTCACTTTGGAAAATAGGATAGACTATAAAAATAAATTAAAAGGATGTTATTTGAATGTAAAAGAATTCTCTGTTGTACGATGGGCTGAAGTCAAGAAATGGAGCTCTGGTGCTGAGTCTTTAGAGAGTTGTACTCCTGACGCAAAAGCAGAGCCTCACCGGTGCCTTGAATTCTCAAACAGCTGCGAGTGAAAAAGACGAGCAATGTCCTCCAGTGTGATAATCCATCCTTGGAAGCTCAGTGGAGTGTGAGTTGGTTCTTACTCCACAGCAATGAGAGAGAGAGAGAGAGAGAGAAAATATGAATCTCCAAATAAAATAAGGGGCTTTTACTGTTGATAGCTGACATCAACTGATTCAGCTTCTGATGACGGTTGTATGCAGAGTTCCAACTGACAATCTTTTGCACCACCCAGAAACTCTGAACTTCCCTGATAAATGTAATTGTTTGGTAGTTGATCATTAACAACCTAGCAAAGCCTGTTGAGAGCAGAGACACTGTAGGAGGAAGTGAGAAGCTGTGAGCCCCTCTCTAGCAAGTACTGTCTTTTGTTCTCTTTTCTAATCTTCAGCCCTTCTCATGTCTCTGACAAGAACCCAATACAGTAGAGGTGGATTGAGGATGTGGCCGTGTGAACATAGGTATTGTCAATCTAATGGTCTGAGTTGATTTTTTTTTGGTGTTTTTTAAATTATTGTATATTGATTTACCTACAAAGTTCATATACATTGAGTTTCACACTATTATTCATTCACACTGTGTTTCATACAATCATTCCCATGTATTATGTTTTATAAAATTAGTTACCATTGGACCTTGCCCATTGTTACCCTTTCTTTTCAGGTCCCCTCTAGATCCTTCCTGTTTACTTCACCCCATCCCTCCACTCATCTATGGTTTCGCCCCTACCCATCCTCACTCCTCTGCTCCCACTCATTCCTCCCTTAGGTCCCCATACATGTTTCACTAGTTATCCTTCTATTTTTACAATAATAGTCTTATGCAGTATTTGTCCTTATGAATTAGTTTACTCAGCATACAGTCTCTCCCAAGTTATGTAGTATTTTTTTTTAATTGTTGCTCCTGAGTGTTGCGTAGTATTCCATTGTGTGAATGTACCACAATATCTCAATCCATTTAGATGTGGTTGGACATTTGGGCTGTTTCCATGTTCTTGCCATGGTGAATAATGCTGCTATGAACATTGCTGTACAAATCCCCGTTTGTACTTAAGTTCTAATTTCCTTGGTGTATATGCATAGTAGTGGAATAGCTGGGTCATATGGAGTTTTTATGTTCAATTTTTTTGGGAAATGTCAAACTGCCATGCAAAGTGGTTGTACCATTTTACAACCTCTTCAACAGTGTATGAGAGTTCCCACCTCTCCACACCCTCTGCAGTATCTATTTCTTGATACCGTGCTAAAGTTGGCTGCTATTATTGGGGTGAGATGTATAGTCTGAATTTTAACCGTGGTATTTCAAATATGTTTTCCAGTAAACTGTATACTCTTTGAGGATAAAGGTCAAGGTTTTCTCTGCAGTGTGATACTTTGCCAAGTATTCCACTCATTTTGGGTGCATAATATTGCTTACTGAGTATCATGGATTGAGGTGTGTCCCCCAAATATACATACAAATAATGATATGTTGTTGTTGTTGTTGTTGCTTACAGCCATTGAGTCAAGTACGACTCATAGCAACCCTATAAACAACAGTTCTGAACCCTACCCTATCATGTGCCCACCTGGCCCATCACTGGGTCAATTTACCTGACTGAGGGTCTTTCTCTCTTTCACTTTTTCCCACCTTCCCAAGCATGGTGTCTTTCTCCAAGGAATAGCCTCTACTAGTAACATGCCCAAAGTATGTGAAACTAACCTACATCATGTTTACTTCCAAGGAGGACTCATAATGCACTTTCTTCAAGGCCTGTTTGTTCTTTTGGCAGACCATGGGACATTCAGTACTCTTCTCCAACATCATAATTCAAAGGCATCAATTTTTCATCTATCATCCTTATTCATTATACAGCTCTCGTAGCGTAGCAAGTGACTGAAAAGACTATGGTCCTAATAAAGTGCACCTTAGTTTTCAAACTAGCTTCATTGCTTCTCAGTAATTTGGATTGGTCCCTGACTGCAAACTTCCCCAATACAATACATCTCCTAATCTCCTGACTGCTAGTACCAAGTGTATTGGTTGTGTATCCAAGTAAGATGAAGTCATTGACAGTTTTAATCTTTTCTCCATCTATTATGATGTCAATGTCAAGAAAACAAATTTTCTTTACTACTGGACCAATAGATGACATCCTAATAAATGATATGATACAGAATCTATGTAACCAGCCCCTATGATCTGTTAAAGCAAGTAGTTATAGAAGGATTAAGATAGAGTACAAAATTTCTTAATCCCATCACACCACTAATACTATATAAGGGGAGTTACTCTGGGGTGGTGGTGGTTATTGTTAGGTGCCATGGAGTATAACCTATAGTGACCCTATTAACAACAGATCTGATATCTGTCCTATCCTGTGCCATCCTCACAATCTCTGACATACTTAAACCCATTGCTGCAATCATTGTCAATCCATTTTGTTGAGGGTCTTCCTCTCTCTCATCCTACTTCCACCTTTCCAAGCATGACCTTTCTCTCCAGGAATAGTCTCTCCTAGCAACATATCTAGAGTACATGAGACAAGGCTTTATTATCTTTGCCTCTAAGGAGCATTCTGGCTGCACCTTCTTCAAGACATATCTGTTTGTTTTTCCAGTAGTCCATTCAGTACTCTTCTCCAATTTCACAGCTCCAAGACATCAGTTCTTCTTCTGTCATCTTTATTCATCATCCAGCTTTTCAGATGCATAGCAAGTAATTGAAAAGACTTAATCAGGCTCACCTTAGTCTTCAAACTAGTATCATTAAGGGGAAATGCAGCTGATCTGCGTATGCTTAGTACCACCAAGAAATAATCACCAGGAGTGCATCATTTTGGCACTGAGTCCCTGAACAACTAAGGTTTTTGATAAAGGCGAAGGCCCAGATACATCAAAGTCTCCATGGAATACCAGCCCCATAGTTACTGAAGAAAATAAGGCCTTTGTTCCACAACAGACGTAGATAGAGGGAATACTCCTAGAGCTGACACCCTGAATGTGAACATCAAGCTTCCTAACTATGAGAAAGCAAGTTTCTGTTTGTTAAAGCCATCCTTTTATGGGATCTCTGTTTATACTCAGCACTGGGTAACTAAGACACTAAGTGAATTTTTTAATTATAAGCTTCAGTTGAAAACAGCAATCGAAGGAAATGGTTATAAAGCAGCTCTGATAGTCCGATACACATGTAGGAAACTCATTTGAGTCATTAAAGTTTAAATGGTAGACACAATATTAGAGAAACATGTTAAAAGCATAAAGTGAAGAAAAATTCAAGTTTTAGTTTATCCTATCTTCCCCTGTGAAAGGGACATATTTTCTACTGCATTTGTAACTGCCTTGCACCTAAATGTACCACATTTACTGTGTTCACAATAAATACTGTTGACGGAATGAATGACAAGGCAAAAAATAGCTTGAAGCACTTTTCATTTTTTACAAGTGTAGAAAGCATATTAAACCATCTGCTGATTAAAAATATGCGTGTTTTGACTTGCATATGAATCAAATTAACATACATAAATCCAGCATCTTCACATCACTAAGTTCATGGCCATAACCAATGTAATTTTCCACGTTTCTTCACATTCATCAATCCCAGAATGACATAATTAAGTTATTAGGCATCAAAAGTATAGCAATGATTTATAACTAAATTCTAATGTCGATTTTATTTCAGTTTGCTGATCATTTATCCTCTGAAAGTAAAAAAATTATAAAATCACTTAAATATAGAATTTTATGTTTATATTTGCTTCATAAGTACTTACTATGACTATAAGGAACTCTGGTGGCTTAGTGGTTAAGGAGTTAGGCTGTCAACTCAAAGGCAGGCAGTTCAAATCCACTACTAGTTCCTCTGAGGAAGAAAAAAATGGTAATCTACCCCCATGTAATTTACAGTCCCTGAAAAGTTAATGCACTAAAGGTTTAACTACAAGTTAATTTAGACTCCACAGCACGTAACCACAAAAACATGACTGCAAGGAACACTGGTGGCATACTCCTTAGGGAGTTGCACCGTTTACCCAACGGAGTCTCCCTGGAGGTTCAAATCCACCAGCAGCATTTCCGGAGCAAGCAAGGCAAGGGATTTACATTCTTGGGAAGCCACTGGAAGATCAACTCTGAGTTGGTTCCAACTTGAAGGTAAGATGTCGTTGAGTGAAGTTTATTGAATTTTAATATGGCCTGTCCTTGGAGGAGGACACCATGCTCAGAAGGGTGGAGGGACAGTGCCGGAGAGGAAGACACTGGATGAGATAGATTGACACAATAACTGAGGTAATGTGGGTAGGTGTGTCGGAGACAGTGAGAGTGGCTCAGTACAGGGCAGGTTTCAGAGCTATTGTACATAGTGTTGCAATGAATTGCTGGTGACTTGACAACAACAGTATGACCATGGGAAACTAAAATTTGAAATATAAAACAAGAACTATTATCTCTCCATATAAAGAATTTGTATTAGTGAAAGTCCCTACATTAAATCCTAACATCCTGCTGCTTTATATAATCACAGAAATTAATAAATTTGCATTCTGCAGGCTTTAGAATTTCAGCTTTTGCTGTCTTCTCGATCCCCTCCACCCACTGGTACATCACTCCCTCTTTCTTCTCAGCCTCCATCTGAGCAGAGGAAGTTCAATGCTACCCTAATGGACCAGCCATTGACCGTGATATTTCTCCCAGAAGGCATCCAAATCATAAACCAGACTACAAAATCAGGCCTGACAGAGGAGCTCATCAACTATTAGGAGATGCCCTGTTCCTTCCTCTTAAACTTTTAATCCCTCAGGATTCACTGCCACCAGGGGTAGCTTCTCTAGGACCAATCATGTAGCATCCAGCCTCTAGTGTCCAGACTCTCCATGCACTCTGCTGTTGATGCTCTTCTGTCACTGGAAATCAGTCCAGCACTTCAGTGCCTGGGTCCACCCAGGATGACTGGTGCTAAGCATATAACAGTAAGAAGTGTCCCCAGGGTAGTGTTTTTTAAGTCTGATCTGGTGCAAATCATTATATAGGATCGTTGCTATATATGTTAACCTGCAAGTCCTTTCCCTAGACATTCGTATTTACCAGGGTGAGCTTGGGGTCCAGAAATCTAAAATTATGTCAGGTGCTCAGGTGATTCTTTTCTCCAGGGAATTTGGGGGAAAAAATACTGAGTTCAAGCAATCTTCAAAATGTGCCTCTGAGTCTCTCTGTCAGGGTCAGTTGCCCTGCATGGATTCAATTCTAGTTGCCTGCGGGGATAATGAAGATGAATGTGGCTTGTACACTGGGAAGTCTATGTAAATCCATAACATGTTATCATTACCATGATTCTATACCTTTAGACACCCTTGCTGGGACAATATGCATAGCCTGGTTGAACCTCTTCTTATCACACAGTTCTAAGTGACCAGCCACAGTGCCTGGGATCCTAGAGAACAGAAGAGGAAGAAAGATAGCTAAAAGTGGAGGAGGGAAGAAGGAAGTGTTTGGAGCAATGACTAGACGCTTTGGTGGATGATACAAAAGAAGAAAGAAGGGCCTGGGTGCGGCCGTGGTGAATGGGTCCACATTTGCCCTTAAGAAGGGCATCGTGTGAGCCATATGGGGAGGTACTTCCTACTTAACAGGCATTGTATGGGGGGCTGGTACGATTACAATGATTGTTGGCCAGATTGGCAACTTCTTGGCTTTTAAAGAGGTCCACACTGTACTAGTGACTCCCCTGGGTGCCCTCAGAATGCTGTTTGGCATGGAAATCTACCGGAGGGTCAGTTATGAGTAAGTTCTAACTCCTTGGCAATGAGTGAGTCCATTTTAGCGTTTTACCTCCTGAAGGAAAAACTCAACATTTTGGGCAAAGTGGGGTGTCCGATCCAGTGTTTGTGGGATACCTGTGCATCGTGCTCCTCACGCTGCTGCTCCTCATCTTCTGGATTGCACCAGCCCATGGGCCCACCAACATCATGGTTTATATCAGCATTTGCTCATTGCTGGGTGGTTTCATGGTGCCTTCCACCAAGAGCATTGGTCTGGCAACCCAAGACATCTTCCACAACAACTCATCTAGTCAGAGAGCCCTCTGTCTGTGCCTAGTGCTCCTGGCCATGCTTGGCTGCAGCAGCAGCGTCCAGTTCAGGTACATCAACAAAGCATTGGAGTGCTTTGACTCCCCAGAGTTTGGGACCATCTACTACGTTGTATTCATCACACTAGTCCTGTTGACTTCAGCCATAATATTCTTGGAATGGACAAATGTGGGCCTGTGGGTGTTAGCAACCATATCTGTTGGAATTGTCCTCGTACAGGTGTTCAAAGAATGCAATTTTAACATTGGGGAGTTGAACAAATCTAATATGAAAACAGACTAAAATGAAACGGAGGGTTCTGGGTGGCTTAAGGAGCAGGCAATGGATATGTTTTCTGGTTGTAACTTGATGTAAATGGAAGAGAACCTAAATAACTGTTAATACACCCTAAAATCACTGTAGTAGAACATTACTCAACAACACAGTTGGGACCAGCCTTCAGGAGCCTGAAGGTGCTAAAAGGTTACCTGCATATTATCTCTCTGATGAGAAGGATCTTGTTTTCATTGTCACTAACTTGGAACATTTCATGAATATTATTTCCTTTTAAAATGGTTTTTAACATGATTTAAACATAAAGTAAAGATGGTTCTTATTGGTTAGTTTTTGTAAAGGAGCAGATAGTGTTACTCTAGATTATTTTGGAAATTGGAGAGATTGTTTTGAAATCTCTGCAAATGCTTTGGTAGTTACATTATTTTACATTATGTACACCATTTAGGGACTGTCTTAGTTCTCTACTGCTATAACAGAAATACCACAGTGTATGGCTTTCATAAATAGGAAAAATATACTCTCTAGGTGTAAGAGGCCAGAAGTTCAAATTCAGAGTACCTGCACCAGGGAAAAGTTTTGTCTTTCTCTGTTGGCTCTGAGGGAAGATCCTTGTCACTTCAGCTTTTGTTTCCAGGTTGCTTGGAGTTCTCCACATTGACTGACATCTATCTTCTCCCATCTCTGTTTACATAATTAGGTCATTTTATATTTTGTTAGAGATTTTGTAAAACACAAAACATGGCCTACACTAATCTTGCCTCATCCTTATAACAAAGATAGCCATTTGCAACAGGTATAGAGGTTAGGATTGAAAATATATTTTTTAGGGATGCAATTCAGTCCATACTAGATACCTTGTCCATATGAGAGGTATACACATTTGTTTTTAATCCTTTGAAATAATTGGAGCCTCTCCTTCTCCAGCCTGAAGACATTTTAATAAGAGTGAAGAGATGTGACTCAGTGTTAACTTATAAATTACTTCCAATAGCTCTAATAAATTTTAGTACCTTTCTCCCTTAAAAAAAAAAAGAAGAAAATGCAGGAGGAAAAATGTAAATAGCTGGATAAAATAAAACTTATGCTAAATATAGACTTGCAGATATTAAAGTCTGCATATGTGACCTGCGTGATTAATTTGTTAAACTTTAGATTTATTTTTCAGTACTACTATGCCAAGGAAGCTCTGGTGGCTTAACAGGCACATGGTTCAAATCCACCAGCTGCTCCATTGGAGAAAGATGAGCAATCTCTTCCCATGTGATTAAATGCCTCTGAAAATTTGATGGGTCATCAACTATGGGTCAGTTCCTACTTGACAATGCACAAAAACAACTGTAAAAATGGGTCAGTTTAACTCTGAAATTCAACATTCTGCTAGTTTAGGCACCCACAGGTTAGCTTATCATACAAAAAGGACTACCTAAGAGTTAGGGAGCTCTCATGGCCCAGGGGTACAAAGCTGCACTGTAATCCCAAAGGCATGTGGTTCGAATCCACCAGCTCTTCCATGAGAGGATGAGCAATCTCCTCCTGTGTGATTAAACTACCTCTTAAAGTCCACTCCAGGATTAGCTACGAGTTAGTTCTGACTCCATGGAACCCAACAACAACAACAACACAACAGTACTATGAGATGCTCTGATGGTATAGTCCATAGCAAGTTATACTGCTAACCAAAAGGCCACATATCTCCAGTAGTTCAATTCTACTAGCTGCTTCATGGGAGAAAAAATAATCTGCTGAGTATAGCTGGCATGGGGGGGGACAGTGCCTGACTTCCACTAAATGCATAAGGGAGAAAAGTCCTCATCAGTAATACAAAACTATGAGGTCAGATTTGCTCCTCACAGTCCCTCAACCTGCCTCTACCAATCCTAACACCAAATGTTCCTCCCAAAGCTCTCATTGCTTTATTATTGGGTCTGTTCATCCACTGCAGCTGTTACACAGAGCTCATAGATTATACTCATGATTATGGGGTTTATTAGGGAAAAAACAGTTTACAAATTCAGGTTGGAAACAGGACACTAATCTTCAGTCAGGACATTTTCTCAATCATGCTCACAGGCTCTTTGACCTATAGTCTTGAGCCTTTACGTCAATTTTACGAAGGTTTTCTCGTCCTGCCACTTACGAAACTGCTTTCACTCCTTGTCCTCCATCAAGCTTGGGCCAAGCTGGGGTGGCGGTCCCAGGGCAATTCTGTCTCACATTGGTCTCTGGTTCTGCACTGCTGCTGCAGTGTCTCAGTCTGTCTTCTTTTCAGACAGGATATCTCTGACCCCAAAGGGTATGCACAGCATTCTCTGCTTCCTCTTTCTTGCTGATATTAAAAGTCTTATCTTCAAGCTTTAAATTTGCTCAGTTCAAGCCCAGTTGGAGGGTAAGATGGTCCAAACTCATCATTAGCACTTCGTTGTATTGTTATATACCATCCAGTTTTAATCTACTCATATCTTAGCCTCAAGTGAGTTTTCAGAGGCAGTAAATTACACATGAGAAAACTGCCCATTTTTCTCCCATGAAGCAGCAGTAGCCTTCAAACTATATGCCAACATTTGAGTTGACAGTACAACTCCTTACCACTAAGCCACTGGAACTCATTAGTACTCTACATGCTCTATTTACACGTTTCCACCCAACCGTGTGGCAAAAGTCAAAAAGGAATGGCCTGGCCATTTTTTAAAATCTAATTTTGAAATATAAAACTACTTCATCCCAGATGGGCAGTCTCTTCCTGTTAAGATTTACAGCTCAGCTTCAGACACCTAATGGAAAGCTTCTATGAGTCAGAATCGACTTGATGGCAGTGAGATTGGTTTTGCAGTTTTATTACGCATCCATGTGAGATTGTCACAGTTGAGCAGATGATTTTATCCTGACAGTTTTGCTACTGACTTACCATACATTAAAGATAGATATAGAATGCAGTGTCTCCCACGTAGAAAAAACAGATACTTCCTACAATATCGATGAAGAAAACTTGCAGAAATTAGTATTCCCACAGCATTCTGGGAAATAATTTGGAAATAACAACAATCATCTTGCTCTTGAGATCTGAACAAGAAGCTGTGAGTTGAACAGTATGTAAGCTGCAGAATCAGGTGGCATTAAGAAAAGGAAAACTTTTGCTCCAAATTTCCTTAAAAAATGTAGATTCAGACTTCTGAGATTTAACATGGTCTGCACAGCAACAGAGAAATGGACAGGTTTTTAAATGTTTCCTTTGTGTTGGTCAGCTGCAACTCATAGTGATTGTTTCCTAGTCCTGCACCATTTTCATAGTAGTGAGTGTATCTGAATGTTGTCTTGACCACTGTGTCAGTTTATCTCACTTAGGGTATCCCTTATTTTTTATAACAATCTACTTTATCTAATATCATTTCCTCTAGACTTTTAATACTATAGTCAAATGTTAGCAACTCAATGAAGGTAGGTTTGTAAAGCTGTTGTTGTTGAGTACAACTCATAGAAACCCTCTGAGTAGCAGATCTGAACTGTCCTATCCTGTGTCATTCTCACCATCTCTGATACACTTGAGCCCATTGCTGCAGTCACAGCAACAGTCTGGTTGAGGATCTTCTTCCCTTTTGCCATCCCTCCACCTTTCCAAACATGACATTCCTCTCTATGGAATAGCCTCTCTTAGCAATACGCCCTCTGAGTGC
>NW_006399872.1:1872456-1874211 GCF_000299155.1 Elephantulus edwardii
TTTTTTCCATCTATCATGATATTGGCTACTGGTCCAGGGGTAAGAATTTTTGTTTTCTTGAGGTTGATATACACTCCACAGTGAAAGCTTTGGTCTTCTTTAGGATTTGATAGTCTTTGATCTTCTGCAGTAGGTGCTTCATGTCCTTCTCACTTTCAGCAAGCAAAGTTGTATCATCTGCATAATGAAGGTTAATGGCGAGTTTTTCTCCAATTCTGACGCCACATTCTACTTCATAGAGTCCAGCTTCTTGAACAGTTTGCTCAGCATACAAATTTAATAGGTATGGAGAAAGGATGCATCCCTGATGCACACCCTTCTCAATTTTAAACCACATATTGTTCCTTTGTTTTCATCACACAAGTACAACTAGACAGATGAGATTGGGAAGAATCCTTTAGGCTTCTCAATAAATTTAAAAACGTTTAAGAATTTCAAGATAGCTCTCCTCAGGTCAGAAATTCGTCTTCGCCTCTTAGAATCTGTGGCTCCTTCCACTTAACAATTATTTCCCAGGAGTTGGGTTGCAGCCAGATTGTGGCTTTGAGATAATTAGGAAGTACATTAGATGCTGAATGTCTACTGGATAGTAAATATGCCTCAATGACGCCTCCTCTGATAGTGACATTAAAAAAAGAGAGGAAACTATAGAAGACACTTAACAATTGTCATTTTCTTTTTTTTTTAACAATTGTCATTTTCAATTACAATTCCTTAGATGTGTAAAAGAAAATAAGTTTTTTCGTGCTCATCCTACTGATAAAATTTCAATCACCGAAACTCTCCCTTTAAAACTAACAAGGCTTTTTATCTCCCTGAGCTGTCCAGATAACGATTTTACAGGCCACTCAGAATTAGCAGAGAGAGCTGAAACTGGAGCAGCGCAGATAAATGAGATCCCTGTAGATAACCCACATAATTCAGGGCAGTCAGGAGTTGCAGACTCTTCCCTCACTTAACCTTGTACCAAAGTTGCTGTGGGTAATTTGATTCCCTGTACACCCTTCTCCATAGGAATGGAACACTGTTTTAAGGGAGGTGTTAAACTAGTGGGGGGAGAGACAACACTTTACAAAGGAAGGAAGACTGTGTAAACACTTAAGGGATTTAACATAACTAATGATGCCAGCTTGGATCAATTATCTCACCACTAGAAAATCTTACTAAAGGGAATGTGAGGAGGTTGAACTGAACGTGTGGTTAGGTGTCTTGCCATCTGGAAGAACTCTCCAAAATTCCTGTATAGGGCATCAACCAATTACACTAACGTGACCTTCAGCTCTAGGCAATATGCCCAAAGTGTTTGAGACAGAGTTTCAAAATCCTTGCTTCCAAGGATTGGTTTCACCCTCTCCAAGTGAGAAAACACAGACTTGTTAGTTCTCTTGGCATTTTATGGCATGCTCAGTACTCTTCTCCAGCACCAAAACTCAAAGACATAGATTCTTTTTCTGTCATCCTTATTTATTGTCTAGCTCTCTGATGTGTAACAAGTAATTACAAAGACCATGGCTTGGATCAGGCATACCTGAGTCTCCAAACTGACATTCTTGCTCTTCAGAACTTGGATGAGGTTCCTGACACAGATTTTCCCAGTGCACTTCATCTTTTGATCTCCTGACTGCTAGTGGCAAGAGTGTTGATTGTGGAACCAAGCAAGTTGAAATTGTTAACAATTTCAATCTCTTCACCATCTATCATGATGGTGTCAATTGGCCCAGTGGTGAGAATCTTTGTTTTCTTGATGTTGATCTT
>NW_006399872.1:1875694-1879153 GCF_000299155.1 Elephantulus edwardii
TACACTCTTCCTCAACACTACAATTCAAAAACATTCATTCTTCTTCTGTCATCCTTAATCATTGCATGCATAGTCACTGAAAAGTCACTGAATCAGGCATACCTGACTTTTCAAACAGGCATCATTGCTCCTGACTACAAACGCCCAGTGGAATACATTTCCTGATCTTCTGACTGCTGGTACCAGGGTATTGATTGTGGATCCAAGGATGATGAATTTGTTGACAATCTGAATCTTTGTGGGTTGTTGAGAAGCTGAAAGCTATGCCACCATTATTTCATATGCCAGGGTTCACCTATGGTGGACAAATTTTAGTTGAGCGCCAAGATTAAGACTAAGAAGAAGGATAGATCATCCACTTCTGAACTAACAGGCCTCTGAAAAACCAATGAAACAGAGGAGCATGAATAGGTGGTAAAATTGAGGTAGAGTCCACCCAGTCAAGATGTTGTTAGATGCCATCAAATCAATTACGACGTACAGCAACCTTATAAACAAATAGATCTGAATCTTGCCTTACCCTGCACCATCCTCACAATTTATCATGGACAAGCTTATTTTGGCAATTACTGTGTCAACTCATCTTATCAAGGGCCTTCCTCTCTTTCACTGATACTTGAACTTTCCCAGCATGATGTCTCTCTCCAAGGACTGGTTTCCTCCTGAAAATATGCCCAAAGTAAGTGAGATGAAGTTTTACCATCCTTGCCTCTAAGGAGCACTCTGGTTTCACTTCCTTTAAGACAGATTTGTTTGTTTAATAGTTCATGGGGTTTTTAATACTCTTCTCCAACATCACAATTCAAATGCCTTAATTCTTCTTGGGTCTTTCTTATTCATTGTGCAACTTTCAGATGCATAGGAAAAAAATAAAAAAAGATAATGGCTTGAATCAGGCAATAGGCATGCTTTAGATTTCCCCAATGCAGCACATGTTTTTGATTTCTTGATTGTTACCACCATTGTTGTTGACTGTGATATAAAATGAAATAATTGACAACTTCGAACTTTTCTCCATCTATAACAACACTGTGTATTGGTCAAGTGGTGAAGATTTTGTTCTTTTTGATGTTGAGATGTAACCCATATTGAACAACATCAGAGCTGCTTTGAAATATGGATGGAATTGGGTACTTGAAGGATGAAGGATACATGAAGAATGTACAAGAGGAAATTTAAAGAGAAAACAAGATGACTCATCTCTCTCTCTCAAGCTAGAAAACAGTCTTCTTCTCATAGCAAACATTTAGTGCAGCAGTTTTTTCTGGAGATTCTGACTCAATCGTTTAAGGTAGTGTTTTTCCAGCCATTTCAGGTTTGAGTTTTTTCATGATCCATGTTGTTGTTGTTGTTGTTATGTGCTATCAAGCTGACTATGAAACAAAGCAACCATATGAAAAAATTGGTTTTGAACACTGCCCTGTCCTGAGTCAACTTCACCGTCTCTGACACACACGCTTGACCTGATTGCCACAGTCACCAGATCAGCCCATCTCAACCAGGGTCTTCCTTTCCTGTGCTGACCCTTCAAAGACTGAACCTTTTTGGCAATATGCCCGAAATATGTGAGATAGAGTTTCAAAATCCTTGCCTCCAAGGAACAGCTTGATTTCACCCTCTCCAGGACAAACCTGGGGTCTGTGGTATGCTCAGTACTCTTACTCAATACTCTTCTCCATTATCACAACTCAAAGACATCGATTCTTGTTCTGTCATCCTTATTCAATGCCCAGCTTTTAGATGCATAGCAAACAATTAAGAAAATCGTGACCTGCATCAGACATATCTTAGTTTCTAGACCAATATCATTGCTCTTAGCATTCTGAAGAGGTCCCAGACAGCAGATTTTCTCAATGAAACTTGACATTTGATTTCTTGACTGCTGGTGCTAAGAGTGTTGATTGTGGATCCGAGCAAGGTGAAATTGTTAACAATTTCAGTCTTTTCTCCTTCTATCTTATTACTGTCTATTGGCCTGGTGGTGAGGATCTTTGTTTTCTTGAAGTTGAGCTGCAACAAATGTGTCAAACCCTCCTCAGTTTTTGTGAGCAATAACGCAGGTTGTTGATGAGTCTTCCTCCAATCCTGATACCACAATCTTCTTCATATAGTCCAACCTTCCAAATGATCTATTCTGCATATAGATTGAAAATCTGTGGAGAAAAAGATTCTAAACCATGAATGAAAAGGACTTTATTAGTCCTATTTTAAGGCAAATGTTTTCAAATCTAAGTTTATAGAAACAACTACCTTTCTACTTTACCAGGTCTTTGCTTACCCACCAGCCTTGCTTGCCAGGCCCACCTGTTAGTGGCCTTTCATCTGGACAAACTTAATTGATATACTCCTAAATCTGATCCCAACAAATCCTCGTTGTGCAATGATTAAGGGTTCTTCTGCTAACTGAAAGGCTGACTATTGGAAACTACCAAGAGAGTCTGAAGGCAGAAAGACCTGAATGATCTGCGTCTGCTCATGGAAAGATTATTTGTTCTTAGGTGCCATTGGGTCGATTTAAATTCATAGAGGCCCTGTGTGACAAAATAGAATAGAACTATCCCATACAGTTCTCTAGGCTCTGATCTTTACAGGGGCAAATTAATCATGGAGGATTTTTCAGCTGATCCAATGGGTGGATTTTAGCTACCAGTCTTGTTTATCAGTCAACTCTTAACTGATGGAAAATTCTATGAGGCTTTTTTACTCAAACTCAGGAGATTCCTGTGAGTTAATGATAACTGACTTCCTAGGACCTAACAATATGTGATCCTACATGCACCCCAGCTTTGCATTCCACACTACCACTTATTTCTTGTCTATAATTTACAACCATCTGGCAAGTGTCTAAGTTTCCCTTGTTTACTCATTTTGATCCCTATTACTCTGACCGTGATAGCCCAATGATGAAACACTTACGATGATTCTTTTGAAAAGAAATTCTGTCATCCACCTTTTATGTTCCAAAATAGGAACCCAGCCTAACGTTGCTATGTCACTTCTGGTTAGATGATAGCATGAGCACAATTGACCAACCAAAGAGATTTGCTCTTTCTTTTGTGATCGTGTCCTAGCTCCAGATGTACCTTCACCTTATTGCTCTCTCAGCCCAAAATACCCTCATTCTCATTCTAGGCCACTTCTTTTTTGAAGGCATTTCAGATCTCTCCAAATGAATCTGGACATTTGTAACACCATGATTGAACTTTTCCCATAAGACTCACTGTTTTGTAGCATACTTACAAATGACTGTAATGTGTTCCCTTACTGAGCTCTTGCTTTCTCTGAGTATTACGTTCTGATCTTGTGACCTTACAGAGACTGGACTTTGTGCCAGAGAGTCCTATGCTTAAATTCCACTCTACAACCCTCATTGCATACTCCTACGATAAAAATAATGCCCTAAAATATAATACTTTTAGACTATTCTCTCCCCCATAGACTTCAATGCCGTAAACATAT
>NW_006399872.1:1887243-1892328 GCF_000299155.1 Elephantulus edwardii
GAAGGTGGGTGATTTTAATCTGTGGCTCTCAGGCTGGCTTCAAATTGTTTTCCTGTCAAACATTCTTCTAGTGGCATAGCACTGGTCTGTGCATTGCTGTACAGAGGTAACTCATGGTTGCTGTGGTGCCGAACGCAGGGACACCGATGTCCCAAATGTGGTAATGGGTACCCATGGTGGACAGTGTTTGCTGGAGCTTCCAGACTAAAATAAGCCTGGAAGCAGGAGTGGCATCCACTTCTGAAATGGCTTGCCTCTGGAAACTATGTATGAACAGTGCTCAGGCCTTTCATTCATAGGGTTATTTTGAGTCATCTATGACTCTATGGCACCTAACAACAACAACAACAACAACAACGAGCATGTTCAGTGATGCATTTGTTGTTGACACATGTCAGTTGAGGTTTCATCAATTCCTGGGGCCTGTTTTTTGTTTTTGTTTTTGTTTTTCCCTCAATGCTGTCTGTGCAACTTTAATTTCTTTCATTACTATAGGGTCTTAATTCCGTATTACTTCCTTTAAGGGTTCAGAGACTCCACATATTTCTTTCATGTTCTTTTGAAGCTTCCTGAAATTTCTTCCCACTTAAGTTAAGCCTCTTAACACCTGCTGGGGAGTTAGCTATGAGTTGGTCTGACTCAACTGCAATGAGTGAGTGAGTGAGTTGTCTTCCTAAGCTGCCCTTGAAATCTTTTCTTTATCTTTTTTAGTCAACATTTTTTCTCTTTGTTTTTACCTCCAAAGTTCAAGTGAAATTTTCAGTCTCCTCTGACAACCATTTTTCTCTTTTCTTTCTCTTATCTTTAAAATGACCTTGCATTTTTTACAAGATTATATTCTTAATGGATACAACTCTAGTCTTCAGCCTTTATTAACTCTTGAGAAGACTTTTAAATTCAAGTAGGATAGAACCAAGGCCATATTTTGGTTTTTATGGATATGTTTTCATTTTCTTTAACTTCAATTTGAACTTATACGTGAGTAACTGATGGTCTGTTCCTCAGTTAGACTTTGGCCTTGTTTTAACTACCGATAATAAACTGCTCAATTGACACTTTTTTATAGATGTAGTCAGTCTGATTCCTGTTTAGTATATCAGTTGAGGTCTGATTGGTTAGTTGGTGTTTCTGTGTGTTTTTTTTAAAAAGATAATTGTAATGAAAAAATTGATTGTATAAAATTATATACATATTTAAGTGTTTAAAATATCCTTGGTAAGAGTCAACACCAATCTCTAATTGCATTATTATAACATTTGTTGTTGTTGCTATGTATCATCGAGTCTGAACAGACCCATAGCTGACCCTCTGGTGGGTTTTCAGAGGCAGTTAATTGCACAAGAGGAGATTGTCCATCCTTCTTCCATAGCTGGTGGATTCAAACTGCCTGCCTTCGGGTTTGCAGTGTAGCTTCTTGTCATTAGGCCACCAGAGCTCCAGCACTAGAAAATATTTCCTTATTATGTGAAAAGATATGAGATTAAAATCAATAGCCATTATTAAGTTTATTAGTAAAACCTTAATGATATTTTCATTGTTAGTACCACTGAGCCAGCTCTGTTTCATAGTGAACCTCTGTATAACAAAATGAAACTTTTCTGGTTCCTACATTATCCTCACAATCTCCACTGTGCTTAAACACCTCTTGACAACATGACAAAGTGTATGAGACAGAGTCTACCATTCTTATTTCAAACAAGCACGCTGCATATGTATCTCTCAAAACAGATATGTGTGTTCTTTCGGCAGTCCATGGTCCATTCAATATTCTTCACCAGAACTACAATTCAGAGGCATCAATTGTTAGGCTTTGTCCAATTTTCACATTGACATAAATTGGACCAAATACACCTTTGTGTTTAAACTGACGTCCTTGTTCTTTAGCCCTTAAAAAAGTTTCTTGGCAACATATTTTCTCAGTGCAATATGTCATCTGATTTCATTACTTCTGCTTCTATGGTGTTGAATGTGGATCTGAGTAAATGAAAGTTTTTACAACTGTAACTGTTTCTCTACTTCTTGTGTTATTATGTCTGTTGGTCTACTTGTGAGGAATTTGTATTCTTTAAGTTAGTTACATTCTCTATTGAATCCTATCTAATTTTTGATCATTGATATTTTTATTAAATGTTGTTGTTGTTGTTATGTGCCATCAAGTCACCTGCGACTCATAGCGACCCTATGTACAATTGCCCTACACCCTGCTCTATCCTGTGCCAACCTCACTGTCTCCAACATACCTACCCTGACTACCCTAGTCACTGCATCAATCCACCTCATAGAGGGTCTTCGTCTCCTGCGCTGTCCCTCCATCCTCCCAAGCATGATGTCTTTCTCCAAGGACTGGTCCCTCCTTGCAACATGTCCAAAGTATGTCATAGGAAGCTTCAGAATCCTTGCCTCCAAGAAGCAGCCTTGTTTAATCCTTTCTAGAAAGAACCTGCTCATTTTCTCAACCGTATATGGTATATTCAATACTTTTCTCCAAAACCACAGCTGAAAGGCATCAATTCTCCTTCTATCTTCCCTAGTCATTGTCCAGCTCTCCGACGTATAGCAAGTGATTGAACTTGAATAGTAGGAATTATAGAAATAGGTCTCGGAAGTAGTAGTTTCCAGTTGGCTTCTCCCCCTCCAGGTTGTATTTTTTGGGTATAAATAGGACATTTGCTAATGAGTTATACAAAAAGAGAGACACATCAAAATTGGCCCCTAACATTTTGTCCTGAAGCAACAAGTTGGTTGGATTGCATGCACTTTTTAAATGAGGGAAAAGTTGGAAAGTAGCAGGGCATTAAAATCAAAAGTTGATTTGTTAATGAATATACTAAACTTAGAATGTCTGTTAGATTCCAGGGTGTTTTGGTAGCTTAGACCATAGGGATTGTGCTGTTAATCTAAAGGCTGCATCTCCCTGGTGACTGGAATCCATTAGTTGCTCCTTGTGAGAAAGAAGGCAATTTCCTCCCATGCAATTTACAGCCTCACATACCTAAAGAAGAGTCTGCTTTAACTTAGTTCTAGCTTAATGACAATAAATGAATGTTATTGGACTCCAGGTGAAGACATTGAATGTCCTTGTTGAGTACATCTCGTAGCTAACTCTACAAACAGATCTGAATCTTCTCCTATCCTGCATCATCCTTAAGATCCCAAACGTGAGACCATTGCCACAGGCACTTTGCAATCCATCTCATTGAGAGTCATTCTCTCCTTTGCTGGCCTCTCTTCAAGCATCGTGTCCCTGTTCAAGAAACAGATTTTCTAACAACATGTCCAAATTATTTGAGAAGCTGGATTCTATGAAGAAGAATGTAGCGTAAGGATTGGACAAAGATTCATCCATAATCTTCTCTATGCAGATGACCCAGTCTTGTTTGCTGACAGTGAATAAGACTTTAAGCACTTGCTGCAGAAGGTTAAACATTGCAGCCCTCAATATGGATTGTATTTCAACATCAAGATATAAAAATATCCTTGACACTGGACCAATAGACAACATCATGATAGATAAAGAACAGATAGAGACTATCAATGACTTCATTTTACTTGGATCCAAAATCAATGTACTTGATACCTGCATTCAGGAAATAAGGAACCATATTGCATCAGGAAAGTTTTTAATCAGGGATTCCTCCAAATTATTGAGGAACAATGCCTGATTCAGACCATGATCTCTTCCATTACTTGCTATGATTCTGAAAGCTAGACTAAGAATAAAGACAGAGGAAGAATTTATATCTTTGAACTGTGGTACTGGAAAAGAGTACTGAACATCGCATGGACTGCCAAAGGAACAAACAACTTTATCTTGAAGAAGATGCAGCCACAGTGCTCCTTGGAGGCAAAGATGATAAAGCTTCCTTCGGGCATGTTACCAGGAGAGGCTACTCTGTAGAGAGGGATATCATAATTGGAAAGGTGGAGGAATACTCTTAATCAGTTGGATTGACACAGTGACTGCAGCAATGAGCTTGAGTGGATTAGAGATTGTGAGGATGACACAGGGTAGGACAGGGTTCAGATCTGTTTTTCATAAGGTCAATATGAGTCATACTCAACTTGACGTCACCTAACAACATGTCCAAAATATATGAAGCAAAACTTCCCCATCCTTCCTTAGAAGGAGCACACAGGTTGCACTTTCTCCAATATGTGTCTGTTTGTTCCTTTGGCAGTCTGTGGGATATTCAGTACTCTTCTCTGACATCACAACTCAAAGGCATTGATTCTCCTACTGTCGTCCTTATTCTTTATCCAGCTCTCAGATGCATAACAGATGTTTAGAAAGACCATAGCTTGAATTAGAAGCAAGTTAGTCTTTAAACTGACATCAATGCTTTTCAAGACTTTGTAAAGATTCCTAATGCAATACATCTCCTGATCTGACTGCTGGTATGTGTTGATTTTGGATCCACACAAGATAAAATCAATGACAAGTCCAGTCTTTCCTCCATCTAATAGGATGTTGTCTATAGTTATGGTAGTGAGGATACTTGCTTTCTTGATGTTGAGATGCAACCTATATTGAAGGTTACAGTTCTTGATTCTCTGCAGCAAGTGCCTCAAGTCCTACTGTCTTCCAGCAGGTAAAGTTTTGTCATCTGCATAACGTGGGTTGTTGATGAGATTTCCTACAATGCTAATGCCACACTCTTCTTCAGAAAATCTAGCTTCTCTACTCATTTATTCAATATTTATATCTAATAGTTATGGAGAAAGTCACAACCCTGAGGCACACCTTTCTCTTTGGTATACCACTTAGTTTTTCCTTGCTCTGTTTGGACAACAGTCTCCTGGTCTAGGTATAGATTTCTTATAAGCAGAAGGAAGTTTTCTGGAATTTCCATTTTTCTCAATGTTAGCTATGTTGTTGTTATGTGCTGTTGAGTTTCTTGTGACTGATAGAAATCCTAGGTACAACAGCTCTGAATCCTCTCTATCTTGAGTCAAACTTATTGTCTCTGACACACCTACCCCCATTACCCCAGTCACTGAGTCAATCCATCTCCTCCGGGGTCTTCCTCTCTTGTGCTGTCGCTCCACCGTCCCTAGCATGATGTCCCTCTCCAAGGACTGGTCCCT
>NW_006399872.1:1892428-1895636 GCF_000299155.1 Elephantulus edwardii
TCATCACCTAACTGCCATTCAGACAAGTTCTAGTTATTTAGACTTCCCTTGTCTTAGTTTCACCATTTGTAAAATGGAATGATTGATATCTTAATCCTAGGATAAGGTCTTAATGAAATAACACATATCAAATACTTGACAAATAATAAAACCTCAAAACTCATTGCTATTGGATTGACTTATCTCTGACCTTCTAACAGGTTTTCAAGAGGCAGTAGATCAAACAGGGAAGAGGTTATCTTTCTCCCACGGGGGATTCAAACAGCTAGAGACACACGGTCTCTGAATTAGTAGCTAACTCCCTACCATCTAAGCCCCCAGAACTCCCTTACACACTTTCAATAAATGAATCCCCTTAACAAACATAAAGTAAGGACTTGACAAGTTTTTATCTACAGTGGAAGTTGACATCCTGCTAATGCAGCTTAAGAAATTATTTCCTACAGATATTCATCAAATACTCCCCTGAATCAACAAGAAATTTTCAGAGTTATTTGTATTTTCCCCCTACTTGAATCTATTTGCAGGAGATAGATGAGCTGTCTCCTCCTGTGCGACTAGCACCTCTGAAAACCCTCTGGATGATCAGCTATGAATCACATCCGACTCAAGTGCAATGAATAAGTAAGTGAATCAATTTAACAGATATTTTTCTTTCTTTCCGTTTTTATTTTTTATAGGTCAAGCTTTTAAAAATTATTTAATAATATTTAATGAGATTTTAGAAGAAAGTTTGCAAAGCAGATTAGCTTTCCTCTTAACAGTTTTTATAGAAATCTTTGTCTACTACTATCAACAATTTTAACAGTAGGTCAATTTTAACAGCATTGCCACTTTTTCCCTTTATGTTTTGTGTCCATTGATGCAATTTCCCGTCCTCTCCCGACTTCCTGAACTTTTTTTGGGGGGGGTAAATGTTGACCATTTAGTCTCATGTCCTTTGTTTGAGGGGGCACATTACTTAGGGTAGTATTATTTCTTTTCTAAGCTAACTTAGTATTTGTCTGGAAAAAAAAAATGACCCACAGAGAAAACTCCAATTCTGTATTCTAAATTTAATCCTAGAATGGTGATTTTGAGCATTCCTCTCATCTCTTTTGACCAAGTAGAGGCTTTTTAGACTAGTCTAAGTTTTAATCCACCATTTTATTTTATTGAGGATTTTCTATTCTATCCATAGTCACAATGGTCAGTGGCTATTTTAGTTTTTGAGACAAGACTCTGAAACAGGGAACTAATATTTCCCTCTCTTGTCTGTTGTCCAATAATGTTAAGGATTGGTCATAATGGTTAGTGAAATGCTGGTAGACAGAAAAAGGAAACAAACATGTAAAAAAACTATTCTTTTAAATACTACAAGTATGTTGTTGTGTACCATAAAAGTCAGAACCAATCCATAGCTGAAACCCCATCCAGTGGGTTTTTGGAAGCAGTTAAGCACACAGGAGATTTCTCATCCTTCTCTCACAGAGCAGCTAGTGGCCTCAAATCGCATGCTATTGGAATTTCACTGCAGCTTCTGGCCACTATACCACCAGAGCTCCCCAATACATGTATGTTGTTGTTGATTGCCTTCGAGTCAAGCACGACTCATAGCGACCCTATGAACAAAAGACCTGAAGCCTTTTTATAACTATCAACATTTATCAAAGAGTTTCCAGAGTCATATTTAGGAAGTGGATGCCACTCCTGCTTCTACACCTGTCTTAAACAAGGAGCTCCACCAAACACTGCAGACCACAGATAACCGTTATGGCGTTTGACACCCCAATGGCACAAAGTTCAGCATCACAGAAACCTCAGGTTACCTCAGTACAGCATATTGACAGAAGAGTACTGTACCGCTTAGAAAAATGTTTCTCCAAAATATAGTATCAATGACTTTTAAATACAAAAGCCCGCCCCGAGGTCTTGTTGACTCTAAATGAGAGGTTTAAAAATGATAATAATAATAATAATAATAATAATAATAATAATAATAATTTAAAAACCCCAACCAATATAGTACGTTGTACTATATTGTGCTGTTGAGTTGCCTGTGATGCATAGTGACCCTATGTATAGCAGCTCTGAACCCTTCCCTGTCCTGAGCTAGTCTCACTAATTCTGACCCACCAACTCCCATTGCCCCAGTTACTGTATCAATCCATCTCCCTCTTTTGCGCTGTCTGTCCACCCTTCCAAACATGATGTCATTCTCCAAGGACTGATCTCTCTTGACAACATGCCCAAAGTAAATGAGGCACAGCTTCAAAATCCTAGCCTCCAAGGAGACACTTGGTTTCACCCTCTCCAAGACAGACCAATTTGTTTTCTTGGCAGCCCATGGTATGTTCAAGACTCTTCTCCAGCATCACAGCTCGAAGGCATAAAATGCCCAGATCTTTCTAAATTAAATGTTATCAAGTTGTGTTGTGTTGTGTAGTATATAAAAGAAAAATTCACTATAGTCAATTCAAATTCATGACCATTGAATTAACTCTACCTCATAGTGATCCTCCATTTGGTTTCAAGGCTGCAAATTTTTTTTTAATTTCTTTTTTTAAAATTTTTTTATTATTTTGTGTGTGTGTGTGTGTGTGTGTGTGTGTGTGTGTGTGCGCGCATACCGTCAAATTGGATCTGACAGGTACAGAAGGAGATTGTCCCTCCTTTCCCGGCAGAGCATCTGGTGGATTTGAACCGAAGGCTGCAAAATTTAATGGAAGGAGAAGACCCATCCCTCTTCCAAGGAGCAGCTGATGGGGTTCAACCAGCAACTTTCTGGTTATCAGGCCCACACATTCTATTCTATTCCAGTGAAAGCTGTTACCATAATACATCAAATCAGTAGGCATGTACAAAAAGCATAATTTTTTCTTTGTTGTAGTTATCAGGCCAACTATGATTCATAACCCTATGAAAAGCAAATCTGAACCTTGTCCTATCCTGTGCTAGCGTCAGAATCCTTGATATGCTTGAGGCCATTGTTGCAGTCACTGTATCAATCCATCTTGTTGAGGGGTTTTTTTATCTTTCCCTGTCCCTCACTTTTTCTAATGTGATTCCCCCCCCCGAAGGATTACTCACTAATGACAAAATGCCCAAAGTAGGAGAGATGAAGTTTTTTTTTAAATTAATATTAAATTTTATTAGTTTTAATGAACATTTACAGAGATTTTGGGTTCTCATTCATTCATTGTTGCACTGTTTTCTCTACCCTCCTCCC
>NW_006399872.1:1896816-1898018 GCF_000299155.1 Elephantulus edwardii
TCTTCTTTTGATGCTTCCTGAATCATTGAAGATTTTGCCACTAGTGTCTCTTCAAGTTACAAGTTGAGACTTGGATCTGTTTTTCAGTTCTTTCACTTTGAGAAATGCTGAGTCAGTTCTTCCTTTTTTATTATTGAACTCCAGCTCTTTGCACTTTTCTTTCTCTTCTCAGTTGCCCTTTGAAATCTTCTGTTCCTCTCTTTTACTTAGACATACATTCCCTTTGTTTTGGCTTCTTGATTTTCTAGTGTAATTTTGACAGGCTCTTCTGACATTCATTTTGATCCTTTCTTTCTCCTCTGACTTTTTAACAACATCTTCTCTCTCCATCACTGATATCTTTGATGTTATCTCACAACTTATCTGGATCATTAATATATTCAGTGCCTCAAATCTGTTCTTAAGATGATTTTTAAATTCAGAAAGGTTATACTCAGTGTTATACTTTGGTTCTTTTGGACTTGTTTTCATTTTCTTCAGTTTCAATTTGAACTTGCACATGAACTGTTTCACCGTTAGCACTTGATTTGGTTTTGACTGCTCTGAATATCTATGGTTTATTATTGAAGATGTCTTTCCTAGCTAATGATTTATTTTATTGTTTATTTTGTGCTAAAGTATTTATTGTATTAAGGAGAATGGATTAGGATGGGATACAAGCCGCACCCTACCAGAGGCTCATATAAGCTCATGAGACCTTGGTGCTAGCTCTCTCTCTTAGGACACCTGTCTTCAACGGATAGTCAACACCACTCACCAGTCCCTGCAAAATCGGCCTGCACTCTTACAGTAACATGAACCATTCCACTGATGAATCTGCATCTTTGGGAGACCTTCCAGCGAAATTCCAGGGAACTGAGCAAAGGAGGAGCTATTGATGTCAGAGATCATGGACTTATACAGCAGATCAAGCATTTGGGATAATGTTGACTTGACACTTCATATAACTGGTCTGCTACTAATGTTAGCAGAATGAATTACGAATACAGCTGCTTATAGTAGGCTTCTCCAGCAATTCTTTCCACAGATGTTGACAATCTGATTCCTGTCAGGTGAAGTTTGTGTGTATGTTGGCGGTCTGTGTTTCTTTAAAAAGATATTCTGGTGGCAAGGAGCTGCACTGCAATTCCAGAGGTGTGCAGTTCAAATACCAGATGCTGTGCTGGAGAAGGAGGGACAATCGCCTCCTGTACCAGTCAGAT
>NW_006399872.1:1898818-1901071 GCF_000299155.1 Elephantulus edwardii
CTCTGCAGTTAGAGAGCTCTCCAAATTATTGAGGAGTAATGATGTCAGTTTGAGAACTAAAGTGCATCAGATTCAGGATATAATCTTTCTAATCACTTGAAATGCATCTGAGAGCTAGACAATGAATAAGGATGACACCTTTGAGCTGCAGTGTTGGAGAAGAGCCCTGAACATCCCATAGATGGCCAAAAGAACAAACAGATATGTCTTGGAGAGGGTGCAGGTAGAGTGTTCATGGAGGCAAGAATGATAAGGCTTCACTTTACATTCTTTGGGGATGTTGCTAAAAGGGGCTAGTCCCTGGAGAGGGACATGATTCTAGGAAGAGTGAAGGGTTGGTGAAAGAGAGGACGACCCTCAACAAGATGGATTGATTCGGTGACTATCACAATGGGCTCTTGTGTGTCAGGAAGTGTGACAATGGGATAAGGTAACACAGGGTTCAGATCTTTTGTTTTATAGGGTCTCTATGAGTTGGACTTGACAGCACTTAACAACAGCAACAACAATTGTTAATGGGTGTTTACAGCAGTTTCTCCTCATTTTGTACTATATTCCACTTTTTAGGTTCTACCTGTAGTACTATGTCTAACCGTGTTCCTCTGAATTGTTCATAAGGTTTTCACACTAACAGTCTGAAAAAGAAGGACTGGTCATCAAGATCTGAAATAGCCAGGCTTTGGAAACCCTATGAACTGTGAAGACAGTAAAGAGATAGTTGTTATAAAGCTTGACACTAAAGTGAAATGGCTCGTGTCATCAGCTAATAGATGATTGGGACAAAGTAATCTGTGATTAAAATTTGAGAGTGGAAGGGATAGAAGCCTTAGGACACTGAAGGCTCAAAAATATTTAGAGTTAAAAAAAAATTAGAGAAAAAAGATTTAACAGAGAAAACTGATGGGAGGCAATTAGCAAAAGAGGAGAAAACCCAAGAGAGTTTGAAGCCATTTAAGTGGTTCAATGGAATTCCCATCAAAGTACCAATGGTTTATTTTTATTAGTGGATAAAATAATTCTAACATTTTCTAGAAAAGGATAAAGCACACCTAACATAATGGACTAAATTGCCACAGACTTCCTTTGTATCAATTAATATGGACATGATGTTCTTATGGCCCTGTAAAATGAAAATTACTTAAGCAAGCAAAGTAGTTGCTTGTGCAAGAATTGTCTTTCTTCTATATAAATTCTTTATTTTTATACTTTCATGCTTGGTTCACCTGGCTAACTAACTAGAAGAGATCTATGTTTGTTCCCATTCCAAGAACAGATGACTCGATAGAGTGCAGAACTTATCAAACAGTATCATTAATAACACATGCAAGCAAGATTCTGCTGAAAATTATCCAAAAACTGGAACAGTACATCAACAAAGAATTGCCAGATGTGCACGCTGGGCTTAGAAGAAGCTGTGGTACTAGGGATATTATAGTTAATGTTAGATGGATCTTAGCTGAAAGCAGAGAGTACGAGAGGAATTTCTATATGAATTTCATTGACTGAAAATGCATTTGACTGTGTGGATAACAACAAACTGTGGCTGACTCTGAGAAGAATGGGAATCCCAGAGCATTTGATTGCACTTAGATGAAACTTATACTTGGCCCAGGAGGCAGTCAGCAGAACTGACCAAGGAGACAAAATCAAAAAGGGTGTATGCCAAGGGTGTATTCTGTCTCCATACCTTTTCAGTCTATATGCAGAACAGATCATCTGGGAGGCTGGTCTCTAAGAGGAGAATGTGGCATCAGGATTGGAGGAAGACTTATCAACAACCTGTGTTATACAGATGACACAGCCCTGCTTGCTGAAACTGAGGAGAACCTGAAGCACTTGTTGCAGAAAGTCAAGGACTGCAGCCTCCTATATCGATTGAAGCTCAACATCAAGAAAACAAAGATTCTCACCACTGGGCTGATTGGAAGCATTATGATAGATGGTAAAGAGATTAAAATTGTTAACAGCTTTACTTTGGTTGACTCCACAATCAACACTATTGGTATAAGCAGCCAGGAAATAAATAGATTAATTACATTGGGAAAATTGGCTGCCAGAAACCTCCCCAGAATACTGAAAAGCAATGACATCAGTCTGGAGACTAAGGTGCTTCTGATCCAGGCCAGAGTCTTCTCAATATCTTGCAATGTATCACAGATCTGGACAATGACTAGGGATGATAGAGAATTGATGCCTTTGTGCTGTGGTGCTGGAGAAGAGTGTTGAATATACCATGGACTGCCAGGAGAACAA
>NW_006399872.1:1903194-1904143 GCF_000299155.1 Elephantulus edwardii
GTAGGTTTTCTTTTCACGCTGTTGGTGGGGGGGGGGGGATGTGCACAGGGTTTTTTCTTGTGTTTGTTTGGTTTTTTTTTAAATGTCAGGGACCTCTCCAGAATGTTGAAAAACAATGATATCAGTCTAGAGACTAAGGTGCACCTAATCCAGGCTATGGTCTTCGCAATTACTTGTTATACTTCAAAGAGCTGAGCAATGACTATGGATGACAGAAGAAGAACTGATGCCTTTGAGTTGTGGTGCTGGAGAAGAGTCTGGAACATGTCATGGACTGCCACGAAAACATATCAGTCTGTCTTGGAGAGAGTGAAACCAAGTCTTCTCTTGGAGGCTTGGATTTTGAAGCTCTGTCTCACATACTTTGGGCATGTGGCCAGGAGAGACAAGTCCTTGAAAAAGGACCTCATGCTCAGAAGGATGGAGAGACAGTGCTGGAGTGGAAGATTCCAGATGAGATGAATTGATACAATAACTGGGACAGTAGGGATTGATGTGTCAGAATTAGTGAGACTGGCTCAGGACAGGACAGGGTTCAGAGCTGCTGTACATAGGGTCACTATGGGTCACAGGCAATTTGACAGCACATAACAACAACAAGAGGGATTTAATCTTTATAAGGTCTCATTCATCAATTTTATTCTCACCTGGTTGTGTATTGAGAACTCATGGCACATTCACACAATGGCATACTATACGGCACTCAGAAACAGTGATTTAGAAAATTACTACCTAACTTGGAAAGGACTAGAAAGCATTATTGTGAGTGAACTAACTCAGTCCAATAAGGACAAAAAATGTATGAGACCATTATTATAGCAAGAAAGATAACTAATAAAACATGTGTAAGGATCCAAAAGGGGGGAAGGTAGGAGTAGAAGGGTGAGAATAGGAGGGGAAAATCATAGGGTTGCACAACTTGATGGGTGGAGGTAGGTAAGGGAAATGG
>NW_006399872.1:1904243-1908547 GCF_000299155.1 Elephantulus edwardii
AACAACATGCTTGGTTCAGTCACCTTACTGATGCCCTTATGGAAAGTTAATAAAATGTAACACTTGCATGAAGGATGTCATGTCTAGATATGCAAAAATAAACTTGTTCTTTTAATTTCACAGAATAAAGTGATAGATGGACTAAAAAGCTAAATATTTACATTTCTAATGATATAAACATTAGGAAAAAATAGACATCTATTTATGAAATTTGTGAAAATGGGATTATTTTCTCCTAAGATTAGAAATAACAGCATACATTATTACACAAAAGCAAATTTTAATATATAAAAATTTTTCAAATGACATATACACAAATATCTGTAAGTTAAACATTGACATGAAAAAAATTTTTTATAAAACATGGAAGTTAATTATCTTTTCTCCACAAAAAGATAATGAAAAATGAGAAGAAAGTCAGTTTTAATGGAGTCAGGTGTCTAGAAGTATCTTGGTAATGCCATGTGTCAGAGCCAGGTTCCACAGGGTTAACAATGGCTGAGTTTTTTGGAAATAGATTGCCAGACCTTTTTTTGAGCACCATTTTAAGGACTTAGAGCCAATAGGACCCAATCATTAAAAGTCCTGGGCCAGTCACAAAAGAAAATGTTACTCAAAAGAAAAAAAATAATCCGCTTATAAACTCAGCTAGGTAAGCATTTGGTTTCTTAATAGTTATTAAGGAAATATCTTGTAAAAAATGTAGTTACAACTTCTACCAGTGCTGTTGGAAAAGATTAAAAGATTTGTTTCTAAGAATCATAATATACAGACTTTCTTATCGTTGTGTTTGCTAGGTGCTGTAGAATCAAGTATGACTCACAGTGACCTTACAAACAATAAACATGCATCCTGTGTCATCCTCATCAACTCCGATGCACTTGAGTCCATTGTTACAATCACCATGTCAATCCATTTTGTTGGAAATCTTTCTCTTTTATACTGACCTTCACAAGCATGATGCGCTTCTCCAAAGAATAACCTCTTAGCAACATGTCCAAAGTATGAAACACTAAGCTTTTCTCTATCCTTGCCTTCAAGGAACACTCTGGCTGCACCTTTTCCAATGCATATCTACTCATTCTTTTGGCAGTCAATGGGATATCCAATATTCTTTACCAACACCAGAGCTCAAAGGTATCAATTCTTATCTGTCTTACCTATTCATTGTCCAGCTCTCAGATGCATAGCAAATGACTGAGAAGATCATAGCCTGAATCAGGTACACCTTAGTATTCAAATTTACATCATTACTTTCAAGTGTTTTTGAGAGGTCCGTAAGTGTGGAATTGCCAAAAGCAGGGCATCTCTTGATCTCTCCTAACTGTTGGTACCAAGAGTCTTGATTTTGGAGCCAAGTAAGGGGAAATCATTGACAATTTCAATACTTTCTTCATTTATCATGACATTTAGAATGATTCAGTCAGAAGGGTTTTCTTTTGTACTACTGATAATATACATTTAAACAGGAAATTTAAAGCTTTGATATTCTTCATACCCAATGGACATTGTGGTATCTTCTTTCTTTTTCACTAGTCTAAAGAAAGAAATAAATCCTTATATGGGGAGCTGGGGAGGACTTTAAAAAATGTCAGTATACAACTATTTATAATAGCTGAAAAATCGAAAGAGTGCTAAAGATATGTAGATATACTCATTGCTGTACAGTTGAATCAGTTCTGATCCTTCATCAGTTTTTAGAAATATAATCTTTATGAGAGGAAGTTTGTCATCTTTCTACTGCAGAGCTGCTGGTGGATTTGAACTGTCAATCTTTTGGGTAGCAGCCCTATGTGTTAGACACTATGCCATCATAGCTCCTCTTACACAGTACTCCATCAAACCCACTGCCAATCAATTTGATTCAACTTCTTATGATCTCCCTTTGGGTTCCCAGGGCTTTAAGTATGTACAGAAGGGCACTTTTTATCATTCTTTTGCAGAGCAACTGGTAGATTCAAACTATGGCCTTTTCAGTTTACAGTACAATATCTGACACAGAACACCACTGGGTTTCCTCTGTGTAGATACTGTGGCACTAAAAATTGTTAAACTAGAAAATGGATTTCCCTGGAGTAGACAGAAAGAATTCTTGATAATATTCCAGTGGAAGTTTCACAGTGTGTATATTTGGATGTCCATTGTGTCTGTGATCCCAATCAGTAAGTTAGTCTGCCCACCAAAAGGAGAGCAATTTAGCTTTCTTACATACAACAAGGGTACAATACAGAGGCCACTGACCTGAAGACACAGGGACCTCAGATTCCAGAGCTAGACAGCTACAGCAAGAAATAGAAAGGAAGGCTTCTTTGGTAACAGATTGTCAGGAGTGAGTATTTTGCTAAGTCTATGAAACAAAGAACCTTTTGCAATAAAATGATAAAGATTCTTATTTGGAACAACTTTGAAAGCAAACACAGGATTTCTGCAGAGGAGTAAGGGCTGTAACCAAAGAAAATTGTATCCCTGCATAGATTGGCATTGAAAAGTTCAAATTGTTGCTATTGAGTCAGAATGGACTCATTGCTGACCCTCCTTTGGGTTGTCAGAGGCTGTAAATTGCACAAAAGGAGAGTGACCATCTTTCTCACACAGCGCAGCTGGTGAATCCAAAGACCTTCTTTTGGACTGGCAGCACAACTCTCTGGTTACTCTGACAGCACATTGGCCTAGGACAATAAAATTATGGTAAGAAATCAACAACATCATTCAGGTAAAGTCCAAGGGAAAAGATCTTGGCTATAACTGTTGTCTAGTTTCTTTTCATTTTCATTCATTTACTCGCTCTCTAATCAGTTTATTAGTTGATTGAGCAAATACTTACATAGCCATAAATATATTCCAAGTACTAAGCAAATGTTCTGCAGCCTTTGTAGATTTGCCCAGTGCACTAAATTAATCGTGGATCCAAATAAAATGAATTAAATCCTTGACAACTTCAATCTTTCTTCCATTTATTATGATGTTGTGTAATGGTACCAGTTGTAAGGATATTTTTTCTTAATACTGATTAATACTTAATACTTAATTTTTTCTTAATATTTTTTTCTTACCCCATGTGGAAGGCTGTGGTCTTTTGATCTCTGGACTTCAAATGATAGTAATATTTGTTTGTAATTGTAACAAAACAGCACATCAATGGAAGATGATAACATAATGAAAATTGTAGTATGAGGATGGAGTATATAGGAAATCTCTACTCTCTGCTAAATTTTTCTATAAGCCTAAATCTAGGTGCCTTTATATTGTCATGTTGGAAAAGGGTATTGGACTGCCAAAAGAACAAATCAATATGTCTTGGAAAAAGTGTAGCCAGAATGCTTGTTGGAGGAAAGGATTACTTAGCTTGGTCTCTCATACTTTGGATATGTTGAAAAAAAAGACTATTCCTTAGAAAGGGACATCTTCCTTGGAAAGGTGGAGGATCATTCAAGTTTTGTAAATAAATTAGTAGAAAATTGAAAAAAAGAAAATAAAAATCTTCACAACTGAAAAAAAATTCAGCATGCATTTCTAAAAAAAAAAGAATGGAAGACTCATTGAGATGGATTGACACAGTAACTGTAAGAATGGGCTCAAGTGTGTCAGAGATGATGAGGACGGCACAGGAGAGGACAGGGTTCAGATTTATTATTTATAGTGTCACTATGAATTGTATGCAACTCAAACTCAACAACAAAACTACTTTAAGAAATAACCTTTTAAAATATCATTAAATCCATTTGATTTTGATTGGACATTTGGGTTGTTTCCATGTTCTTACAATGGAGAATAACATTGCTGTGAACATTGATGGACAATTCTCCATTTGTGACTCAGTCCTGATTTTCTTGGGATATATTCCAAGCAGTAGAATAGCTGGGTCATGTAGAATTCCTATGTTCAGCTTTTTGAGGAAATGCCAAACTGCCTTCCAGAGTGGTTGTAGCATTTTACAATCCCACTAACAATGTACAAGAGTTCCTATCTTTCCACATCCTCTTCAACATTTATTTCTTGCTGTCTTGTTAAACTTTGCCACTGCTACTGAAGTGAGATGGTACCTCACTGTGGTTCTGATTTGCATCTCCTTATCGCCAGTGATTTTGAACGTTTCATGTATCTGCTGGCTATTCCAATGTCTTCCTCTGTGAAATATCTTTCCATGTCTTTTGTCCATTTTGTAATTGCATCATCAGTCTTTTTCTTGTGGAGGCCCTGTAGATTCTATAAAATTTTGCTGAGACCCTTGTCTGAGATGGTATTACCAAATATTTTTTCCCCAGTCAGTAGGTTTTCTTTTCACGCTGTTGGTGGGGGGGGGG
>NW_006399872.1:1912102-1914428 GCF_000299155.1 Elephantulus edwardii
CTTTTAAACGGTTCTCTCCCTCCTCTGTTTCAGTGCAGTATACATTATTGAACCCATCTTACTCAGTCTCTCCCAAACCCCAAGGACAGTCCCATTCTACAACAGTGGCATCATGTAATATTTGTCCTATTGAAATTTTAAATGAGGTCTATATGTTTCTGTTGTTAAAAGTCATTGAATCTACTGCAAGTCATGGAGCTGAGCCCTGTCCTAGACTGTGCCATCCTCATCATCATTGATATACACAAGCTCACAGTTACTGTCACTATATCAGTCCATCTCATGAGGGTCTGTCCTTCCTTCCTTCCCTTACCCTCTGCCTTTCCAAACATGATGTCCATGTCCAAAGACTGGCCCCTCCTAACAATATACCCAAAATATATGAGAAAAAGTTTTACTAACCTTGCTTCCAAGGAGCACCCTGTCTGCATCTTTTCTAAGATATATTTGTTTGCCTTTTTTGGAAGCCCATGGGATATTTCACACTCTTCTCCAACATCACAACTCAAAGACATAAATTCTTCTTCTTTTATCCTTATTCATTATCCAACTTCTGTTTGCATAACAAGTAATTGAAAAGATCATGATTTGGATCAAGTGTACCTTGTCTTCAAACTTTAAATGCATTTGTTTAATAGTGTTCTTTATATTTTCCTTCTCCCTTTCTTTCTGAGAGAAAGACTTTCCTTTTTCACCTTTTCCTGAGTAATCCCAGCTATTTTTTCCCCACCCTTTCTTTCTCACCTTTGTCCCAGGAATTGATGGGATACCAATTGACTTGTTTCAACTAACAGATGCAGCCCTAGATGAGTTCACCAGTTTATGTCAAGAAAGTATGCCAAGATATTTGGAGGACAGCTGTTCTGGCCAATGGATTGGAAAAGGTCCCTATTTGTTCCCATTCCCAAGAAAGGAGATGATCTGACAGAATGTGGAAACTATCGAACAACATCATTAATATCACTTGCAAGCAAAATATTCCTGAATATCATCTAAAACAGCTAGTACAGTACACAGATAGGGAAAGTTCAAAAAGTTCAAAGTTCGAAAGTTCAAGCAGGATAAAGAAGAGGCAGTGGCACCAGTGATACCATTGCTGATATCTGATGGGTGGTGGCTTAAAGTAAAGAATATCAGAAGAATTATCTATTCATGCCTTACTGACTATGCAAAAGCATTTAACTGTGTGAATCATAACAAGTTATGACTAACATTGAGAAGAATGAGAATCCCACTTAACTGTGCTTATGTGAAACTATGCCTAGACCCGGAGGCTATTGTATGAAGAGAGCAAGGGAATACTTCATGGTTTAAAATTAAGATGGGAGTGTATCATGGCTGTATTCTCTATATATACCTATTCAACTTGTATGCTGAGCAAATTGAGAAGCTGGACTCTATGAAAAAGAATGTGCCATCAAGATTGAAGGAGGACTTATCAACAACCTGCATTATACAAATGATACAACATTGCTTGCTGAAAATTAGGAGGACTTGAAGCACTTGTTGTAGAAAATAAAATTATAACTTTCAATATGGACTGCATCTCAAAATCAAGAGATAAAAAGTTTTTACCATTGCACCAATAAGTAACATCAAGATAGATGGAGAAAAGATTGAGACTGTCAATGACTTTATCTTATTTAGATCCACAATTTTCCAAAAGCCTTCCTATTAAAAAAACAAAACAAAACAAAACAAAACACCCCACCACACACAACCCTCACCATTTTAAGTATATTGCATGAAAATTATCCAAAAATGAAAAATGACTGGAACAGCACATCAACAGAGAACTGCTATATGTGCAGGATGGATTTAGAACAGACCATGGTTCTAGGGATATTATAGCTAATGTTAGATGGATCTTGGTTGAAAGCAGGGAATACCAGAGGAAAGTCTATCTGTGTTTCATTGACTATGCAAAGGCATTTGACTTTGTGGATCACAACAAACTATGGCTAACTCTGAGAAGAATGGGAGTCCCAGAACATTTGTTTGCACTTATGCTAAACACTTATGCTAAACCTGTACTTGAACCAGGAGGCAGTCATCAGACAGAGTAAGGAAACGCTATGTGGTTCAAACTTGGGAACGGTGCATACCAGGGATGTGCCCTATCTTCATACCATGTCAATCTATATGCCTAACAAATTATCCAGGAAGCTGGGCTCTATGAAGAGGAATGTGATAGCAGGATTGGAGGAAGACTTATCAACAAGCTGCGGTATACAGAGGACACAATCTTGCTTGCCAAACCTGAGGAGGACCTGAAGTGTTTGCTTCAGAATGTCAAGGACTGCAGCCTTCAATATGAATTGAAGCT
>NW_006399872.1:1915082-1920057 GCF_000299155.1 Elephantulus edwardii
TATGAATTGCAAGCAACTCAATGGCACACAACAACGTCATGCTTCATTAAGCCAGACAGACAAGATAGTTAATTTTTAAAATTTAATTTTTGCTGTGCTAATTTTTTATCTCATGACCTAGTGGTAAGAAGCTGCTCTAAAGCACATGGTTCGAATCTACCAGCTGCTCTGCAGGAGAATGACGGGCAATCTTCTCTCATGCAATCAACTTCCTTTAAAAACCTGCCAGAGGATCAGTGATAAGTCACTTCAACTCAACAGTACACAGCAATGACATATTCATTTTACAGATGCGGGCACTCAGGTTTAAAGAGTTTCAGTACCTACTCATTGTCACATAGCTGCTAAGCGGCAGACTCAGTGCAGGAACCAGAAATGTCTGTCCTCTCGGCTCATGTGTTTAGCCTCCTATGCTGATTTTCTGCACAGTATTCCCACTCTCTGAATACCCTGTCCTCTCCTACCACTTATCACACTATGCAGTAATCTGTCTCCTGAACAAAAACAATGATTATATCTTTTTTATTTTTCTGTACCCAGTTTTTGGCACATAGTGGGGATTTATATATTAGCTGATAAAATGAAATGTTTAGTAAAAGGCAGAGAATTGTAGAATTGTATCATGTAAGATATTGGAAGACACTTGTGAAATATAGATGAGATTTTTAAAAATTCAAATACAGATCTAAAAAATGTACCACCTGCATATGAATTCAATACCAGTAGTTTCATATTGTTCTTAGTTTTTTAAAAAAGGAGAGAAGACTCAAATTTCCATCTATCTTTTGTTTTTTCTGTAGAGGCATTTCACAGACACGGAACAACATGAATCTATTATTTTTTTGACAATCAGAATACAGGGTCAACCTCTCCAGGGAAACAGTGACATGGGAGAGGTTCTGCACATTATTTTTCCAGGATATTATTGTGTTTATTTTTCAGAGCCTACAAAACTTTCAATTATGGAAAATTATTAGAGGATGCTCTGGTGGCCTAGTGGTCAGAAACTGTGCTGCAGTCCTGAAGGCACATGGTTTGAATCCACCAGTTGCTCTGCAGGTAAAAGACAGGCAATTTCCTCCTGTGCAATTTATAATCTCTGAAAACCCCATACAGAATCAGCTATGAGTCAGTCCTGACTCGATGCTATACAGCAATAACATCATGGAATATAATACACATTTCTTGGCTTAAGTTGTTTTTATCTAAGTGAACCTTTTACATATGAGAAATCTTGGTTTCCAAGAGGAGAAGAAACCTTCCAAGAACATATGGCTGTTCATGTTTGTTTGGCACTTAACTCAGGGTAAAAGCCTTACTTAAACAACAAGATGAACATTTTGTTTCTTCCATTTGTTTCTCCAGAGAAGTTAGATATGAAAAACAACAAAGCAAACTGAAGCCCTTCAGTAGAAAATGAAGACCTATTCCAAAGATTGCCAAACCTCAGTAATCAATGCATGTAAGTAAATACAGTAGTGGACCTAGGGTTTCAGGTGCTTAATAATTTTCACAGTCATTACAAAGCAGAGGAGGAAGAAAATACTAAGACAGATGTCAGAATAAACTCTAATATTGCACTAGAGCGCCAAGAAGCCAAAGCAAAGGGAAGAAATCAAGATATTAAGGAGTTGAAAAGATTCCAGAGGACAGTGTGGGAAGACAAAGTAAAGTATTACAATGAAATGTGCAAAGAGCTGGAGTCAGAAAATCAAAAAGGCCAAACTTTCTCAGCATTTCTTAAGCTGAAAGAACTTAAGAACAAATTCAAACCTCAAGTTGCTATAATTAAGGATGCTTTATGCAGAATATTAAATTATCCAGGAAGTGTTAACAGAAGATGCAAAGAGTATACAGAGTCATTGTACCAAAAGGAAATGGTGGACACAGAAGAATTTCATAAAACAATGTATGAGCAAGAGCCTTTGGTGACGAAGGAGGAAGTTTAAGTTGCTCTAAAATAATTGGGAAAAAACAAAATCTCAGGAATTGATGACATACAATTGACATATTTCAACCAACAGACGCTGCCCTGGATGTGCTCACCAAGTTGTGCCAAGAAATATGGAGGACAACCACCTGGCCAACTGACTGGAAGAGATCTATATTTGTTCCCATTCCAAAGAAAGGTGATCTGACAGAGTTTGGAAATTATCGAACAGTATCATTGATATCACAGGCAAGCAAGATTCTGCTGAAGATTATCCAAAAGCAATTGGAATAGCACATCACCAGAGAACTGCCTGAAGTGCAGGCTGGAAATAGAAGAGATTGTGACACTAGGGATATTATAGCTAATATCAGATATATCTGGGCTGAAGGCAGAGAATATCAAAGGAATGTCTGTGTTTCATCGACTGAAAAAAACATTTGATTGTGTGGCTCACAAGAAATGTGGCTGACTCTGAGAAGAATGGGAATCCCAGAACACTTAATTGTGCTTATGCAAAGCCTATACTTGGACCAGGAGGCAGTCACTTGAAGCCCCTCTACAGTTATCAACATTTATCAAAGTTTACAAAGTTTCTGGAGGCATATTATTTAGGAAGCAGATAAAGAGTCCCTGTGTGGTGCAAAATATTAAGTACTTGAGTACTAGCCAAAAGGTTGGTGGTTCAAATCCATCCAAAGGTAGTTTAGAAGAAAACCCTAGCAATGGAGCACAGCCTGAAACATATAACCCCACAGAAACTAGATATTTTGTTTGGAAGTAATAAAATGTAAAGAAATCTGGGACAAAGTTAAGTTGTCATAAATTGGAAAGAAAGTTGGAAAGTGGTTAGATGATAGACATAATGAGCTAAGAATGCAGCACATTAGTATTTTCTCTGTCTTGCCTATTTCTAACATAAAAGATAGAACATAATCTTCAAAGGGAAGATACTGTCAGCCTGATTTATTTAACCAGGTCAAGGCAGAGAACTTGATCAAATCAGGAAGTCTATAATATGAAGGCATAACTGTTGTTGTTGTTATGTGCTGTCGAGTTACCTGTGACTAATAGTGACCCTATGCACAACAACTCTGAAATTTGCTCTTTCTTGAGCCAATTTCACCTATCTGCCTTACCCCAGTCACTGAGTCAACTCAGTTTATACAGGGTCTTCCTTACCTGTTCTGTAGCTCCATCATTTCAAGCGTGATGTCTCTTTCCAAGGACTTGTCCCTCCTGGAAACATGCCAAAAATGTATCAGATCAAGCTTCAAAATCCTTGCCTCCAAGGAACAGGATGGTTTCATCCTTTCTAGGGCAAACCTGTTTACGGTCCTAGCAGTCCATAGTATATCCAATACTCTTCTCCAGCACCACAACTCGAAGACATTTATTCTTCCATCATCCTTAGTCATTATCCAGCTCTCTTAAGCATAGCAAGCAATTGCCAAGACCATGACCTGGGTCAGGCACTCCTTAGTCTCCAGCCTGACACTGTTGCTCTTCAGTACTCTGAAGAGGTCTCCAATTGCAGATTTTCCCAATACAACTAATCTTTTTATTTCCTGGCTGCTGGTACCAAGAATTTTCATTGTGGAGCCAAGAAACTGAAGCTGTTATAAACCTCAATCTCTTCACTGTCTATCATGATGCTGTTACTAATAGGCCCAGTTATGAAAATCTATTTTTTTATGTTGAACTTCAATCCATATTGAAGGTTGCAGTCCTTGAACCTCTACAACAAATACCACAGATCTTCCTCAGTTTTGACAACAAGATTGTATCATCTGCATAATAGAGGTTGTTGATGAGTCTTTCTCCAATCCTGATGCCACATTCATTCTCATAGAGCACAACTTCCTAGATTATCTGTTCTGCAGATAGATTAAAAAGGTATGGAGATAGGACACATCCTTGACATATACCATTCCTGATTTTGAACCCTGTAGTGTTTCCTTACTCTATTCTGACAGCTGCTTTCTGGTCCAAGTATGTTGTTGTTTGTTGAAGTTATGTGCTGTCTAGTCACCTGCAACTCATAGCGACTCTATGTACGAAACCCTAAACCCTGCTCTACTCTGTGCCCATTTTATTGTCTCTGACAGACCTACCCCTATAACCCCAGTCACTGAATCAATCCATCTCATCAAGCGTCTTCCTCTCTTGCGCTGTCCCTCCACTTCCCAAGCATGATGTCCCTCTCCAAGGACTGGTCCCTCCTTGCAACATGTTGAAAATATGTCAGATGAAGCTTCAGAATCCTTGCCTCCAAGGAGCAGCCTGGTCTCACCTTCTATAGAACTAAAGTATTTGTTCTGTTAGCAGTCCATAGTATATTCAATACTCTTATCCAGCACCACATCTTTAAGTCATCAATTCTCCTTCTATCATTCCTAGTCATTGTCCAGCTTTCCAAAGTATAACAAGTAATTGCAAAGACCATGGGCTGTATCAGATGCATCTTAGTCTCTAGACTGACACCGTTGCTCTTAAGTAAGAGGTCTCTGACAGCAGACTTTCCCATTGCAATTTGTCTTTTTTTTTTCTGGTCCAAGTATAGGTTTCACATAGCAAAATCAAGTGTTTTGGTATGCCCATTCTTCTCAGAATTAGCCACAGTTTGTTGTGGTCCACACAGTCAAATGCCTTTGAATAGTCAATAAAACACAGATAGACATTCCTCTGGCACTCTCTGCTTTCTGCCAAGATGCATCTAACATTGGTTATAGTATCTTTAGTGCCACGGCCTCTTCTAAACCCAGCCTGCGCATCTGGTAGTTCTCTGTGGATGTGCTGTTCCAGTCATTTTTGTATAATTTTCAGCAGGATCTTGCTTACATGTGCTATTAATGATATTGCTTGATAATATTCATGCTCTTTCAGGTCACCTTTTTTTGAAATAGGGAAAGATATGGATTTCTTCCAGTCAGTTCACCAGGTGATTCTCCTCCAGATTTCTCGGTGCAATCCACTGAACATGTCCAAGACAGCATCTGTTTGTCATTAACTGGTATTCCATCAATTCCTAGGGCCTTATATTTT
>NW_006399872.1:1920722-1923870 GCF_000299155.1 Elephantulus edwardii
GCAGAACTCCAATGATAATGAATTGGAAAATGCTGAAGTTTTATAGTAGTCATAATGACAATAATGATGAGATTAGGGAGTCATTGATTGATGTTTAATGTCTTACTCTTTGGTTCAACTAAGTCACCCATGTGACAAGTTAAGTACCAGCAACCAGGAAATCAAAAGAGAAATTGTGTTGGGAAAATTTGCTGTCAGTGAACTTGCCAGAATACTGAAGAGCAATGATGTCACTCTAGAGACTAAGATGTACCATGGTCTTTGCCATTACTTGCTATGCATCAGAAAGCTGGACAGTGACTAGAGATGATAGGAGAATTGATATCTCTGAGTTGTGGTGCTGGAGAGGAGTATTGACTATACCATAGAGTGCTAAGAGAACAAGCTGGTCCATTCTGGAGAGGGCAAAACCAGACTGTGCCTTGGAGGCAAGGTTTCTGAAGCTCTGTCTGACATACTTGGGGCATGTTGCAAGGAAGGACCAGTCCTTGGAGAGGGACATAATGCTCAGGAGGGTTGAGGGACAGCACAAGAGAGGAAGACCGCTGAATGAGATAGATTGACTCAGTGACTGGGATAATACAGGTGGGTATGTCAGAGATAATGAGGTTGGCTCAGGATAGAGCAGGCTTGAGAGCTATTGTACATAGTTTTGATGCATGTACAAAAGACTTGATGGCAGTTAACAACAACAACATAGCTATAAGGTAGGTTTATTTGTAATGAAGGGAGTATATTTTTAATTAATAATTAAATTACACTTTAGATCTTCAGGTAACATGAAGGCAAAAACATTTCAAAGACATTAACCTACATTCCACTTCTTTGTGAGTATACAATCAAATAAATACTTCAATAGAACAATAAACATAGCTGACTCTGACTCATGTTTGAGAACTTTTACATGTCCCATTCATAATTTAACTAAGAAGAAAATTGGTGAAATAATAAATATGCCAACAATAGGGGTCAGGTTCTCTTGAACTGTCTTATTCCAATCCTTTTTTACTGTTGTTGTTGTGTGCCATCAAATCACCTGTAACTCATAGCAACTCTGAACTCAGCTCTATTGTGAGTCAGTCTCATTGTCTACGACACACCTACCCCCATTACCCCAGTTACTGTGTCAATTTATCTCATCTGAGGTCTTCCTCTCCTGCTTTCTCCCTCTACCCTTTTAAGCATGATGTCTCCAGGAACTGTTCCCTCCTGGCAACATGCCCAAAATATGTGAGATGGAGTTGCAGAATCCTTGCCTCCAAGGAGCAACCTGATTTCTCCCTCTCCATTATGAACCTATTTTTTTCTCCTAACAGTCCATAGTATATTCAATATTCTTCTGCAACACCACAACTCAAAGGCATCAAATCTTCTATCATCCTTAGTCATTGCCAGCTCTCTTATGCATAGCAAGTTATTGCAAAGACCATAGCCTGGATCAGGCGCACCTTAGTGTCCAGCCTGATGCAGTCACTCTATCTTCAGTACTCTGGAGAGATCCTTGACAGTAGATTTGCCCATTGCAATTAATCTTTTGATTTTCTGGTTACTGGTACCAAGAGTGTTGGTTGTGGATCCAAACAAAATGAAGCTGTTAACAGTCTCTATCTCTTCACTCTCTATCATGATGCTACCAATTGGCCCCATGGTGAGAATCGTTGTCTTCTTAATGCTGAGCTTCAATCTTATTAAAGACTACAGTCCTTGACTTTCTGCAGTAAGCACTTCAGGTCATCCTCCCTTAAGGCAGCAAGGTTTCGTCACCTGCATAATACAGGTTGTTGATGAGTCTTCCTCCAATCCTGATGCCACATTCCTCCTGATAAAGCTCACCCTGCTCCCCATGATCTGTTCTGTATATTGAAAAGGTATGGAGACTGGGTGTATACGTGGTGTACTCCTTTCCTGATTTTGAACCATGCAGTATTTCTTTCCTCTGTTCTGAAGGAGGACTGCTTTCTGGTCTAAGTATAGGTTTTGAATAATCACAATCAAATGTTCTGGGAATCCTATTCTTCTCAAAGCTAACCGCAGTTTCTTGTGAATCATACAGTCAAATGCCTTTTAATTATGAATGAAACACATACAGACTTTCTTCTGGTATTCTTTGCTTTCAGCCAAAACTATCAAGGTGACTTTGGTGATTATGTCTCTGGTGCCGCAGCTTCTTCTAAACCTGACCTATATTTCTTTCGATGTGCTGTACTAGTTGTTTTTGGATAATCTTCAGCAGGATTTCACTTGTATATGATATCATTGATACTGTTCTATAATTTCCATACTCTGTCCTGCCATTTTTTTAAAAACAAATATGTATCTCTTTTAGTATGTTGGCCACATAGTTTTCCTCCAGATTTCTTGGAACAAATTGGTGAGCACATCTTTTGAAATATATCAGTTGGTATTCTATCAATTCCTGGGGCTTTGTTTTTTGCCAGTTACTTCAGAGCAGCTTGAACCTCCTTCATCCTCATTGCCTCTTGATCATATGTTGTTTCTTAAAATGCTTCTCTTCTAGTCATTTCTAATGATAGAGTGTCTCTGTGTACCCTTTTTTTACTACTGAAGTAAAAAGTTACACACATGATTGGTGATTTAATGACACAATTTATTTTCTTACATTTGTGTAAGCCCAAAGTATGAGATGTGTTTCATGGGCTGTATGTTCTGAATGCCATCAAGGCTGCATCCTTTCTGAGATTCAAGAGTGGATTTTGTCTCCTTGCTTTTTTCAAGCTCAAGAGGCTGTCAATATTCCCTATTTCCTCTTCTTTCATCTTCAAAACCTAGCAATGTAGCATCTCTCTGACCCTTCTTCCACACTCACATCTCTTTTAGACCATACATGGGAAAGATTCTCCAAGGTTAAGGACTCATGAGATAGATTAGACCCATGCCAAAATCCTGGGTTATCTCTCAGTCTCAAACTCTTCAATCTAGACACATCTGCAATAGTGTGTAGGGAGCTGGGTTGCTAATCCAAAGGTGGTGACTCTTTGGTGGTTCAAATCCAGTAGTGGCTACATGATAGAAGGATAGACAGTCTCCTCCTGAGTGATTTATCTGAAACCCAGTGGAGGGTCATCTATGAGTTTTTTTTTTCTATAATTATATTTTATTAATTTTCATAAACATTTACAGAGATTTT
>NW_006399872.1:1925382-1931687 GCF_000299155.1 Elephantulus edwardii
CCCCCCCCGCCCCCCAGTGAAATATCTTTTGTCAATAGAGCAACATGATCACAGGTTTAGGTGTTAAGATATAGATCTCTTTGGCCACTTTACCCTGTCTATCTATCACCTTTCCTTAGCCCAGAACATACAGTATAAGAGTTATCTGGCTTCCGAACTCCTTTTCACTCTACCTCAAGAGAAGTTTAGGAATAATTATTTATCATTCTTAACCATCCATACAGTTCTGGTGGTCTAGTGGGTAAGGAGCTGCACTAACAGCCCTTTGTATGTGGTTCAAATCCATGAACTTCTCCACAGGAGAAAGATGAACAATCTCCTTTTGTGCGATTTACTGCTACTGAACACTTGCTGGAGGTTCAACTATGGGTTGGTTCAAATTTTAAGGCAACAACCCTCCACAGAAAGTTTGCCAAGATTGTAGTATAAGAGTGGAGTGGAGAAGGATTAATTTTCTCCTAATAAATGAGTTTTCTTGGCTCCACAGTCAACACTTTTGGCACCAGTAGCCAGGAAATTAAAAGAAGTATTGCGATGGGAAAGTCTGCTGTTAGGGACCTTTCTAAAGTTCTGAAGAGCAATGGTGTCTCTCTGGAGACTAAGGTGCATCTGATACAGTCCATGGTCTCTGCAATCACTTGTTATGCATCAGAGAGTTGGACAATGACTAGGGAGAGTAGAAGGAGAATTGGTGCCTTTGAGCTGTGGTGCTGGAGAAGAGTATTGAATGTACCCTGGACTGCCAAGAAAACAAACAGATTCATCCTGGAGAGGGTTAAACTGGCGGCTCCTTGGAGGCAAGGATTCTGAGGCTCTGTCTAATATACTTTGGACATGTTGTAAGAAGGGACTGGTCCTTGGAGAGAGATATCATGTTTGGTAGGATGGACAGACAGCACAGGAGGGGAAGGCCCTCTATGAGGTGGATTGATTCAGTGACCAGGGTAATGGGGATGGGAGTGTCAGAGACAGTGCGACTGGCACAGGACAGAGCAGAGTTTAGGGCTGTTGTACATAGGGTCACTATGAGTTACAAATGACTCAAAAGCACATAACAACAACAACAACAACAATAATAAATTAATAAGAATAAAGAGCCTTGATGAGATCTCTCCTCTGAGAACTCCAAGGTCAGAATGCTGTAAATTCAGTGACTATCTAACTAAAACATATGGCCCTAAAAGAAAAGACTACACTTTAATTATTATTTGTCTTGGCTTGATTTAAACCATTGATTATACATGACCAAAGGGCATCAAAGCCTATTTCCAGATTCCAGGGTGGTCCACTTCCCTTGAAAGCTACTTTGCCATTTTTTGCTTTCCTGATTTTACCCAAATATTTGCAGTTTGGGTGGGGCCCCCCTCAGTTTACCAGTTAACCAGAATTCTTTTCACCTGAATACTATTATTCAACTTGTAGGCAAAGTAAACTCCAGTCTAATAAAGTTCCTTTGAACTTTACATATCAAAGAAAAATCATTCTTTTTCAAACTAACATCTAAAGGAACTTGCATGCATGGAGAAATAGATGTCACAGACACAAATGAATTGGAAAATCAACAGAGATCTTTTGGCATATTGTCACATATTGACTGAAGAAACTTGATCTTAGGTAGTATTCATTTAAAACCATAAATTGGCCTTTGCTAAGGAATTTCCTTTTATGATTCACCAATAAAACAGTTTATGATCAAAACAGTAACCTCTAACTTGCTTTTCTTTGATTTTTTTTAAAAATTATAGCAATATGAAGGCTCACACTCAAGGCAGTTCTTTGTGCATCTCAAAAATGGTTGAACACGTGAACAAACCTCTCCATACCCCACAGAAACCTCCCCCAAAGTAATTGAAGTTGATTCTGCCTCATATTGACCCTATAGGACATAGTTAAACTGGGCCATAGCTTCTCCACAGTTGTAAACCTTTACACAAATAGAATGCCTCCTCTTTGTCTCTTGGAATGAACAGTTTGTGAATTGGAACAACTGAGCTTAAGATTTGAAGCCAAACATTTTAACTCTATATTGATGAAATGAGATGGACTGGCATAGGACATTTTAAGTCAGAGGATCATATGATCTACAATGCTGGAGATAAAAAGGTGAGGAACAATGGGGTTGTTTTCATAGTTAAAAAAGTAATTTCTAAAATAAATAAAACAAAACAAAAGTAATTTCTAGATCTGTCTTGAAATACAATGTTGTGAGTGACAGGTTAATATCCATATGCATGCAAGGAAGTTCAGTGACTACCATTATCATTCAGATATATGCACCACCAACCAGAGCCAAAAAGGAGGAAATAGAAGATTTCTACCAAGTTTTGCAGTTAGAGATTGATTGAACATACAATCAAGATGCATTAATAATAATGGATGACTGGAATGCAAAAGTTGGGAATGAGGATCAGTAGTTGGAAAACATGGACTTGTTGACAGAAATGAAGCTGGATATAGAAAGATAGAATTTTGCACAATCAATGACTTATTCATTGCAAATACATTTCATAAGAATCTTAAACGCAGACTATACACATGGATTTCACATGGGTGGTATGCATAGGAATTAGATCGATTATATCTGTGAAAAGAATCGCTGGAGAAGCTCAATATCAGCTACGAAAACTAGGCCAAGTGCTGATTAGGGAACAGACCACCAACTACTCGTATGCAAGTTCAAGCTGAAGCTGAGCAAAATTAAATCAAGTCCACAAGAACCAAAATTTGCCCATGAGTCTATCCCACTTAAATTTCAAAACCACCTCAGGAACAGGTTTGAGGCCTTGAACATTAATGAACTAAGACCAGATGATGAGCTATGGGAGGATATCAATAATATAATTCAGGAAGAATGCAAAAGGTCATTGCAAAGACAGAGGAGAAAGAAAAGACCAAGACGGATGTTAGAAGAACCTCTGAATATTGCACTAGAGTGTTGAGGAGCCAAAGTAAAGGGAAGAAATCAAGATATTAAGGAGTTGAATAGAAGATTCCAAAAGGCAGGGTGGAAAGACAAAGTAAAATATTACTATGAAATGTGCAAGGAGCTAGAGTCAGAAAATCAAAAGAATTCTTAAGCTCTGTCTGACATACTTTGGACATGTTGCAAGGCAGGCTCAGTCCTTGGAGAGGGACGTCATGCTTGGGAGGAGGAGGGATAGCTCAGGAGAGGAGGACCCCTGATGAGATGGACTGAATCAGCGACTGAGGTAAATGGGGGTAGGTGTGACAGAGACAAGATTGACACAGGATAGAACAGGTTCTTGTACATAGGGTTGTTATGAGTCACAGGCAACTCGATGGTACATAACAGCAACAACAACCATCAAAGCTCCTACTGAATGAACAAAGGCACAATTTTGTATAGTACATAAAACTAGATTTTGTCAAGTTTTGAAGTTCATTATTGCTGTACATTTGGCCTTGGGCACATCTGTCTTTCCAGACTTTTGCTTTCTCATGTAGAAAATTTTCACTGTAACACCAAGCATATACATTTATTGTTAAGATTTTGAGATAATATAAAATTCCTGCAATATAGAAACAGGCAGTAAATCTTTCTCAATGGGAATCATTAACTAGTATTTTGCACTTTGGGGAATTACACAGCTAACCTTCAATAATCCACATATGGGTCATTCTCTTTGTAAATTAGCTCTAGCAAATTTTTGAAACTAAGCAGATTTTCCCATGAATTCCTTGCTTACTCTTGGCTGATTTCCCACCACTCGTATCCTGTGTTTATAGAACACAGTTTATTATCAATCTTTGTCCCACGTTAGTAGAAAGGTAAAGCTGTGGCCACAAGTGGGTTATATTAAAAACGGAAACATTTACGATATTTAGATACTCTAACTTGCAGTTTTGCCAAGACTGATGAACAAGCTACATGTAAAATGTTCATTTCATCTTTAGAGGGGAGATAGAATATCCTGGACAACAGAGGACAGAAGCTGGCTGAATTATTGTGTGACTTTGTAAATTTTTAAATTTTTTTTAAACTTAAGCCTCTTAGATCATATTTATGTATAAACCTCAGTTTTTATTCTTACCAAAAGCTTTTTATTTTATTTTATTTTTTAATCTAAAATGTTTGCTGTCACTGTTTCAGTTGGGATCACGGACTCAGTCACGTTGAACCTTAATCCCTTTGATAGGTTCCCTGGAGAGGAGAATGAATGTAATCATGGCTGGCTGATGTGTTATCAGCCAGTCCAGGAAGCTGAAGGCTGTAGATTAGTGGAGAAGTAACAAGGATAAAGCCATGGGGGAAAGGTGGAAATGTAAATACATGGGTATAGTTATTAACAGTGGCAAAAATGGGAAAATTAAGGTCTTAGCTTATTTTATGGAAGATTAAGGCATCAAAATTCCAAACCGTTTCAAAGATATTATATTTCTAGGGTGATCTTTAGAACAAGGACAGTGAAACTTTGTCTAACGTACTTTTGGGTATGTTTTCAAGAGGGCTCCAGTCCTTGCAAAAAGACATGCTATGAAAGTAGAGAATGAAGAAAAGAGAAGACCCTTAACAAGGTGGAGTGGCACAGTGTCTGCAACAATGGAGCTTGGTGGGGATTGTAAGGATGGCACAGCACAAGGAAAGGTGTCAATCTGTTGTTTGTAGCGTCACTGTGAGTTGTAGTCCATGCCACCTAACAGCAACAGTAACAACGTATTACCAGAGACAAGTCAGAGATTTGACAAGAAGAGCAAAAGTGACATTTACCTATTCCTGGTGTTTTTACAGAAAGAGAGATCTGATAGCGTAGTTGTTATGTGTGGGGCTGCTAGCTGAAAGGTCAGTGGTTTGATCCACCAGCTGCTCTGAGGGAGAAAGTTGGGCAGTCTCCCCTTGTGAAGATTATAGCCTCAGAAACCCAATGCTGAGTTATTGTAAGTCAGAATTGACTTGATGGCAGTGGGTTTTGGGGATTTGTGTGTTTATGGAGTAAGAGAAGGCAGTGGTGGGTCAGCAGTAGAACTCTAGACTTCTGTAGTTAATCCCTGGCTGCTGTTCATTAAGTGCAGGTACCACTGTCTCTCATAGAGGCTTGCTCCTTGCTTTGTTCCTAAACATGTTTCAGTGGAGCTTCTAGGTTAGGAATCATTGAGCACTTTTATGATCTACGATGTTGTATTGTGGACATTCCAGTAGGAACTGACCAAAACCCCCTCCAGTGGATTTTCAGAGCCAGTTAATCGCACAGAAGGAGACTGCCCAGCCTTCTCCAGAGGAGCAGCTGGTGGATTTGCATTGTCAGCGTAACTCCTTACCACTACGCCATCAGAGCTCCCCAAAAGCCTGATCTTAAGCCATGGGGATGGGACAATGTGTTATTCTCTTGTACATGGTGTCTTTTTTTTTTTTAACTCATTTTAATAAAAGTTTACAGAGACTTAGGGTTTCCAGTCATTCATTGTTACACTTTTCTCCCTGCCCACCCCTTTCCCCCCAAATCACTCTCCTCCTTGAAAAGAAAAAGGAAAAACTATTTCATTGTTATGCAAGTCAGGGCCAACTCAAAGGCAGCCAAAAGTAACATTGAAAACAACACTGAGGAGGAGGAAGAAAAGGATAGTTGGAAAAGAAAACAGAAGTCAGAGGAACTTGACTGGGGAGAATGGAGCCCTGCTACAGCTTCATGGTCTCATATGTAATTTGTCTTGGCTCATCCCACATCCCACAAGAGACCAGGGGATCTGCCATGTGCTCTTTCTTTTAACAGTTTTATTGTGCTATCATTCACACACATAAAATTACCCACACAAAACAAGTTATTCAATGATTTTTCCACATATTCACAGACATATGCAACAATCAACATAATTTTAGAACATTTCATCACTCCAAGAAAGTGGAGCCCTTTAGCGTTCACCTCAACCCCTATGCTTCTCTCAGATATAACTAATCACTAATTTACTTTATGTCTTTGTGCAAAAAAAAAAAAAATACAAACCACTGCCATCCAGTTAATTCTCCCGTGACAATCTCATATATGTCAGAGAACTGGTCCAATGGAGTTCCCAGTGGATGATCATTTGGAAGTAGATTGATAGGTATTTCTTCTGAAACACCTCAAACCCTTAACCTTTTGATTATCTGCCCTAGCCATTTTCATTACCTAGGAATTCCAATGTCTCTATAGATTTGCTTATTGTTGACATATCATATAAATAGAATCATGTATGTGGTCTTTTGCGATTGACTTATTTCACTTTAGTATGTTTTCAAGGTTCATCATGATGCTGTACATGTCAGTACTTCATTCCTTGTTAGAGTCAAATAATGTCGAGATATATAT
>NW_006399872.1:1931962-1944443 GCF_000299155.1 Elephantulus edwardii
TTTTATTTATTTATTTATTTTTTATGTGTGTACCATCAAATTGGATCTGACTGGTACAGGAGGCGATTGTTTCTCCTTCTTCAGGAGAGCATCTGGTCAATTTGAACCTCGCACCTCCGGGATTGCAGTGCAGTTTCTTGCCACTAGGCCACCAGAGCTCGCCACCTTTTCACTTTTTAAAATAACTTTGCTGTAAATATTTTTGTACAAGTGTTTGCATGGTCCTAAGCTTTCATTTTTCTTGGGAAGATACCTAACAGTAGAATTGTTTAGTCATATAGTAACTATGTTTAAACATCTGAGAAACATCCAGTCTCTTTTCCACAGCAGCTGCACAATTTCACAGTGCAGTGCGTGAGAGCTCCAATTTTTCCCACGTCCTCGGCTGTCATGTGCTATCATCTCATCATTTAAAATTACTTCTGTGTAATAAAATAAGTGAAATGAAACTACAGGATTTACCTTTGGAGAAAAAAAAACAAACATAGTCCAGTGGTGTTAATGTTCAAATAAATACTTTTTATTTTACAATTCTTTTTATAAATGAGAATAAACTTTTTTTGTTTTTTGCACATACTATAGTGATTTGTTGGAAACTCTGATGGCCTAGTAGTAAGAAGCTGCACTGCAATCCCGAAGGCATATGGTTTGAATACAACAGCTGCTCTGCAGAAGGATGGGCAATTTCTTCCTGTGTGATTAACTGTCTCTGAAAACCCTCTGGAGGGTGAGCTGTGGGTCAGTTTCAACTCGACGGCACACGACAACAGCAACATAGTGCTTTGAAGGAGCTCTGGTGTGATAGTCCATAAAGAATTGTCTTGCTAACTCAAGGACACTCCTCTCTGGCAGTTCAAATCCACCAGTGACTCCACTGGAGAAAGATGGACAATAAATATCTTCCCAGTCATTTACAGACTCATTGGAGAGTCAACTATAAATCGATCTTCTCTTGACAGCAGTAAGAGAGATATTGATTTGGATGATAAAGGGAAAATCCCATGCTGGATGTCAAATATACACACTTCTCTTTTGTCAACATAGTTAGGTTCTGAAGGCCAGGTCATTATGCAAAAATAGGCCTTATGAAAAATAGAGGATGACCACATCTGATCATCATTATGTAACTGCCAAGTGACATCATTACATAACTGCTAAACCACTGAGACTTATAACTCAGTTGAGATAACACATCACTTTAAATATCACAGCCAACACTACTTCCTCACTATACCTTTATGTCAGAGATATGTTATTAATGTACCAAGTATTCAAGTAGTAGATATTTTACTATTATAAAAAATGTAAGATATTGTATAGAAAGTTCATAAGTGAGGAGTAGGTGTGTGTGAATAACATTTCCTACATTATCTTAAATAGCAAAATGTTCAAAGCTGATATGAACATAAGTGTATATATATCTCCATTCATATCTTGGTTCTAATTTTCTTGGGGTATATTTCGGATGGTATATTCCTAACAAAAGAGTAACTGAGCCATGTGGGATTTCTATGTTCAGCCTTTCTCCCACCAAAAACCCTTTGCTTAACTTTTTAATCATTTTTGAAAGAAGCAGAAGGTGGTTAGAAGAGAAAAAGATTGTCCATTAAGCAGGTGTTTCAGCATTTTCCTGGGGAACGAATACCAGTCCGAAAACTCTGCCTTTCCATCTATGTAAAAGCTTCTCCCCATTGTTGGGAGGATTAAAAAAAATAAAGAAAAGTGGTCTCAAATGCTGAAAAGATGAGAGTGAAAATGAAACATTTGTGGAGTTCTGAGGAAGGTGTGGCAGGAAAGCAATAAATGAAATATATACTTGGACTAAGAGGCAGTTGTCAGAATAGAGTAAGGAAACACTGCATGGTTTGAAAGGAGTGCATCAGGGATATGTCCTGTCTCCATACCTTTTAATTTCTTTTAAAAAACCCTTTTGTATACTCGTTTACATACATAGTTCATAAAGTTCATATATATTGTTTTTCACATCAGATCTTTCCCCTTTTCTTACCATTCCCTCCCTCCACCCAACAAATTGTGTGACCCTATGTTTAAGCATTCTCCTCTACCCCTTTGGATCCTTGTACACACTCTACAATAATGATCTTATACAGCATTTGTCTTTATGAGACTGAGTTAGTTGACTTAGCATAATGCTTTCCAGTCTCTCCTATGTTAGGTAGTAATTCACAAAATCATTGCTTCTGCATGCTTCATAGTATTCCATTGTGTGAATGTACTATAATTTCTCAATCCATTCCATTTTGGTTGGGCATTTGGGCTGTTTCCATGTTCTTGTTATGGTGAATAATGCTGCTATGAACATTGGTGTACAAGTCTCTTTGAGGCTCAGTCCTCATTTTCTCAGGGTATATTCCAAACAGTGGAATAGCTGGGTCATATGGAATTTCTATGTTCAGCCTTTTGAGGAAACAACAAACTGCCTTCCGGAGTGGTTCTACCATTTTATAATCCCACCAACAATGTAGGAGAATTCCTATCTCTTCACACCCTATCCAACATTTATTACTTTCTGTCTTGTTAAACTTTGCCACTGCTACTGGAGTGAGACGGTACCTTACTGTGGTTTTGATTTGCCTCTCCTTATCATCAGTGATTTTGAGCTTTCTTCATGTGTATTTTGGCCATTCTTTTCAATCTATATGTGGAACAGATTATTCAAGAGGCTTGACTTTATGAGGAGAACTGTGGCATCAGAATTGGAGAAAGACTAGTCAATAACCTACATTACACAGATGATACAACCTTACCTTGCTTGCCCAAACTAGGAGGACCTGAAGTGTTTGCTTCAGAAAGTCAAGGACTGTAGTCTTCAATATAGATTAAAGCTAAACATCAAGAAGACAAAGCTCACCAACAGGCCAATTGGCAGCACCATGAGGGCTGGTAAAGAGGTTGAGATTATCAACAATTTCAGCTTGCTTAGCTCCACAAGTAACACTCTTGGCACCAGCAGTCAGGAAATCAAAAGATGAATTGCACTGAGGAGGCCTACTGTCTGGGACTTCTCCAGAGTGCTAAGGAACAAGGACATCAGTCTAGGGACTAAGGTCCGCCTGATCCAGGCCATAGTCTTCATAAATTACTTGTTATGCATCAGAGAGCTGGACAATGACTAACAATGACAGAAGAAGAATAGATACCTTTGAGTTGTGGTACTGGAGAAGGGTATTGAACATACCATGGACCACCAGGAGAACAAATAGGTCTGTCTTGGAGAAAGTGAAAATAAGTTTCTCCTTGAAGGCAAGGATTTTGAAGTGCCATCTATCATACTTTGGGCATATGGCCAAGAGGAATTGATCCTTGGAGAAGGACATCATGCTTGGAAGGTTGGAGGGACAGTGCATGAGATGGTTAGACACAAAAACTAACAAGATGGAATTAGGTGTATCTGAATCAGTGAGACTGGCTCTGAACAGGACAGGCAACTCGACAACACATAACAACAACAACAACATTTACAACAAAAAAACCTCAACAAACAGACTTCCATAGCATCTCTGTTTCCCCCATCTCAACATAAAAGACCAAAACCAAGCACATTTCAAGGCATAGCAATACTACAGGACTGAATAGAACTTGCCCTTAGAGTTTCTTAATAACCTTTATGGAAGTGGATTACCACTTCTTTCTCTTAAAGAACAACTGGTAGATTTGAACTAGAACAACTAGTGGATTTGAATTATCCTTTTTCTTTTTTTTCTAGGATCTGAGTGCTTAACCACTGTGCCACCATTTTCCTTACCACAAAATGCAAAACTCAAGAAACTCAAACTCATTGTTATTAAATTAGAGCCAACTCACAGCTGACCCTCCATTGGGTTCCTTGGGCTATATTCAAACAAAAAGAGATTGCCCATCTTCCTCTCAAAATACATTATAGAGTTTTATTGTTACTAGATGCACATCTGATTTGTAGTATAATCTGTAAAGTACTAGGGTAAAATGACCCCAGCTCACTTTCCCCACAGTATCCTGTGTATAGCACACTGAGTATGTCATAGGCATTCGTTGAGGAATGGAGCAAGGAAGTATTTTGCACTAAAACATTTTCCTGTTTGCTACACTTTTCAGTGAATGAGCAGGAGAGGAAGACCCTTGAAGAAGTGGATTGATTCAGTAACTGGGGTAATGGGGATAAGTATACAAATTAGGTTTCACCAAGATATTTGCTTTATTTAAATATGAAAAATCCTACTTGCATCTTAGCCCTTTGGCATTCTCTAAAAGTAAGCTTCTTTCACCAGCAAATTCCTCTCTTGGTGAGCTAATGCTAAGGTATATTCAATACTTGTCTGAAAACTACCCTAATCTTCCCTAACAGAGGCCAGAGTGTAGCTAAAACAGCTCATGTGACATTTGGAAAGTTCTGATTCTGTCAGTTATTTTCTTCTCTTTATCGTGTTTTTTCAAAGGCTAGCACTGTTTTCCTGTGTGTGAGAACACTCTCTCCTATCTAATAATGCTCAATTGTCTCTGTTCCATTAATGTGCAGGAAACCACCTGTCCAATTGAGATCAGAGCTGTTGAATGTCAAAGTGTCTCATTTTATATAGATGTGCAGCTGTCAGATCAAGGATCAAAGACTTGCCTTTAATGAAAACAAGTCACTTTTTTACCAATATGACTAAAATTTATAGGAATACAGTTATGTGGATCAAATGATTGGCATTTGTACTTCTTAAGCTCCCATCTTTTTCACAATAGCTTGGTTTCCTCCACTTTCAGAAAATAACAAAGTGAGGAAAATAGTCTTCTGTTCCTCTTCCGTCCTGGCCTGCTCCTTCCATCTATTTGAGAAATTGTTTTTGTTTGACACCATTAAATAATATAATTTTGGCTTAGTAATGAGTATTTGTGTGTGTGTACCATCAAATCAGATTTGACTGGTACAGGAGGAGATTATCCCTCCTTCTCCAGCAGAGCATCTGGTGGATTCGAACTGTGCACCTCTGGGATTGCAGTGCAGCTTCTTGCCACTAGGCCACCAGAGCTCCCTAGGGAAGGGTGTACGCCAGGGATGCATCCTGTCTCCATACCTTTTCAACATGTATGCAGAGCAGATTATCCGAGAGGCTGGGCTCTATGAGGAGAATTGTGGCATCAGGATTGGTGGAAGATCTATCAACAATCTCCGTTCTGCAGATGACACAACCTTGCTTGCTGAAACTGAGGAGGACCTCATGCACTTGCTGCGAAGGGTCAAGGACTGCAGCCTTCAGTATGGACTAAGGCTCAACGTCAAGAAGACAAAGATTCTCACCACTGGACCAATTGGCAGCGTCAGGATGGATGATGAAGAGATTGAGAGTGTTCACAGCTTCACTTTGCTCGGCTCCACAGTTAACACTCTTGGTACCAGCAGTCAGGAAATCAAAAAGCGTATCGCGATGGGAAAGTCTGCCGTTAGGGACCTCTCAAACATACTCAGGAGCAACAGTGTCTCTCTGGAGACTAAGGTGCACCTGATACGGGTCATGGTATTTGCAATCGCTTGTTATGCATCAGAGAGTTGGACAATGACTAGGAGGACAGAAGGAGAGTGGATGCTTTTGAGCTGTGGTGCTGGAGAAGGGTACTGAATGTACCCTGGACTGCCAGGAAAACAAACAGATCCATCTTGGAGAGGATTAAACCAAGCTACTCCTTGGAGGCAAGGATTCTGGGGCTTCGTGTGACATACTTTGGACATGTTGCCAGGAGGGACGGGTCCTTGGAGAGGGACATCATGCTTGGGAGGGTGGAGGGACAGCACAGGAGGGGAAGACCCTCTATGAGATGGATTGATTCGGTGACTGGGGTAATCGGGATGGGTGTGTCAGAGGCGGTGCGGTTGGCGCAGGATAGAGCAGGGTTTAGAGCTGTTGTGCATAGGGTCGCTATGAGTCTGAAACGACTCGATGGCACATAACAACAACAACAATGAGTATTTAGCAATTGGGAATTTTTACATAAAAATTTGGATTTCCATTTTTTTTTAAAAAATCAGACCCTGATGGTACAGTGCTTAAGAACTCAATTGCTAACCAAAAGTTGATAGTTGAAATCTACCCGCTGGCTCTTAAGGGAAACACACCTGGTAATCTGCTTTCATAAAGGTTGTTGTTGTTGTTAAGTGCCATCGAGTCGCAGGCGACTCATAGCGACCCTATGAAGGAGAGTCCTTGCCGCTTGGGTGTCTCTCATCCTCTCTCCAGGTTCATAGGGTTTCCGGAGGCAAGCTATTATGGAAGTGGATGCCACTCCTCCTTCCACGCTTGTTTAATCGGGGAGCTCCACCCCAATCTCTGTCCACATTGGGTAACCAGCCATTAATGCATTTGGCACACATCAGTGTCACAGTATTCAGCCTCACAGCAAACACAAGTGACCGCTGTATGGCAACTTGTACACCAGGGCTATACGACCTAGAAGAATGAACAAAAATAAAGAAAGATAGGCCCAAGGGCTGCGGATTAAAAGTCACCCACCTTTGGCTTGGTAGCATCGCCTTCTGTCCACTGGGCCCCTGTGGGACAACTCTTCGTCACATGGAGTTGCTAGGAGTTGGAATGGAACCCCAAACCATGCAGTATTACCACATGGAAAATAGTGCAGTTCAGCTTCTTAAATACCCCAATGATCCTCAACTCTAATCTTTCTTAAATCTGTTCCCTTTGAAATTGAGCAACAACAACTGTGACTCTCTTTTGATGGACAGAATGCAGCATCAGTGATAGGATGTCACTTCTGAGTTTGTTGTTGTTGTTTTGTGCCGTTGAATCAGAGCTGGCCCAGAGTTAATCCTCTAGTGGGTTTTCAACAGCAGATTGCCTATCCTTTTTCCACGGAGCGACTGATGGATTTGAACCACATGCCTTTGGGATTGCCATGTAGCTTCTTACCACTAGGCCATCAGTGTTCCCTTCTGAGTTTAGGTTACAAAAAGATTGACTTGATGTTGCTCTCTTTCCTATGCTCTGGTGGGGGAAACCAGCTGCCATGTTGTGACCTGCTAGAAAAAGAGACCCACATGGCAAGGCACTCATGTCTCTGGCCAGCAGCCCACAAATCAAGTTGTACCATGCCTAGGTCTTGACCCACAGAAATGGTGAACCCCCCCCAAAAAAAACCCCAACATATTTATACCAGTAAGCTTTGGAGTAATCCATTACAGAGCAAGAGATAACCAACACAAGTACGTATTAGTGATTAGAAAGAGGCTAATCTAAACTGTCTATGAGTAAAATTCACACTTGACTTCTCAGGCCCTCTTCAACCAAGCCCACTTCTCACTCCACCTGTATCTCTAACCATGGTCTGAAAACCCAGGCCATAGAAACACCTCATTAGTCCTCAGATATGCTATGCCTAGCATCAGAGAACTGGACAATGGCTAAGGATGACAGAAGAAAAACTGATACCTTCAAATTGTGGTGCTAGTGAAGAGTCTTGAACATGCACAAAACAAAAAGATCTGTCTTGGAAAGGGTGAAACCAAGTTTCTCCTCAGAGACTGGTATTTTGAAGCTTCATCTCATATACTTTAGGCACATGGCCAGGAGAGACCAGTTCTTGGAGAAGGTAATCATGCTTGGATGAGTGGAGGGACAGCACAGGAGAGGAAGATCCCAGATGAGATGGATTGATACAGTGACTGGGGCAATGGGGTTTGTGTGTCAGAATTAGTGAGACTGTCTCAGGACAGAGCAGGGTTCAGAACTGTTGTACATAGTGTTGCTATAGGTTGCAGGCACATAACAACAACAATCTTACCTCCTGACTTCGTCCACACTGATCTTTCAGACTGAATGAAAAACTCTTCCTGCCTCTTCTGCTTGCTGACCATATCTTCAAGGTCCCAACTAAATCATACCTTCCCTGGAGCTAAAACCCAGTAAGACAGTTGTCATATGGTCAAGTCTGCTCATGGAGACCCGTCTGTCTCAGGGTAGAATTATGTTTCTTGGGATTTTCAATGGTTGATTTGTTTTATTAATTAATTGAAAAAAATGTATTCTGATATGAATATATCAGAAATAAATGACATCTGATATGAATGAAAATTTATAAAATTTACAAAGCAAATTCATTTTCCATTTAACCATTTATACATATTTTATTTTATATTATTAACCACAATATCTACAATGTATCTGTACTCTTACCACTCCCTCCCTGTGATTCTTGCCTCCATTAATCCTTCTATACTATTCTTTGCTGCCTTTGGAGTATATCTTTGGGCTATTGCTGCCCTTCTGGCTCAATACGGTTCATTATCCCGAGAAGTAAGTGCCTCCCTCATGTTACTATTCATTATATGAGCCTGTCTTCTGTTTGTCTCAAAGTTAAGCCGTGGGAATGAGTTTTATTCCCAATTCAAAGAGTGAGTAAGGTCTATAGTCTCAGGAGTTGCACCATTTTCTAACAGACCAGCAAGGCTGGCCACTTTTATTTTGGGGGTTTGTTCCATATTTCTCCCTCCTCTGTCCAAGGCCTTCTGCTGGGATAGATTTTAGAGAGTGCTCAATGTTAAGCATGTATAGTTCTCCTGATCTCAATGTAGTGGAAGGTAGTTGAGGTTTGTGGGTTGATGGTTGATTTTTGGAAAGAGTGAACTCAAACCTTTAAACTTTTGTTAACAGCTGAGCATGTAAATAGTGTATGCTTTCCCCCCCTATTCCACACTTCCTCCACAGGCTGGTTGTTATTATTGTTATTAGGTGCCATCAAGTTGAATATGACTCATAGTGACCCTATGAACAGAAGACCTGAACCCTGTTCTATCCTGCCCCATCCTCACACTTCCTGACACACGAGTCCATTGCAGCAGTCATTGTGTCAATACACCTGGTTGAGGTATTCTGATATTCTGTCCCTCCACCCTTTCCAACTTCATGTCCCTCTCCAAGGAATAGGCCTTCCTAGCAACATGTCCAAAGTATGTGAGGCGAAGCCTCATCACTCTTGCCTCCAAAGAGCATTCTAGCTGTACCATCTCTAAGACATATCTGTTCTCTTGGCTGTCCATGGGATGTTCAGTGCTCTTCTCCAACACCAGAGCTCATAGGCACCAATTCTTTTCCTGTCATCTTTATTCATTGTCCAGCTCTTGGATGCATAGATAGTAATCGGAAAGGCTATGGCCTGAATCAGATGCACCTTTGTCTTCAAATTGACATCATTACTCCTTGGAGGACAGCTTTAAGTGGCCCTCAGGCCCACACAGATTCAGATTAAGGGAGAAAACATGGTTCCCAGAGCCAAAACCTGCCTCCCAAAACTCCATATACGTGGCTTGAACTAACTGTGAATGTTGGAAAATGTCTGAATCTTGTTAATTTAAAAACTGTTGTGGCTATCGAAGTGTGGATACCGTATTCAGAAGCGTGCAGGTTACTCTCATCCTGGCACTCCTCTGGCCTATCTTTCACTTTCGCTATCACTGCTTGGAAAAAAAAAAGTCAGAAAGGCTCTTTTTGCATTCCCCTTTTTTACCCCCCGAACATTCATGTCAGCAGGTTCCCTTCTCTTCCTGATCATTCGTGAGCCACTGATGTCCCCTGTTAAATGCTTTGCTTTCAGGGTTGACTTTCAGGCAGGATTAAAAGATATGCAGTTCTGTACAAGCGTTAACTCATGGCCGTGTGCTGCATTTTTAAAGGCCTAGAGAGCTGCTGAAGTATGAAATGATATATCTTTTACAAATGACTGACCTCATTTCAGTCTATAAAAATGCTGGGCTCATTATTTACACGGATTACCCATCTCCTCATTATAAATCTTGGGGAGAAATTTCCATCCTCACTCACCTTTTAAAGTTACACATTTTTGACATTCTACTTCTACTGCTTGTAAAAGAAAATTAGCTCCTAAAGAAAAGGTTGTGGATTCCCAGAGAAAAATATGAATAATTCTAACTAGATACTGAATAGGACCATTGGATATAAGCTCATCAATCTATTTGCCTCCTTTTTCTGTTTGGAGTTTCTGAGTGTCTATAGGAAGAGGGCATATGAACAGAGCAAGGAAATGCTTCATGATTCAAAATCAAGAAAGAAATATGTTATAAATGTGTCTTTTCTCCATACCATTTCAATCTATATGCTGAACAGATCATTCAGGAGGCTGGACTTTATGAAGAAGGCATCAGGATTGGATGAAGATTCATTGACAACCTGAGTTATGCAAATGGCACAACCTTGCTCTCTGAAACTGAGGAGGACATGAGGCATTTGCTGCAGAAGGTCAAGGACTGTAGTCTTCAATATGGATTGCATCAAAACATCAATAAAGTAAAGTTTCTCCCCACTGGGCCAATTGGCAGCATCATGGTAGATGGAGAAGAGACTCAACAATTTCATCTTGTTCATATATATACAACATTCTATGGCATCAACAGTCAGGAAATCAAAATATGAGTTTCTTTGGGAAAGTCTGCTGCCAGGCAGCTCTCTAGAGTGCTAAGAAGCAATGATGTCAATCTAGAGACTAAGATGCGCCTAATCCAAGCCATGTTCTTCACAATTACTTGCTGTTCATCAAAGAAGTAGACAATGACTAAAAATGACAGAAGAAGAATTAATTGATGCCTTTGAGTTGTGATGCTAGAGAAAGGTATGAAACATGTTATTGACTGCCAAGAGAATGAATTACTAACCTTAGACACCTGTTGTCAAGTTCTTCCTATTATTGCTGTTATGTGCCATTGAGTCAATTGTGACTCATAGTGGTTCTATGAATAATATCTTTGAACTCTGCCCTAACTAAAAAAATCTTACCATTTCAAAGGCAAGGATTTTTAAACTCTGTCTCACATGCAATGAGCATATTGCCAGGAGAGACCAGTCCTTGGAGATAGACATCATGCTCAGAGGAGCATGGATGGATTGACACAGTGACTTTGGTAATGGGTGCAGGTGCGTCAGAGAGAGTGAGAGTGGCTCAAGAAAGGACAAAGTTCAGAACTATTATTCACAGGGCCACTATAAGTCACAGTTAACTCGACGACACATAACAACAACAACAAAAGGAAGAGCTTGACAATGGGTCTCTAAGTTTAGTAATGGGCATAGAATCTCTATTAACATCTAGTTTGGTTAGTTGTGGCTCTCAATTTACAAATTTTAATCTTCTGGCTATTAAGTTCAAAGGGGGCTTTGCTGGTAGAGCCTATAGAAAACTGCACTGCTAACCCAAAGGCTTCATATATCCAGTGGTTTGACTCCATCAGTGACTCTCTGGGAGAAAGATGGACTGTCTCTTCTTGTTTCAATCTGCATGCAGTCTTGGGAACCTAGTGAAGTGTTGCTATGAATAGAAACAAATTCAAGGGCAGTGAGTTTCGTAAGTTCAGAGAGGATGCATCTATCATCTATTCAAGAAATTGATCAGGTTGTTAATAGTTGTTGTGAAGTGCTTCTGATGCAGGGAGACCCCATGTATGCAAAGTGAAAAAGCTTCATAAGGTTTTAAGGCTATAAATCACAATTGAGATTCTTAGGAGTGAACCCAACTAGAGATACAAAATACCTAGACAAAAAATAGTATTTCTGCAAGACACAATAGAAGACCTAAAGAAATGGGAAAATATGCCCTGTACATGGATAGGACTCAATAGCCTGAAAATGACAATCCTACTAAAAGCAATCTCCATATTCAACACAATCCCAATCCAGATAACAAATTCATTTTTTAAGGAGATTGAAAAGGTAATTGTCAAATTTATTTTACAAGAGACTCTGATACAAGATACAAGAGACTCTGAATAAGCAAAACATTTCTGAGAAACAAAAATTAGGTGGTGAATATAGCACTCCCTGACCTCAAAACCTACTATACAGCAGTAGTAACTGAAATGACCTGCACATAGACCAATGGAACAGAATTGAAAACTCAGAAATAGATCCAGATATCCATGGTCAACTGATATTCAACAAGGAAATCAAAGCTATCAAATGGGGAAATGAAAACCTCTTCAACAAATGGAGCTGGCAAAACTGGATTTCCACCTGCAGAAAATGGAAACATCATCCATATCTCACACCATATACAAAGATCAACTCCAGGTGGGAGAAAAGCCCAAAATCATAAAGTCCTTAAGAGACAAACTGGGATCAAGCTAAGAAGCATTAGTCTAAGGTATAAAGAGACTTCCAAATACAACCAGAAACACACAAGCTGAAGGAACTTGATGAAAGGGACCTTCTAAAGATTAAATCCGTGAACACATCAAAACTTTTTCCAACAGGATGAAAAGAAAATCTATCAATTGTGAACAAACATTTGGTTGATATTTGTTCTTATCCCAAAGAAAGGTGACCCAACAGAATGTGGAAACTACAGAACAATCTCACTGATTTCACATGCAAGCGAGATTTAATTGAAGATTATCCAAAAACGACTGGAACAGCACATCAACATAGAACTACCAGAAGTCCAGGTTGGGTTTAGAAGGGGTCGTGGTACTAGAGATATTGTA
>NW_006399872.1:1951690-1954493 GCF_000299155.1 Elephantulus edwardii
CCAGCTCCACCCTCCACCAGGATAACCCTTCACATCTGCCAAGTCCCTTCAGAAAATATCTTCCATTGTCCAACCCATGATCTGACAGCTTGTATCTTAAGCTTTCTTGGCTTCTGTGATTCCAAATACGTCAACTGCTGACATTTTTTTTCTTTTGACCAGTGTCTCTTAAGTTTAGTTGTACTGTCTGCAAGGGAAGGTGACGTGTCCTGTAGAACTCCTGTGTAGATTATGTTTTCCTTTCTGGCCCGAGTCAAAAAAAAACACAAAAAAGACTTCCTTTTTCTTAGCATTTTTCATGGTTAAAGTTATAATTATTCTTTGATAATAGTTCTTTTCTTGGTTTGTGTTTGTTATTATTGTTATGTATCATCAAGTTGCCTGTGACTAACAGCAACACTATGTACAATAGCTCTGAAACCTGCTCTATCCTGAGCCAGTCTCCCTGACTCTGACATACCTAATCTCATTGTCCCAGTCAGCGAGTCAATCCATCTCATCTGGGGTCTTCCTCTCCTGTATTGTTCCTCTACCCTTCCAAGCATGATGTCCTCAAGAACTGGTCCCTCCTGGCCACATGCCTAAAGTATGTAAACCAAATTTCAGAATCTTTTCCTCCAAGGAGAAACTTGCTTTCACCCTCTCCAAGACATTTCTCCTTATTCTCCTGGTGGTTTGTGGCATGTTCAAGACTTTTCTCTAGCACCACAACTCAAAGGTACCAATTCTTCAGTGATCCTTAGTCATTGTCCAGCTCTCAGGAAAAAATTCTGAAAGCAAGGTTCAAGACCACACATAATTTATTTGCAAGATGGTCTCAGAACACAGCAATTGGAAAATGAGGGGAAAAAAATTAGAGGAAAAAGCGTTTTGAGACAGGACAGCAAATTATTCCTTGTTGTTAGGTGCTGTTCATTCCAAAATCTCTGTAGATGTTCATTGAAATGAAAAATAAACAACCTAAATTTAAAAAAAAGAAAGAAATGGAACACATATATATTGACACATTAGGTATTGGCAAAATGAGATGGATTGGCATGGGACATTTTGAATCAGACGGTCATACTACTATGCTGGAGAAGAAAAGATGAGAAAAAAATGGGGTCACTTTCTTAGTTAAAAAGACCGTTTTTAGATCCATCTTGAAATATAGTGTTGTGAGTGACACATAATGTTTTATGAAATCATGTTCCTTAATGCTGCTCAGGAATGTACCACAATTTCTCAATCCATTTGTTTATTGATGGGCATTTGGGCTGTTTCCATTTTCTTCCTGCTGTGAAAAATAATGTTATGAACATAGGCGTAAATATCTCCCTTCATACCTCAGTTCTGATTTCTTTAGGTTTTATTCCTAACAGTGGAATGGCTAGATCATATAAGATTTCTATGTTCAGTGTTTTTAGGAAATTCCAAAAAGTCTTCCAGAGTGGTTGTACCATTTTATAATCCCACCAGCAGTGCCTGAGAGTTCCAATCTTTACATCTTCTCCAATATTTATTGCTTGCTGTCCTGTTAAACTTTGCTATTACTAGTAGGGTGAGATGGTATTTTGTTTTTATTTGCATCCCTCTGATTTCCAGTGGTTTTGAGCATTTCTTCATGTGTCTGTTGGTCATCTGAATGTCCTCCTTTCTGCAGTGTCTTTTCATGTCTTTTGTCCATTTTGTGATTGGGTTATTAGTCTTTTCCTTATGGATGCCCTAGAGTTTTATATAAACTTTAGTTATGGGACCTTCATCTGAAATATCATTGCCATTTTGTTTCCCAGTCTGTAGACTTTCTTTTCACCATGTTGGGAAAAGATTTTGATGAATACAGGGACTTAATTTTTACAATGTCTCATTCATCAAATTAATTCTCTCCTGGTTTTGCATAATAAAATAAAATTTAATAAAGCAAGTCACATAAGTTTTCTTGGTTTCCTGGGCATATAAAGTTGAATTTACACTAATCTGCACTTTATTAATAAGCATTATGAAAAGTTTGAAATATTGTGTGAATGACACAACTTTGTTTAATGAAGAAAACTTGAACCACTTGAAAATGAAAAACTATAGCCTTCAGCATGGATGAAACCTCAGCATAAAGAAAAGAAACAATCAAGAAATGTGATAGCATATTGCATTGCGTATATATGCTGTAAAAGACCTAAAGTATTAAAAACAAACATGTCACTTCAAAAATTAAGCTTTGCCTGTCCCAAGTCATAGTATTTTTAGTTACCTCAACTTGCAAACAACAGCAACATATGTATAGATGGAGCTCTTGTGGCTTGGTGATAAGGAATCATGCTGCTAATACAAAATGTATATGGTTTAAACTTACCAGTTATACTGCAGGAGCAAGACAGGCAATCTCCTCCCATTCAATGTACTGCCTCTGACAACCCACTGATCAGCTATGGGTCGGTTCTGACTGATGGTAAATTACAACATCGGAGAAAGTTGGACATTTAATAAGTAAAATCAAAATAGACTTAATGTTTTTGAATTGTGGTGCTGGTCAAAATGTTAAACATACTATATATAGCTACGGGGTTCTGGTAGCTTAGTGGCTAGGGATTTGTGCTGCACTGCAAAAGCAGGTGGTTCAAATCCACCAACTGTTCTGAGGGAGAAAGATAGGCAATCTCCTGCATTAATTTTACAGCCTTTTTTCTGTAAAATTTTTTTATGAGGTCCTTGTCTGAGATGTTATTACCAAATGTTTTTCCCCAGTCATTAGGTTTTCTTTACACCTTATTTGATAAAAATTTTAAGCACTTAAGGATTTTTTTTGGAGTTTTTTATTATTATTATT
>NW_006399872.1:1954593-1957805 GCF_000299155.1 Elephantulus edwardii
CGGTGACTGAGATAATTGGAATGGGAGTGTCAGAGACAGTGCGATTGGCACAGGACAGAGCGGAGTTTAGGGCTGTTGTACATAGGGTCGCTATTAGTTGCAAGCGACTCGACGGCACATAACAACAACAACAACATCTAAAATAAAAGTCTTGCAACAAAAGTTTACAGAATACTCCTGGACCTTCATAAGAAAAAGATTAATAACACAATTACAAAATTGGCAAAAGACATGGAAAGAATCTTCACGGAGGAAGATATTAGAATGTCAAACAGACACATGAAGAAATGCTCAAAATCACTGGCAGTAAGAGAGATGCAAATCAAAACCACAATGAGGTACCATCTCACTCCAGTAACAGGGGCAAAGTTTAACAGGACAGTAAGTAATAAATGTTGGAGATGATGTGGTGAAATAGGAATGCTTATACATTGTTGGTGGGATTATAAAATGGTACGACCATTCTGGAGGGCAGTTTGGTGCTTCCTCAAAACGTTGAACATAGAAATTCTATATGACCCAGATATTCCACTGCTTGGAATATACCACGAAAAAAATGAAAACTGAGGCACAGAGACTTGTATACCAATATTCATAGCAGCCTTAGCAAGGACATGGATACAGCCCAGATGTTCAACCACACTCAAATGGATTGAGAAGTTATGCTACATCCACACAATGTAACGCTATGCAGCACCCAGGAGCAATGATTTTGTAAATTATTATCTAACTTGGAAGGGACTGGAAAGCATTATGCTGAGTGAACTAACTCAGTCTCACAAGGACAAACATTGTATAAAACCATTACTGTAGAAAGAGTTTGAGGATCCAAGGTTGGGGGCGGGTGGAAGCAAAGGAATGAGGATGTGTGTGGGGTGGAGGAGATTAAACAGGTGGTCATACAATTTGATGGGTGGTGGTTGAGGGAAATTGGAAGAATCTGGTCTGGAAAACAATGTATTTGAATTTTGTAAATAAGCTAGTATAATAATAAAAAAAAATAAGGCTATAATCTTTCAGAAGCCAATTGCCAGACCTTACTCCCAAAGTTTCTCTAAGTAAGTTTGAATTTTAACATTTTGGTTAATAGTTCAGTGCTTAACCATTTGTGCCACCCAAGAACTCCCAAAAAACTGACCCCAGCTAAGTGTACACATTTGTGAATGAGGCAAATTGATTTTCATACTAAAACATCTCTGTTAATTGGAATTGATTCTATGGTAATAAGTTTAGTTTTAGAGTTTGGATTTGGGCTTATTACTAAGAGGGACCAGTTGATGGAAAAGGACATTATGCTTCAAAAAATAAAGGGCCTTGACTATTATTGCTATTAAAAATCTTTGAATCAGCCCCATGCATAGTGATCACATTCATGAAAATCTCATGTACAAGGGAGTAAACAAGGCTGACAAAATCCTGTTCCATCCCCATGCTTTAAAGTGAATTGAGTCTGGGATGGCCAGGGTTTTCACAGAGTGACTTTAGAAGTAGATCAGGGCTTTCTTCCTAGTCTGTCTTAGACTGAAAACTCCATGAAACCTTTTTATTATCATAGCAATATGCAAGCCCCCACTGACAGCCAAATGGTGGCCAGCCATAAAGCACACAAGTGCCAGGAATTCAAGTCGGTCTCCCATGTTGTTGTTATGTCTCATCGAGTTGTGTGTGACTCATAGGGACTATAACTACAATAGCTCTGAACACCGCTTCATCTGGAGCCATTTTCTCAGAAATAGCTACCCCATTTCTCCAGTCACCGTATCAACCCATCTCATTCAGGGTCTTCCTCTCTTGGACCTGTTTGTTCTCTGATTCAACTTTCTTCTCCAGCACCACAACTCAAAGGCATCAATTCTTCTATCATACTTAGAAGGCATCTATTCTACAACTGAACCACCACTGACTCTTTGATCTCAAATAAATGTTTGAATTACCAAAGTCATGTGAGAGTGCATTGTTATTGCTATTGAATATCGTTGAGTTGATCTGATTCATAGTTACCCTGCCTAATAGAGTAAAACTACCCTTTTTTGTCTGTGTTCTTTATGGGGACAGAGTACTAGGTCTTTCTTTACGGGGGTGCTGGTTGGTACCCAACCACCAGCCATTTATTTAGTAGCTAAGCCCTTAACTGTTGCATTGCTACTTTTCTTTGAGAGAACACAGTGGGCACTGAAAGTCTTTAGTCAAATTCTGGAAAGAAGCTGACTGAAGATTGACTAGTGGTTCTTGGGGAGTTCAGCTCTGGTCTAATCTGCAGTAATTGGTAAATGTGGGTCACGTGATACGGAAATAACTGTTCAAGAGATATGGTCCAATTTAGAAAAAGGAGTTTTTACATAAATAGAAATTTTATTAAACTATGAAAACATTTTCACTTCAACTATGAAAAATTTTGCATTTTAATTTTAATAGAAACACTTCATAGTACATCACATATTTTCTTATATTTTATAAGCCTCTTTGCCTGATGAAAGAAATATATACATATTTGATAACTTTGGAAGATATAAAAAAGAATTTTAAAATAGACATCAACCACAATATTTATACTTAGAGATCAATCTAGTAAACTTTGAAATAAAAAAGTCTAAAAAAAAAATCTTGCTATTCTACCGGAGGCCCACATGCTGCTATTTCTGCTGCCGCAGTGTCTCTAATGATCCCAGAGAAGTTCAAGCACATTTTGCAAGTACTCAACACTAACAGTGATGGGTGGCTGAAAATAGCCTTTGCCATCTCTTCCATCAAGGGTGTAGGGAGAAGACATGTTCATGTGGTGTTGAGGAAAGCAGACATGGACCTCACCAAGAGGGCAGGAGAGCTCACTGAAGAGCAGGTAGAGCGTGTGATCACCATCATGCAGAATCCACATCAGTACAAGATTCCAGACTGGTTCTTGAACAGGCAAAAAGATGTGAAAAATAGGAAGTACGTCTGGTTCTGGCAATGGTCTGGACAACAAGCTCTGTGAAGACCTGGGGCAACTGAAGAAAATCCATGCCCGCAGAGGGCTATGCCACTTTCGGGGCCTTCGAGTCCGAGGTCAGAACACCAAGACCACTGGACATAGGAACTGTACCATGGGTGTGTCCAAGAAGAAATCAGTCTGTAGGCATTATCTGTTAATAATTATGTTGTTGTTGTTATGTGCCGTCGAGTCGTTTTCGACTCATAGTGACCCTATGCACAACAGCCCTAAACCCTGCTCT
>NW_006399872.1:1966925-1978171 GCF_000299155.1 Elephantulus edwardii
TTGACCTCTGATTACTGCTTTGGCTGTTTCCCAGAGGTTTTGGCAAGTGGCGTTTTCATTGTCATTAGTTTCAAGAAACTTTTTAATTTCATTTTTTATTTCTTCTACTACCCAGTCATGTTCAAGCCTTAATTTTACAGCCTTTTAAAAACCCACTGGAGAGTCAACGATGAGTTGATTCCAACTCAGCAGCACATAATAGGAAACATAACATAAATAGCCAGAACAAACAAGTCAATCTTGGAAGAAGAGCTGTCAGAATATTTCTTAGAAATAATGATGGCAAAACTTCATCTCTCATACTCTGGACATGTTATCAGGAGGACGCTAGTCCTTAGAGAAGAACATCAGACTCAGTAAAGAAGAGGGTCCATGAAAAAAAGAAGACTCTCTGTGATACTGATGCAATTGTTGCAATAATGAGGTCAAACTCAATGTTTGTGAGTATGGTTTAGAACTTGGTAGTATTTTGTCATGTTGTATATAGAATCCCTTTGAGTTGGAACTGCCTTTATGACACTTAATGTCAACACCCCCATAGAAACGTGACAGAGACAGGAAGTGAGCATATGTGGTTGGAAAAACTAGTGCTAATAAATTTGCTTAATTTGTTCAATTTATAAAATAAAATAGCTAAGAAATGCAATAAAACAAAACACAGTAAGCCAGGATAAGTCTGTACAATCAGATTTGTTACATGATTACTGGTTTTCCTTAGACTGAACAAGAGGATCAGTGTTTTATGGTCTTTGTTATTGTTGTTACAAGCAATCAAGTGGAGAATAACCAATAGTGACACTATGAACAAAAGATCTGAACACTATTTGATCTTTCCTCTAGTGTTCATAGGATTTTCAAAGGCCTATTATTTAAGAAGTGGATGTCAATCCTGCTTCCTAGTCTGTCTTAATCTGGGAGCTCCACCAAACCCCATTGACCATGGGTAACCCTTATGTCATTTGACACACCAGCAGCACAGCTTTCAGTATCACAACAACCTCAAGTTATCTCAGCACAGCAAACTGACAGTCAAGTGCTGTACCATTTAGAAAAATGTTCTCTCCAAACACAATTAAATACAAAGTCCTGTCCACTAGGTTCTCATTGATTTAAACAAGAAGCTTCCACCTATAGCTAATGCTTATCTAAATTCAAATGACCAATCAGATTACACTTGGTTATTAACGAAATAAAAAACGACCAGACAGTTGACATCTGACTTTCAAATATATCTTTGTTGTTAGGTGTGGTGAATTGGCTCCAACTTATAATAACCCTAAGTGCAACAGAATTAAATCCTGCCTAATACTGTGCCATCCTCACAATCTCTCCTATACTTAACACCCAGTATTGCAGTCTCAGTGTGTCAATCCACCATGGTTTACAAACATTCCATCCCTAACTCTTTTATTGGCTACCCTTTAATATCTAGTCCAAAGTGCTGCTGTTCTATGTCTACTGCTTCTTTTTTTGTCTACACTTTCTCTCTGAGTAAATGTGTTCTCTTTCATTTTCTCAATTATAGGTCTGTAATCCCTTATATGACACCCATGGGGCTAGACTGCTCCAAAAGTCAGAATTTTTCAGATTTTGAAAAAGTAATAAAAAAAATATACTGTATATTATGTACTGCTCCCAGAGGTGTCTGACACAGAGTCTTATAATCAAACACTTGGATATTTCTATAGCAAAACATTTTTTTAAACAAGGCCTATAAACAGTTCTCACATAAGTGCAAATCAGATTTTGATGTCAGAAAGGTTCATATCAGGACAGGAACCACCATATTAATTTTGAAAAGAAACAAACTTTTGACTATTGACTTTTTCTTTTAAATTTAGAAATTTCACATAGAGTATTGTGGGCCAATACCACTGATGTGCTGATAATGTCCAAATTTTTTTTTCTCCTCTAAGTCACAGCTCTCCCTGGAGTTTTAGCTTTAATTATAAAAAACCTGCATAGATATCTCTACCTGGATGTCTTATAGACAGATCAAACTCAATTCATTCAAATTGAACACCTTTCATTTTGTGTAAGATCTGATCCCCTGAGACATGGACTCTGAAACAGAGATATGCAGGAAGAAAACTGTAGAGTGCTCTTGGAAACAGTGGCTACAAGGAAATGGGAAGGCAATACTGGACACAAAGAAAAGTTGAATAGTAATGCTGATACAACAGGAACCTAGGGTAATGCTTCAAGGACTTCTTGAAACGGAATGACTCCTCTGAGTTGTCCTAATTTGAGAAAAATGTTCTCTGAATGTAAACTTCACCTGTCATAATCTTGTGCATAGCAACTCTTTTGGACCAAAGAAGACTATATTTTGAGATATCACTAGCCAGTATTACTGGAAAATAGGTAAATGATAGTTTCCATCTTAAAGGCTGCAGACCATAACATTCACTATCAGTTCTCTTCCTGGTTTTTTTATCTGCCATTCACTAGGCAACCAAGCTAACCAAGCTAATAACATCTAGTTGTCATACTTGACTCTTCTCTGTTCCTTGCCACATCCAATAACTTTGCATGTTCTACCAATTTTGTCTCATAAACATATATTTTTAATCTAGTCTATCTCCTCCATTCTTTTGTCTGTCAGAACTCAGATTCACACTGTTTCTTGTCTGTTGTTATCATTATTAAGTTTTCTGTTAGAAGTACAATGTTTACCTCTCAGTTTGTTGTATTGGGGATTGATTTGCACATTACAAGGACTTTATAACTTAGGTATATAAATCCTCTCTTGTTTATCACTTGCACTTATTAATACAGTGCTGCTTGTCTGTTATTTTTCTGTACCACGGTACCTTGTGGTTTGCTATGATGCAGGAAGCTACATTTCACTGGTGTGTCAAATGCCAGAAGGGTCATCATGGTGGACAAGTTTCAGTAGAATTTAAAAATTAAGACAGACTAAGAAGCAAGATTGGCCTCCACTTCTGAAATAATAGGCCTCTGAAAACTCTGTGAACAATACATAAACATGAGTATCTATAGTATTAGTGGTTGAGCCCAGATTAGAAGTCAATAAAAATGAGGAGAAAGAGCACCAAACATCCTTTAACATTTGGAACATGGTATGTACAAAGTATAAATGTAGGAAAACTGGAAGTTATATTTTTGCCTGGTTTACTGCAACTGCCTCCTTCTTGATCTTCTTTCTTCCTTATCTTCCCCCTCTCCCCAGTTACACTCATTTTCTATACATGCAACAGAATGAATTATCAAAACCTCAAATCTGGACAGGACATTCCTCAGCCCGAACTCTTCCAGTGACTCATTATACAATAAATTCCAAGTTCTTAAGTCTCTCCTACAGATGCTTTTATGATATAGACATGACATAGTTGCACTACAAGTTCAAAGGTCAAGTCTTTCTGGTGGTTCAAATCCACCACCACCTCAAAGGGAGAAAGATGCACAATCTCCTCTCACATTATTTTCAACCTTGGAAAACCAAAGGAGGATCAGCTATGAATCAGTTCTGACTCAACAGCAATGAACGAGTGAGTTTTATGATCTTTTATCTGTCTCAGTCTCCTTAGTCACACTTCATGCCCTCACATGTCATGAACTAAATCTTGTTCTTCTTACACTCCATGATGTTTTTTGTCTCCATGCTTTTCCTTTTGTGCCTTCATAGTTTTACATTCCTTTATCTCTCTTATAGTGACCCTATAAGTCTTGCTTTAAAACTTCTCTAGCTTCCTATTTCCAGTCTGGTTGAATGTCCTTAGTCCCAATGACTTTATAATACTCCACCCATCCATCTCCCATTGCACTGAACACATTACGTTTAATTAAATGTGTTTGTGTTGTTGCTTCTTGAAAATAAAACAGTGACCTCATTTTTATATCTCTCTTCCCTAGTACATGATCAAGGAGGGAGAAAGCATTAAGTAAAAGTTTGTTGAATTAATGACTGTAAGATTTGCTCAAATATTAAATCCACATGTTCTATTGCTCTGAGCCATGTTGTGTATTCCACATTGCCTTTAGCATTTCTTTTTTTTGTTGTTGAAAAAGTTTTAATTGACCTTTTAGTATTTCCTCCTGCTTTAGTACTTACCCATCTGACAATAAGTTTGAAGCATTGAATGCTAATGATCAGTGACCACATGAGTTGTGGAATTACATCAAACCTATTGTCCAAGAAGATAGCAAAAGGTCATTACAAAGACAGAGGAAAAAGAAAAGACCAAAGTGAAGGTCAGAGGAAACTCTGAAGATTGTACTAAAATGCCAAGAACCAAAATAAAGAGAAGAGATGGTTAAGTAAAAGAGATGAACAAAAGATTTCAAAGAGTTCTTATTGAATTAAATACTCAAAACCTTGGACCTATAGACCTATACAGATAAGTGAGTATTTATTGTAGCATTATTTACAATAGCCAAAAGATGGAAACAACCCAAATGCCTATCAATAAATGGATAAGCAAAATAAAAAAAAAATTTCAAAGGGCAGTTAAAAAAGACAAACAAGGTATTATAACAAAATGCACAAAAAGCTGAAGTTAAAAAATCAAAAGGGTAGACCTGACTTGGCATTTCTCAAGCTGAAAGAATTGAGGAACAAATTCAAGCCTCAAGTTACAATACGAAGAAGGTCATGTGGAATACCTTGAATGATCCAGGAAGCATCAAAAGAAGACGGAAGGAATACACAGAATCACTGTACCAAAAGAATTAGCTGACATGGAACCATCCCAGAAAATAGCATATAATCAAGAATCGATGGTAATAAAGGAAGATGTTCAAATTGCACTGAAGATATTGGGAAAAAAATAAGGCCCCAGGAATTGAAAGAATGCCATTTGAGATGTTTTGGGAAACAGATGCAGGAAACATGTTCACCAGGCTGTGCCCAGAAATTTGAATGTTATCTGACAAACTGACTAGAAGAGATTTCATATTTGTTTCCGTTTTCTGATGATAATTCAACAGAATGTAGAAGTTATCAAAGAATATTACTAATACCACATGCAAGCAAAATTTTGTTGAAGATGATTTTAAAATGCTAAAACAGACATTAGCAGAGAACTGTCTAACTCAAGCTGGGTTCAGAAGAGGCTGTGATACCAAGGATGTCATATGGAACTTGGCTGAAAGCAGAGAATACCAGAAGAATATCTGTTTGTGTTTTATTGACTGCATTTGGCTGTGTGGGTCATAAAAAGTATGGGTAACATTGAAAAGAATGGGAATCCCAGAATACTTAATTATACTCATGAGAAATCTAATTTCTTGATCTAGATCAAGAAGCTGTTGTTGGAGGGAAGCAAGGGAACACTGCATGATTTACAATTAGGAAAAGTGTGTATCAGGGTTATGTCTTTTCTCCATACCTATCTAATCTGTATGCGGAGTAAATAATTAGCAAAGCTGGTCTCTGTGAAGAAGGATGTGGCACCAGGATCTAAGGAGGACTCAACAACAACCTGCATTATGCAGATGACATAACCTTGTTTGCTGAAAGTTAGTAGGATAGGAAACACTTGCTGTAGAAGATCAAAGATGATAGCCTTTGGTATTGGTTACATCTCAACATTAAAAAAACAAAGGTCTTTAGCCACAGGATCAACAGCCAGCATTATGATAGGTGGAGAAAATAATGAAACTGTCAATGATTTAATCTTGCTTGGATCAATAATCAACACTCTTGAACCAGCAATCAAAAAATCAGGAGATGTATTGCTTTGGGCAATTCTACTGTCAGGGACCTCTCTAAAATTCTGAAGAGCAATAATGATATTTTGACCTCTCTAAAATTCTGAAGAGCAATAATGTCATTTTGAAGACTAAGATGCACTTGATTCAGGCCATATTCTTCTCAATCAACTACTATGTATCATCAGAAAGCTGGACAATGAATAAAGATAAGGATGACAGAGGAATTGATGTCTTTAAGTTGTGGTCTTGGAGAGGAGTGCTGAATATCTTGTGGATTGCTAAAAGAACAAACATGCATATCTTGGAACAAGTGTAGCCAGAGTTCTCCTTGGAGACAAAGATGGTGAGGCTCCATCTTTCATACTTCAGACATGCAGCTAAGCGAGGCTATTTCTTCAAAAGAGACACCATTTTGGGAAATACGGAAGATCAGTGAAGGAGAAGACAATCCTCTTCCCTTTCCAATGAGACCGATGGACACAATGACTTCTGCAATAGACTCTAATGTGTCAGAGATGAGGAGGATTGTACAGGATAGTGCAAGACTCAGGTCGACAGTTCATAGTGTCACTATAAATCATACTTGACTCAATGACACCTAACAACAACATGCCTGACACTAGAGCAGACGTTCCTTAATTGTGTGTAACACAGTCACAGAAGCCAGTGAGACTCTGGCCCACAGCTCTGAAGCTGCAAGAGTTCTTGAGAAGATAACAAAAGAGATGAGGTTTAGAGAGTTAAAGGTTAGTATAAAGTTCAGCTCACTCAATTTTCTCATTTTAATGTCTTCTAACAGAACACTAATTAAAATCTTAAATCAAAACAATAGCTTTTAAGACCCTAAACAATAAGGTCCCCGCTTTTCTCCAACTATATTTCCTCCTGCGACACTGGTTGTAATCATACTTTTGTTTTCTTTGTCCCTTGAACATCTCAAGTTCTTTTTTCTAGTCCAAGACCGCTTATGATTTGGAAATATTTTATTTGCTTATTTTTGTTTGCTCTTTCCACTAGACTTATAAACTTTCTTGAAGCAAGTTCTGTTTTATCCCCAGTGTTTATCACAGTGAATAACTGAGTATAAAATATTCATTGAAAGTTGTATATCTAGTTCTTGTACTGCTGATCTCTTAGTTTTCAGGCCAGTGTCCTCTCACATACAAATGCTGGTTCTTATCAGAGTGCAATTTATTGATTAAACACCTCAACCATCTCCTATCTCAAAAGAAAGCCATTCTAGGAGATACCAGAAAAAAACCTTTGTTGCTGTAAATTGAGAACCAACTCACTGCTGACTCTCCATTGGGTTTCTGAGACTGTAAATCACACAGGAGGAGAATACCATCTTTCTCCTGTGGAACCATTGGTGAATTTAAGCTGCCAATGAGGCACAGCCTTTGGTTTAAGCAGCCAAATTCCCTACAGTGTATAACACCAGAACTCCCTCTCAGAAAAGGAATAGTATTTATTTTGGAATTAGAAGCAACTTTAGAATTCACTTAGATCTATATCTACCTCTTTAAAAAAATATCATAAGACATAAAATTTATGAAGGAAGAAAGATACGTTTTTTTCTTTTGAGAGTGTATGATATATTCAATATTCTTCATCAACATCACAATTCAAAGGCAACAATTCTTCTTTGATCTTATTCATTCACTATCCAACTTTCACAAACAGAAAACTCAAAAGCTCAAACTCATGGCTGTTAAGCTGATTCTCAGATGACTATCAGATTTTAGAGGGGCTATAAGTTGCACACTCTATGAACTTTGAAAAACAACAATAGTTATAGAAAGGCTACAGGTATTTTGTTCATAGGGTCACTATAAGTCATGCTTGACTCAATGGCAATCAACAACAACAACAATGTAAGTTGCACAGAGGGAGATTGCCCATCTTTTTCCTGAGATATGAATCACCAGAGAGGCACTGTCTTTGAGTTAGTACAACAACCTATGTACTACATCACATGAAGCAAATTACAATAATGTGGTTTGGGCCAAGCACATCTTAATCTTTAAAATGATTTCTTTGTACTTTATCTCTTTAAAGAGGTTATTAGGAGTAGATTTGCTCATTGCAACCTGTTATCTGATTTCTTGTTTGTTTCATTCATTAACTGTTAATTGTGGATCCATATAAAATTAAATCTTTGACATTCTCAAGATTTTCTCCATGATATTTTTTTTATTAGTCCTGTTGTATGGATGAGCAGAGAAGGATTGTTGGCTTGAGGAGCAGAGACGCGTGAGGACCGTTGGTTTGTTGACTTGACTTGGCTCCATATGGAAGCTGGCGCTGAGTGAGGAGACCAACAGGTCTGGAAGATAGGAAGATGTGTAAGTGCCTGAGCTTGCAGCTGATGCCCATTTGAACGTAGTCATGGATGGCTGGGGATGAGTTGACCAGAACACACCAGATGAAGAGAAAAGGTCCATGTTGTGAACTATGGTTAACGTCTACAACTTGATGGCTTGCTCTGGACTGGACAGTGTTTGTGGATGCAGATGCTTAATGTTTCCATGTTGAACAGGGGATTCATCTGTATTAGGGACATGCTTGTTCCTCAGCATACTGGTTTGATATGGATGAGCATATCAGCAATTGGCCCCCTTTACAATCACCTTACTAATAACTACTTTTGTGAAAGTGTATAAGCCTGCTGCTTCATGCCTCATGTCCCAATATCACCCTTTAAGATAGCCAATTGCTGATATGCTCAAGTGTGCCTGAGATTGTGAGGATGGCACAAAATAGGACAGAGTTCAGGTGTGTTGTTCATAGTGTCACTATGAGCCCTGCTGTACTCGACGGCACATCAACAACAGCAATAGGGAGCTTTGGTGGTCATGTAGTAAGAACCTGTGCTGCAGTCCCAAAGACATGCAGTTTGAATCCACCAGCTGCTCTGCAGGAGAAAGATGGGCAATCTCTTCCTGCACAGTTTACTGTGGCTGAAAAATCTGCAGGAGGATCAGCAACAATAACAGCAAGACTTCTGCCCAGCCATGAGTTTAGAATTTGAAGAACCTGCCAAAAATAGATTAGCTAAGGAAAGGAGTTTTTTCTAAAGATGGTGGTATACACAGTTTTCACAGTATTAGCATTCATGAGGAACATTTGTGCTGCAGACTTTGCAAGTTGGCTTCACTGCAAAGAGGGTTTGTGGTTTGTTTTCTATTTTCCCCCCCTCCTGCTTCTCTCCTAATGATCATCACAGTTTCTAGTACATTTAGAGGAAGCTAGAGTTCAGTATTAAATTATAGATGTTCAGTTAAATAAAAGAAGCTAGCTAAGTCACAGAACTTGTTGAAGAGAGTCGTGGAATTGCATCCTCAAACAAAAATTTTTCATAATTAAAGAATATTGAGATTTTTCAGACTCCTAGAAGCGCACACAGCAGTCCTTTAAAAAAATTTATGTGACAGGATTTTTGAAAACAAAGTATTAAAACTTTGGGAGACTAAAATAAGAATAGTGCTAATTTTCTTCCAGAGAAATAATGCAACACAGTGTAATAATTTTAAGTTCAAGAATCAAAATTCTTAGGTTCAAATCTGAGTTCCATTACCTACTAACAGTGGAACTTTGGGGAAAAACTTAAATTTCTATCTATGCTTTCCCCCCCACATCTATGAAATTGGAGTTATTATACATACTTCATCAAGTTTTGAGAATGGGACTAAATAATCTATGTAGAATACTCGCATGTTGTCTTTTGAACATGCTTCTTGTTGTTAAGTGCTAGAGAGTCTGTTCTGATTTATAGTGAACTAGGGAGCTGTTGTGGCCTAGTGTCAAGAAGTTGCGCTTCAATCATGAAGGCACACAGTTCAAGGCCACCATCTGCTCTGTGGGAGAAGGATGGTCAATATACTACTGTGCGATTAACTGCCTCTGAAAACTTGTGGTAGGGTCAGCTATGGGTCAGTTCAGACACTATGGTACACAACAACAAAAACAACAACTATGGACAATAACTCTAAGTCTTGCCTGGTGCTATGCCATCCTCATAATCTCTGCAACGCTGAAGCCCATTCTTGCAGTCTCTGTGTTAATTCATGTGCCTTCCTTTCCTTCTCTGACCCTCTCTACCTTTCCAAGCACATTTCCTTCGAAAGACCTCCTGATACATCCAAAGTACACGAGACAAAGCCTCACCATTCTTGCTTCTAAGGAGCACCCTGGTTGTCCTTCCTCCTTTTCTTTTGACATTCCACTATATATTCAGTACTCTTGGCCAACAACACAATTAAAAAGGATTGGTTTTTCCTTCGGTTTTCCTTATTTGTTGCTCAACCTTCATAAGCGTATGAAACAACTGAAAGTACCGTGGCTTGAGTCAGGCATACCTTAGTCTTTAAATTGAATCTTTGCTCTAGTGATTCAATAAGGTCCGTGACAGCAGATTTGCTCAACGCAAAACATCTTTTGATTTCTTGACCACTGCTTTCACAGTGTTGATTGTGGATGGCACACTGTGATACTAAAAATGCTAGTAGTATTATTATGACAATGTTCTTTTCCCCCCCACTAAATGGTTGCTATTGTTATGTGCCATCGAGTCACCTGTGGCTCATTGAGACCCTATGTATAACAGCTCTGAAGCCTGCCCTGTCCTGAGCCTGTCTCATGAATTTTTTTCAGTTATTTTGGCAGATATTGATATATTGATCTGTTAATACCAACTAAAGTAAAAAAAATCATACCATAAACATACTAAAGAAGATAATTTACCAGGGATTTAATTTATGGAATAACAGAAAAGCCAGGATAAGGAAAAGCAAGCATTTGATGTTCTGATTCTAGAATGAGTAATTAAATTGACCTAGCTCAATGCAGCCATCATTAGCTACATTTGAAAATCTTACTATGGTGGCAATAAAACTGTCTATATGGTATTCCTATTTCTGTTTGGAATGTTATGCGGCTGCTTCCATAGGCTTCTTTTGTTTCTCTTTGGTAAGGCAGTAGGAATTCCCCAATGTTTGTGATTTTCTTGACTTTTATTTGAGAAACTATCAAATAAAGGCAAATCTTGTTTATACTAACAAGTTTTAAGTCTCATAATTCCTTGGGCTGAGGTTTGAAACCAATTATCTAAGTTACATTTCCTTCCTTGCTCCCCTTTGTTATACCACCCATGTTGCTTGTTCCCAGAGCTTTGCTATAATTTTAGAAGTTCTGTGATCTTTTTGGATGGTTCTTCTACATGTGGGCATAACTTATTCATGTAGTGTCTTCTTTATGCAAAACAACTTAATCATCTTGCTTTCAAGGAAACCACATTTAGAAACAGAAGTTTGGAAATCTCAATTCTAAACTGTTTCCATATAGATATCCTAAGCAGAAAGCAATGGTGTGTCAGGACCTTCATCACATGCTTAATGAGTCTTAGAAGTGCCTTTGAAGTTTCTGGTGATACAGAAGGTTAACATGCCAACTGAAAGTTTGGAAGTTCAAGTCCATCCAGATGTACTTTTTTTTTTTTAATTTAGGTTGTTTATTTTTCATTTCAATGAACATCTACAGAGATGTTAGATTTTCATTGATCCATTGTTGCA
>NW_006399872.1:1979817-1985745 GCF_000299155.1 Elephantulus edwardii
GGTTTAGGGCTGTTGTACATAGGGTCGCTATGAGTCACAAACGACTCGACGGCACATAACAACAATAACAACATGTGTGTGTACCATCAAATTGGATCTGACTGGTACCGGAAGAGATGGTTCTTCCTTCTCCAGTAGAGCATCTGGTGGATTTGAACTGCTCACTTCTGGGATTGCAGTACAGCTTCTTGCCACTAGGCCACCAGAACTCTCCAATTCAGATGTTCTTTGGAAGCCATGTCTGTTGGTCTACTTTGGAAACATTTGCAAATGAAAATCCCATGGAGCACAGTTACTCTATATACATAGGTCACAAGTAGGAATCAACTAAATTTCAAATGACTTTTACAAGGTTCTTTAAATTGGGAGATGTGATCATAAATTTTTTTAAAAGAACACTATATGAAATGAGAATCTCATCTTAGAGTCTTTATTCTTTTGTGTTATAGCTCTATGCTATATAGCTGTAAAGAATTGAATTATGTTCCTCCCCCTCTCCAATTTGTTTCAACTTGACTAGGTTCCTGGTTTTTGGTTTTATGGAATAATAAATCCCAACCTTTATGGCTAATGAGACAGGATTAGAGGCAATTATGCAATGATTTAACCATCCTCTACTATATGCATCTGATATACGATCAGCCAATCAGTTGTATAAGTATGAAAGTAGATGAGTATGACACCCTTAGTTAATTCACAGCCCTGATCTGATGTAAAGAGAATTTCCTGGGGGAGGAATGGCATCCACTTCCTAAATAACATGCCTCCGGAAACTCTATGAACTTTGATAAATGTCGATAGTTGTAGAGGGACTTCAGACCTTTTGTTCATACGGTAGCTATGAGATGTGCTTGACTAGACAGCAATCATCCACAACAACCACACTTTAGCCATAGAAAAGGCAAAAGGAAAGAGAAGTTAGCAGAAAGAATGGGACCTCAGTACAATAAAGAAGGGAGAGCTGGAGACACTCTTGTAACCAGGAAACAGAAATTTTCCTTTAAAGCTGCCCCTTGAATTTGGACTTCTATTCCCTTAGCCTGTAAGAGAATAATTTTTTTTTTGTGATGTGCATTTAGAAGTCTGGAGGACAACCACCTGGTCAACTAACTGGAAGAGACCCAAATGTGTTCCCATTTTTAAAAAAAAGGAAATCTAACAGAGTGTGGAAATTATTGAACAATATCATTAATAGCACATGTAAGCAAGATCCTGCTGAAAATTATCCAAAAACAACTGGAACAGCACGTCAACAGAGAACTGCGAGATTTGCAGGCTGGTTTTAGAAGATGCCCTGGCACTAGCAACCCTATATCTAATATTAGATGGATCTTAGCTGAAAACAGAGAGTAGCAGAGAAATATCAATCTGTTTTTCATTGATTATGCAAAGACATTTGACTGTATGGATTACAGCAAACAGTGGCTAACTCTGAGAAGAATAAGAATCTCAGAAACTTGATTATGCTTATACAAGGACCAGGAGGCAGATGTCAGAACAGAGCAAGGAAACACTGCATAGTTCAAATTGGGAAAAGATGTACTGTAGGGATGCATCATATCTCCATACTTTTTCAATCTGTATGTGAAACAGATCATCTGGGAGGCTGATCTCTTTGAGGAAGAATGTGGCATCAGGATTGGAGGAAGACTTACCAACAACTGCATTATCAGATGACACAAATTTGCTTGTTGAAACTGAGGAAGACCCAAGACATTTTATGCAAAAAGTCAAGGACTGCAGTCTTTAATATGGATTGAAGCTCGACATCATGAAAACAATGATTCTTACCACTAGGCCAATTGGCAGAATCATGATAGACAGTGAAGAGACTGAGATTATTAACAGCTTTAGCTTGCTTGGCTCCACAATCAACACTCTTGGAACCAACGTCCAGGAAATCAAAAGACTAATTACATTCAGAATATCTGCTGTCACGGACCTCTCTAGAGTACTAAAGAGCAATGATATCAGTGTAAAAGCTAAGATGTAGCTGATCCAGGCCTTGGTCTTCACAATTACTTGCTATGCATCAAGAACTGGACAATGACTAAAGATGATATGAAAAGAATTGATGCCTTTGATTTGTGGTTATGGGGAAAAGTATTGAATATACCATGGACTGCTAGGAGCAAAAACAGGTTGATCCAGGAGTGGGTGAAATCATACTACTCCTTGGAGGCAAGGATTTTGAAGCTTCATCTGACGTACGTTGGGCATGTTGCAAGGAAGGACCAACAGTCCTTGGAGAGGGACATACTTGGAAGGATGGAGGGACCATGCAAGACAAGAAGACCCTCGATAAGATGGATTGACTCAGTGACTGGGGTAATAGGAGTAGATATGTCAGAGACAATGAGGTTGGCTCAACACAGAACTAGGTTCAGAGCTGTGATACATAGGGTTGCTATGAGTTGCAAGTGAATTGAAGGCACATAACAACAACAATATTATTGCAAGTACTTGATCACTGAGACAGTAACCAAGTAAAATAAAAGAGTATACGTTAAGTTCATTACTATTCTGCAGAATGAATTAAAATTTCAATCCTGAAAAATGCAAAAACCAAGTCTGGTCATTTCAATAAGTGTATGCAAAGAGAGATGATAGAAAAACACTGTCACAATAAGGAGAGATCAAAATAGCATGTATTTCATCAGAAGGAGAAAAAAACTCACACATGTTTTTGTTCTTGGCCAAAAGCAGAGAGTACCAGAGGGATGTCTAGGTGTTTTTAATTGACTATGCAAAGGTATTTGACTGTGTGGATCACGATTAAGTTGTGGTTAACCTTGAGAAGAATGGAATCCTTAAACACCTGGTTGTGCTCATGTGAAATCTATTCTTGAACCATGAGGTTGTGGTCAGAACAGAGCAAGAAAACACTGCGTGGTTCAAAATCAGAAAAGGCATGTGTCAGAGATGCGTCCTGTCTCCATACCTTTTAAATCTGTACATAGAACAGATCATTCATTCGAGAGGCTGGATTTTATGAGGAAGAATGTGAAAACAAGATTGGAGGAAGACTCATCATCTTGTGTTACCCAGGTGACACAACCTTACTTGCTGAAACTGAGGAAGGCCTGAAGAATTTGCTGCAGAGGCCAGGTGGTGATGGACTGTAGTTTGCAATATTGATTGAAGCTTAACCTCAAGAAAATGAAGCTTCTCACCACACGGCCCATTGGTAACATCATGTCAAGTGGAGAAGAGACTGAGATTGTTAACAATTTCAGCTTACTCAGTTCCTCAGTCAACACACTTGGCACCAGCAGTCAGGAAATCAAAATATGAATTACATTAGAAAAATCGTCTGTCAGGGACCTCTTCAGAGTGCTCAAGAGTGAGGATTTCGGTCTGTACACTAAGGTGAGCCCGATCCAGGTCATGGGCTTCTCAATAACTTGCCATGCATCAGAGAGCTGGACAAGGACCAAGGATGACAAAAGAAAAATTGATGCCTTTGAGTTTTGGTTTGTTCAAGACAGAACTATTATGCATAGATTCGCTATGAGTCATAGTCGACTCAGTGGCATACAACAACAACATGTGGCCAGACTTTGATGACTTTGTTGTTAGGTGTTTCTGAGTCAACACTAACTAAAAAAACTTTATGGATAACAGAACAAGATATTGCCCAGTCTTGCATCTTCTTTATGATTGTTATGATGTTTGAATTTATGTTTTGGCCATTATGTTCTCATAGTCTACTACAGAACAGCACAATGTTCTGTTGCTATCTCTAACATCTTTAATTGACCACCTTATTGAGCAGACTACCAGATTTTCCTTCCTAGTCTAGTTTAGTTTGGAAGCTCAACTGAAAATCATTTCTAATGTATGATCATCTAGGATCACCACACCACATAAGCCACCAAATTATGACAAACTGACAGATGGATGGTAGCTGAATTCTTTATATAAATTGTTTCATATAGTATTCACAAAAAACTATGAAGCTTTAATTATCATGACATATTCATGAAAGAAGAAATGAAGAGGCTAAATAATTTCCCCAAATCTACACAGCTAGGAAGTGATAGAGCTGAGATCCCCAGCAGTTCCTAATTTTATCTTTATCTATAACCAGTTGTCTGTCCAATTAATTCTAACTCATTTCAAGTTCTTGTTTTACAAAGTAGAAACTGTGAAAAATATAGAAATAAAAATTTGCTATTCCTCATATTAAAACTTGCTTTATATTGAATAACGGACCATTTGAAGTAAAAAAAGAATTTGTTTTATTACCTTGATAATGTGTAGGACTCATTTCAGCATTCTATTAGCATGTATACAAGTAGAATAAAAAGCATGTACTGTTTATTCTTCACCTAAGAATCCTGGCCTTGTATCTTCTGAGGATGGTGCAGGATAGGGCAAGATTTTTATCTGTTGTTCATAGAGTTGCTATCAGTTGTGGTTTACTTGAGAGTATCTAACAATGGCTTTCTTGTATAATGAATGTTTCAGTGAATGACTGAAATCTAAAGACTGTCCTTGAATTGTCCTCTGAATTAAGTGGAAATATACTCAAAGAAATAATAAAATGTTTATAATTTTCATCAAAAGTGCTGGTTAATTGGATGATGAAAATCCCATTTTAACTCATACTGATCTCAGAATAGAGTCAGGCTAAGGATGTAGCTTTGGAAGATGTTAAAGTCAAAGGATTCCAAAGAAAGTCTATGGCAAGCTGTGTGGTCGTGGTGAAGCTATTTAACATCACTGAGCTTCATTAGTCAAATGAAGATCATTCCTAAGCACATACTTTCTCTTTCATTGACATGGAGTTGCAACTGACTAATAACTGACCCTTCATTGGGTTTCCAAAACTGTAAACTGCAGAGAAGCTGATCTTTTATCTTTCTCCCAAGGAGCTGCTGGCAGATTCAAACTGCCAGAGAGGCACAGCCTTTAAGTTAGTTAGATGCACAATTCTCTACAACACCAATAGACATCCCTGTCTCAGCGAGGCTGAAAGGAAAGCTTTTCCTGTTCTTTAATATAAGATCTAGAGTATGGAAATCCTAAATCCTTAACCACTACCTCTCTGTCACATTGTAATACTATTGCATACTGTTGTGATGCTAGAAGCGATGCCATTGACATTTAAAATACCTGTGTGGACTGTATAACAATGAAAGAACTTTTTTTAAAAAAAAAAAGAAGTGAACTTGGGGGAGGGAAAAAGGGAGGAAAATGTGCAACAATGAATGAATGGAAATACAAGTTCTTTATAAACTTTCATTAAAATCTCCATTTTTAAAAAAGGATTATATTGATGAACAACAGAAACAACTCGTTTCTGTTATAACTAAAAAAAACCCCAAACAAACCAAAAAAACAACCTCTGCATGGGCTAAAATACACATGGTAAGTGGGTTTCAGTGAAGATTCCAGACTAGGAAGAAAGGCAAGGTGATCTAATCTACATTTGAAAATTAACCAATTAAGACCCTTATGAATTGGTGTCAAGGGAAATCAAGGTCAATTGGCATAAGGTAGTTCATAAAAATACTGCCCTATATCCTACTTTGGTTAGTAGTGACTGGGGTCTTAAAAGCTTACAAGAACACCGTACACAAAAATCAACTCAAGGTGGATCAGAGACCTATGTGTAAAGCTCAAAACCATCAAGATCTTAAGGGGAGGAAATGGGATCAAGCTTTAGAAGGCCTAGACGAAGGTATAAAAAGTCTGACAAACACAGCTAAAAATGCACACACAGAAGGGGACAAAAATGGTGAATAGGACTTTCTAAAGATTAAATCCTTAAGTGCTAAACAACTATGAGATATCATTTCACCCCAGTCAAAATAGCAAAATTTAACAGAACATCAAGCAACAAATGCTGGCGAGGTTGTGGAGAAACTGGAACCCTGATTCACTGTTGGTGGGAGTGTCAAATGGTGCAACCCCTGTGGAAAG
>NW_006399872.1:1986780-1988647 GCF_000299155.1 Elephantulus edwardii
AAAAATCCTTAAGTGCTTAAAATTTTTATCAAATAAGGTGTAAAGAAAACCTAATGACTGGGGAAAAACATTTGGTAATAACATCTCAGACAAGGACCTCATAAAAAAATTTTTGCAGAATACTAGAGGACTCCCACAAGAAAAAGACTGATAACCCAGTTACAAAGTGGGAAAAAGAAATGGAAAGACTTTGCATAGATGAAGACTTTCGTATGACTAACAGATACACGAAAAAAAATGCTCAAAATCACTGGCAAAACTTCACCAGAAAAATCTAAAAAAAATTTAAAAAGCTTTTCTGATAGTTTTGAAATGGAAAAACTGTAATCAGCTCACTCATATCTGAAAGCAAATTAATGAATAAATGTTGTTGAATGCTTAGCTTTGACCAGATCTCTTGAAAGCAAACTTTTCCTTACATTGATATGTGAAGTTGTTGTTATGTGTGGTGAAGTCACCTGCAACTCACAGCAACTCTATGCACAATGAATGCTGTTCTATCCAGAGCCAGTCTCACTCTCTCCAACAAACCTACTCCCATTACTTCAGTTACTGTGTCAATTAATCTCATCTAGGGTCTTCTCTTTCATTGTCCCTCCACCCTTCCTTTCAAGCATGATATTCTTTTCCATGAACTAGTCCCTCCTGGCAACATATCAAAAGTATGTGAGAGGGAGCTTCAAAACTCTTGCCTCCAAGAATATGTGAAGTGAGAATTATTATTATTCACAATTTTCAGAACAGGAAACATACATGTAGGTAAGTATTTGGTTTGTTATTGTTTATGCCAGCAAGTTGACTATGACTCAGAGCAACCCTATGAACAACAAATCTGAACCTTGCCTTAGCCTGCATCATCCTGTTACTGATATGCTTGCATCCATTGCTACAACCAAATGGCCCAAATCCATCTTGTTGAAGGTCTTCCTCTCTTTCCTTTGCTGTCCCTCCACTTTTTCAAGCATGATGTCCCTCTCCAAGGAATAAACTCTCCTAGCAACATGCCCAAACTATGTGAGATGAAGCTTTCATCATCCTTGCCTCTGAGAAACACTCTAGCTTCACTTTCTTTAAGACTTATCTGTTAGTTCTTTTGGCAGTTCATTGGTTAAGTGGTTTAGGGACACATTTTTCAAAAGGTTGTTTCAGTTGCTAGGCCTTTTGGGATAAGCTCTTTTTTTGTAAGGTTGCTAAGATAGTGGGTTCATAGGGTGTTGGAAGACCTGTTATTTTGGAAATGGATGGTCAATCCTTCTTCCTAGTCTGTCTTAATTTGGATGCACAGCTTTAGTACAATATCTGACAGACAAGCATTATACCCAAAAGAGAAGATGAAAGACACTTCTCCATTACAAAACTAAGAGATTTGGTGTTGTTCTCCCCATTTTTAGTGCATGTGTTGTGGTCTCTCACCCAACCCCACCCGACCAGCACCCCTTCATCTATCCCCCTGAAGTAACCCCTGATATGGCGGCTCAGGCCTCCAATTACTTCTGTCTGCTCATTATCTCTCTAATCCCGAGTGATGAGAACACTCTGGGCCAGTCTCATGGAGCTCAGGTCTCAGGAGCACCTATACTAAGACCAGGAAACAGTCCTCTGAACAGAGTAAGGAAACACTGCAAGGCTCAAAAAATAAAAAAGGAGTGTGGCAGGAATGTGTCCTTTCTACCTTTTCAATCTATATGTTGAACAGATCATTTGAGAGGTTGGACTTCATGAGGAAGAATGTGGCATCAGGATCAGAGGAAGACCCACCAACAATCTTGCATTATGCAGATGGCACAACCTTGCTTGTCAACACTGATGAGGAACCTGAAGCATTTCTGCAGAAGGCCAAGGACTACAGTTTTCAATATGGATTGCA
>NW_006399872.1:1992487-1994575 GCF_000299155.1 Elephantulus edwardii
TTTGTTCAGCATACAAGTTGAATAGTTATGGAGAGAGAATACAACCATGATGCACAGCTTTCCCAACTTTAAATAGTGTAGTGTTCCCTTGCTCTGTTTTGATAACAGTTTCTTTGTCTAAGTACAGGGTTTTTATAAACATAATTAAGTGTTCTTGGATTCCAGTTCTTCTCACTGATAACCATAATTTGCTATGATCCACACAGTCAAATGCCTTTACATAGTCAATAAAACACAAAGAGATTTTTTTCTGGCATTCTCTGCTTTCAGTAAGGATCTGACATCAGCAAATACATCTCTGGTACCATGGCTTCTTCTAAACCGAGCCTGATCTGGCAGTTTTCTGTCAATGTACTGTTTTAATCATCTTGGGATGATCTAGGCAATATTCTTCTTTCATATGATATTAATGATATTGTCTGGTCATTTCCACATTCTGTTGCCTCACCTTTCTTGGGAATGGCAATGACACACTTTGCTTATTAAAAATGAACAGAATTTGAAGTGTTTATTGGAGAAGATCAAAGATTACAAAACCTCCAAAATAGATTACATCTCAACATCAAGAAAACAAAAATTCTCACCACTGGACCAATAGACAATATCATGATAGATGATGGATGGAGAAAAGACTGAATCAGTCAATGACTTCATCTAACTTGGATCCACAATCACCAGACTTCATCTCTCTTGAATCCACAATTACCAGCAGCCAGGAGATCAGGAGACATATTGCACTGGGAAAGTCTGTAGTCAGGCACCTCTTCAAATCACTGAGAAGAAACAATGTCAGTTTGAAGACTAAGGTAAGCCTGATTCAGGCCATGACCTTTTCAATCACTTACTAGACATCTGGGACCTGTACTACGACTATGGATGGCAGGAGAATAATTGATGCCTTTAAGCTGCTGTATTGGAGAAGAGGACTGACTATCCCATGGAATGCCAAAAGAACAAATAGATATGTCTTGAATAAGATGCAGCCAGAGTGCCCCTTGGAGACAAAAATGATAAATCTTTGTCTCACATATTTTTTGGCATGTTGCTAGGAGAAGCTAATCTTTAGAGAGGGACATCATGCTTGGAAAAGTGGAAGGTCAGCACAAGGAAGGAAGACTCACAATCCCAAGGATTGGCAGGGAACTGCTTGAATTGGCTCATGTATATTGGAAATGATGAGGATAGCACAGGACAGGACACTGCTCAGATCTGCAGTTCATAGGGTTGCTGTGAATCATACATAACTCAACAACAAAAGTACAATCATACTGCTACCATTGGTGTTGATTGTGGATCCATTGACAGCTTCAGCCTTTTCTCCTTCTGTCATGATGCTGCCTCTCACTTCCAGGTGAGGAATTTCGTTTTCTTGATATTGAAATTTAAACTATATTGAAGACAATAATCTCTGATCTGTAGCAAGTGTTTAAAGTCCTTTTAACTTTCTACAAACAAAGTTATGTCATCTGCATGATGAAGGTTGTTGATGAGTCCTCTTCTTACCCATATTTACCAACCACGGATTTATCTGCACACCACATTGTTTGTTAGGTGCTAACAAATAGACTGTAACTCACAGCAACCCTATGGACAACAGATTGTAATCTTGCCCTCTTGTAAACCATCCTCACAATCTCAGCTATCTTCAAGGCCAGTGTCACAGTCACTAGGTCCATTCATTTACTTGAAGGTCTTCCTCTTTTTTCTTTTTCCCCCCCTCTGACCATGTGCTTTTCTCAGCATGATGTGTTTTCCAAAGAACGGTGCTTCTATATAATATATCTTACGTATGTGAGACAAAGTTTCACCATTCTTTACTCTAAGGAGCACTTTGATTGCCCTTCATCCAAGACAGATCTGTTCTTTGGAAGTCCATGGGATAGTCAATACTCTGCCAATGCTATAATTCAATTACTTTAGGATATCTATTGGCATAGTGTTGTTAAATGCTAATATCATCACTGATGTATATTTTTATGCAGATGACACAACTCTGCTTGCTGAAACTGAAGAGGACCTGAAGCACCTGCTGCAGAGGGTCAAGGACTGCAGCCTCCAATATGGATTGAGGCTCAATGTCAAGAAGAC
>NW_006399872.1:1995195-2016153 GCF_000299155.1 Elephantulus edwardii
TAGGGCCATTGTACATAGGGTCGCTATGAGTCTCAAGCGACTCGACGGTACATAACAACAACAACAACAACAACAACAAATTAACTTGATTTAAAAACCTTAAATAGGCATGCTGTTGTTTACCGTCAAGCTGGAACCCATAACCGACCCTCAGGCGGGTTTTCAGAGGCTATTAATTACACAGGAGGAGGTTGCCCATCCTTCTCCCGTGGAACAGCTGGTGGTGGTCTCAAACGGCGTGCCTTCAGGATTGCAGTGCAGCTTCTTGCCACTAGGCCGCCAGAGCTCTCTTTTTGATAGGCATAAGGATAATAAATTTATATTAGAACATTCAGCAGCTGACATGTTTGGAATCACAGAAGCCAAGGTAGCTTCAGATATAAGCTATAAGATCAAGGGCGGGACAATGGGAGATAGATGTTGAAGGGAGTGGGTAGAAGTAGATGGGTATCCTGGTGGATGGTGGAACAGGGAAATAAGTGGGTAAGAACACATGTGCCAAGAGCAGGGACAACACTGATACTAACGGTTAAATCCACAATAAGGGATATATCTTTCACTTTTTCTGTAAAGTGCTGGTCTATCTGATACTTCTCTAAATCTAAACATTCAGGTTGAGACAGACTAGGAAGAATAACTGGCCATTCACTTCTGAAATAGCAGGCCTCTAAAAACCCTATGTACAACAGAACACATGCAGATAACAGAAAGGGCAACTGAGGTTGAGCTTTCAAGTACAGAAATACAAACGAAGAGAAACACTTGTAAGCAGACACTAGTGATTGGGACATGGAATGTCAGAACCATGAATGTAGGAAAATTAGATATTGTTAAGGAAGAAATGGAACGCATAAATATTGACATACTAGGCATTGGTGAGATGAGATGGGTTGGCATGGGGAATTTTGAGTCTCATGATCTTATGATTTATTACTCAGGAGATGAAAAGGTGAGAAAAAATGGAGTTGCTTTCATAGTTAAAAAAGTCATTGCTAGATCCGTCTTGAAGTATAGTATTGTGAGTGACAGGATAATATCCATACACATACAAGGAAGGTCAGTGAATACCATCATTCAGCTATATGCACCAACAACCAGAGCCAAGGAAGAGGAAATGGAAGATTTTTAACAACTTTTACAGTCAGAGATCGATAGAACATGCAATCTCAAGATGCATTGATAATAATAGGTGACTGGAATGCAAAAGTTGGGAACAGAGAAGATGCAGTAGTTGGAAAACATAGACTCAGTGACAGAAATGGAGCTGGAGAGAGAATGATTGAATTTTGCACAATGACTTATTTATTGCAAATATGTTTCTTAAGAGACATAAAAACAGGTTATATACATGGATTTTACCTGATGGTATGTATAGGAATCAGCTGTGAAAACTAGGGCAGGAGCTGATTGTGGAACAGACCACCAACTACTCATAGGCAAGTTCAAGCCGAAGCTGAGGAAAATGAAACCGAATCCACGGGAACCAAAATATGACTTTAAGTCTATCCCACCTGAATTTCAGAACCATCTCAGGAACAGGTTTGAGGCCTTGAACACTAATGAGCAAAGACCAGATGAGCTGTGGGAGGATATCAAGGGTATCATCCAAGAAGAGTGCACACGGTCATTGCAAAGACAGAAGAAAAAGAGAAGACCAAAATAGATGTCAGAAGAAACTCTGAAAATTGCACTGGAGCGCAGAGAAGCCAAAGCAGAAGGAAGAATTCAAGATACTAAAGAGTTGAATGGAAGATTTCAAAAGGCAGCGCGGAATTACAAAGTAAATTATTACAGAGAAATGTGTAAAGAGTTGGAGTCAAAAAATCAAAAGGGCCTAATTTGCTCAGCATTTCTTAAGCTCAAGGAACTGAAGAACAAATTCAGACCTCGAGTTGCTATAATCAATGATGCTTTAGGCAGAATATGAAAGTATCCAAGAAGTATTAAAAGAAGATGGAAAGAATATACTGAGTCACCGTATCGAAAGGAATTGGCAGACACAGAAGAATTTCATTAAACAACATATGAGCAAGAGCCTATGGTGATGAAGGAAGAAGTTCAAGCCGCTTTGAAGGAAATAGCAAAAAATATGGCCCCAGGAATAGATGGTATACCAATTGACATATTTCAGCTAACAGATGCTGCCCTGGACGTGCTCACCAGGTTGTACCAAGAAATCTGGAGAACAAGCACTTGGCCAACTGACTGAAAGAGATCAATATTTGTTCCTATCCAAAAGAAGGGTGACCCAACAGAGTGTGGAAACTATAGAATAATATCATTTATTTCACATGCAAGCAAGATTCTATTGAAGATTATCCAAAAACGAGTGGAACAGCACATCAGCAGAGAACTGCCAGAAGTCCAGGCTGGGTTTAGAAGAGGTGGTGATACTAGGGATATTGTAGCTAATGTCAGATGGCTCTTGGCTGAAAGCAGGGAATACCAGAGGAAGGTTTATTTGTGTTTCATTGATTATGCAAAGGCATTTGACTGTGTGGATCATAACAAACTGTGGTTGACTCTAAAAAGATGGGAATCCCAGAACACTTGATCATGCTAATCAAAAGTTATACTTGGACCAAAAGGCTGTCATTAGAACAGAGCAAGGAAACACTGCATGGTTCAAAATTGGGAAGGGCGTACGCCAGGGGTGTGTCCTGTCTCCATACCTTTTCAACCTGTATGCAGAACAGATTATCCGGGAGGCTGGGCTCTATGAAGAGATGATCTATCAACAATCTGCATTACACAGATGACACAACTCTGCGTGCTGAAACTGAGGAGGACCTGAAGCACTTGCTGCAGAGGGTCAAGGACTGCAGCCTCCAATATGGATTGAGGCTCAATGTCAAGAAGACAAAGATTCTCACCACTGGACCAATTGGCAGCATTAGGATGGATGGTGAAGACATTGAGATTGTTCACAGCTTTAGTTTTCTTGGCTCCAGAGTCAACACTCTCAGCACCAGTAGCCAGGAAATTAAAAGATGTATTGCGATTGGAAAGTCTGCTGTCAGGGACCTTTCCAAAGTACTGAAGAGCAATGATGTCTCTCTGGAGACTAAGGTGCGTCTGATAAAGGCCATGGTCTTTGCTATCACTTGTTATGCATCAGAGAGTTGAACACTGACTAAGGAGGATAGAAGGAGAATTGATGCCTTTGAACTGTGGTGCTGGAGAAGAGTATTGAGGTTACCTTGGACTGCTAGGAAAACAAACAGATTCATCCTGCAAAGGGTTAACCTGGGCGGCTCCTTGGAGGCAAGGATTCTGAGAATCCATCTAACATATTTTGGACATTTTGTAAGGAGAGACTGGTCCTTGGAGAGGACATCATGCTTGGGATGTTGCAGGGACAGCGCAGGAGGGGAAGGCCCTCTATAACGTGGATTGATTCAGTGACTTGGGTAATTGGGATGGAGATGGTGCGATTGGCACAGGACAGAGCAGAGTTTAGGGCTGTCATACATATGGTCGCTATGAGTCACAAGCGACTCAATAGCACATAATAACAACAACAACAACAACAACAACAACAATATCATAAGTGTAATATAAGGGGCCTGGTAGCATTGAGGGTTGCATGTGAAGCTTTTAACTGTAAGGACAACAGTTTAAATCCACCAGCTGTTCTTTCGGATAAATAGTTTCTCCTATTAAGATTACAGCTTCAGAAACCTGAAAAGTTCTTCCCATTAACATTTACAGCTTTAGAACTCCATGCAGATTTGCGATGAGTCAGAATAGACTCAAAAGCAGTAATTTCGTGTAGATAATTGCTTTGTAGATCTGTTGTTCCAGTTGAATATTTATGTAATGTGCATTGAATTGAGAACTCTGGTGGTTCTATGGTTTAGGCATTTAGCAGCTTGTCAAAAGATGGACTGTTCAAATCCACCAGCTGCTCCTTAGAATAGAGATGACGCACTCTGCTGCTGTAGTGATTTACAGTCTTGGAGCTGTAAATCTGTTGCACAGGATCTCCATAAGGTTAGAATTGATGGCAGAGGGTTGGCTGAGTGTAGGCCACTGAGTCATTATGTAAAGTGTATATCTTACTGTGAGTCATGGCTAAAAATATTGGCAAAATACTACCTAAAAATAAATTCAGACATTCCTTCCTCCACTTCTTTCTTTATAAACACCAGCACTAACTGATTTATTGCTTTAATTACAAAAATAAAATTAAATTTCTTGATGAGAAATGTATGACTGTATCAAAACTCTCCTTTTCAAAGAAAAAGTATGCTCCAGACTCAAGGAATAAATAAGGATTCAGGACATCAAGTCAGACCCCCTCAAACCCTTTCGGTCACAACTGAATTTGTTGGTGGAACTTTCTGTAATGTTATTTTTCCTAAGTCTCTTCTGAATACTGTCTTTGGTTTCTTTCTAATTCTTGCTTCTTTTGCTGACACTGGAGATTAAAACAGAGAATTTATTTTCATGGCATTGTAGAGAAGAATGTCCCAGAATGAATGTGGACTCATAATAAAGTAGAATATTTTTACTGCAAAGAGATTAGACTTTGCTCACCAAATTTCCACGTTCATTGCAGTTAGCTGTTCATTAGAAGGCCCATGAATTAAAGTTCAATATTAAGAAAACAAAGATTCTCAACACTGGGCCAACTGGAAGCAGCATGATAAATGGAGAAGAAATAGAGGTGGTTAACAATCACAGCTCCACAATCAACACTCTTGGAACCAACAGTCAGGAAATCTAAATACAAATTTCACTGTGATAATCCACTGTCAGAGACCTCTCCGGAGTGCTAAAAAGCAGCAATGTTAGTCTAGAAGCTAAGGTGCACCTCATCGGGGCCATGGTCTTCACAATTACTCGCTACGTATCAGGGAGCTGGACAATGACCAAGAGTGACAGAAGAAGAATTGATGCCTTGGAGTGCTGGAGAAGAGTAGCGAACATGCTATGGACCACCAAGAAAACAAATAGGTCTGTCTTGGAGAGGGTGAAACCAAGTTGCTCCTTGGAGGCTTGGATTCTGAAGCTCCATCTCACATATTTTTGGGCATGTGGCCAGGAGGGATCAGTGCTTGGAGAGGGACATCATTTTAGAAAGGGTGGGGAAACAGTGCAGGAAAGGAAGACCTTGGAAGAGATGGATTGACACAGTAACTGGCATTGGAGGTTGTTGTGTCAGAGAAAGTGAGATTGGCTCAGGATAGGACAATTTTCAGAGCTATTGTGCATCGGGTCACTGTGAGTCACAGTCAACTTGACGACACATAACAACAACAATAAAAACATGGAGTATGTAGTCCCATGAGGTAACCTACTTGTACTAATGTTCATAATATACAAGGCACAAGGGAAAAGGTCTATGTTAGATGTTTCAGGCCCTCATCCTACCCCTAATTTATCTTAATTTCTTTTAATTTTAGAGAAAATGTATAGTTCTATAAAGGTTTAGAACTGTTTCCAGCAACATCTGTGGGGCTTTCCACTTCCAATCTCAGAGTCTTTCCTGCCACCTGCCATAGAACATCTGCCTGTACACAAGATAGCCTGGAAATGCTGGAGATATAATTCCCCTGAGACAGGACTCAAAGGAGGGGGTTAGCAGGACATATGCTCCAACCACCCCTCCTCACCCTTCAGGGCACATTTCTTCAAAGAATTCTATATACTCCTGAGAGCTCCTTTCAGGTAAAACTGAATCCTACAGTCTGTAGCTGTGTCCTTGATAACATACTCTTAAAGTGACTTTCCTTCCTTTCTTGTTTCATTCTTCCATCTTCAACCCTCTTGCGCTTTGGCATCACTAGGAAACAAACACACACACCCCCAATAAACAACAACAACAACCACCACAAACAGAAAACAAAAGAAAAAAACAACCTGAAAACAAAGCTTAGTTGATGTCAATGAATTTGCTTTTGAAGGAATTAAAGAGTTGAAATTGAGTGTTGCATAGTATTCCATGATGTGAATGTATTACAATTTCTCAATCCAGCCACCTGTTGTTAGATATTTGCGCCATTTCCATGTTCTTGCTGTTGTGGATAATGCTGCTATGAACATTGGTGTACAAATCTCCATTTGTGTCTCAGTAAGATGTATATGGATATCCAAAGAGGAAAGGGAAAGGTGAACTGAACGAGAAGAAGGGGAAAATCATGAGGTCACAGAGTTTTGTGGGTAGAGGGAGGGCGCAAACCTTCCCCAACAATGTACATGAATAAAAAACAATGTAAACAAATTACTAGAATACAAACCAATAGCAATGTTTAATTAAAAAAAGAGTCAAAATGAATCAACTTAAAAATCAATTGAAATTTGTTTGTTTTACTTTTAAATGAGGCTAAATTAAACAGAACCTTGCTGACTTAAAGGGGGAAAGTGAAACCAAAGAAATAATTTCATGAACCCAAACAAAACTTTTGCCGTGAATTTTGCAAAGTGCTTATGTACAAATCTTTTTAAAAGAATGAAATTGATAAAATAACTACTTGGGGAAGCTGGTCACTGGTAGAACAAAAGGAAAATGAGGTCAAAACTTGTGAATCAAGTAATCTTTCGCCATGGAGGTCAGTTGTACCTGGGTCCAGTTTCTTTATCTAGCTGAGAGCTGACGGAGTCGAAAATGGATTCTCGGCAACTGAGAGCAGTGGACAGGTACACTAATATGTCTTTTCAATCCTACACTTCTATTCAGAGAGATGCCAACAATTGCTCTCTCCTTCTGATGCATCTGCAGGCAAAACTGTAGAACTGAGGATGTGAAAAATATAATTTGGGAAATAATATTTCACAAATAAAGACCTTAAAGGAAAAGAATAAGAGGAAAAATGCCAGGAAAATACAGTAATTTTAGAAACATGATATTATTGTTTTTAAAGAAACATTTTTGTTCACATTGAGACATTTGGAAGACCGTATAAGAGCTAATTTGGAAAACATATCTGCATATCAAAATGCAGCATCATTTTCAAGGACAGAAATACAATCTGCTTTCCTAAGCCAATGCTTCAAAGAGTTCCTTAGGCAAATTGGTCTAGCAAAAAAATGAAAACCAGCTTGAAATGTATGGTATCAGTTATTTCTAAGCCACAAAGTTCTTGAAATAGTAATTGCTGTAAGCATTTTTAATAAATCCCTCTGCTTCTATGTGTTATTTATGGAGAAAATGTATTTTTAAAGTGGTAACCCTCATTCAGCCTTGTTCTAAAATATCACAAATGATGCACTGATGACATTCTCCTGCTCCGACATGTCCTGATGAAGTATGACACATGAAGGTTGAGAGCCTGTAATTTTTCCTATATTTAACATTGGTCAGGCCCTTATTATTGTGTCAAGATGAGTTTTGGGTTCTGAATTTCTAGAGAGTTATAGAGAAGTTGGAAAAGATCCAAAGTGAAGCAACAGAAACCATTAATAGGATAAAGGCTAAGACCTCTGAGGAAAGGTTAAAGAAGTTGAACTGGTTTCTCCTTGAAAAGGGCAGGGCAAGCACTGATCTAATAACTTTCCTCAAGAACAGGGTGGTTTATGTGGGCGAGGATGCTAGCTGGCATTTCTATGTCTCTATAGTGATGAAACCCAGACAAAATTGGATTAGAATGCAACAAGAGAGCTCTCTTTTGACCTAAGGCAGAACTCAGCTGCAAAGATGATTAAACTCTGTCATTACCATGACCGGATACCTTTGAAAATATGTTCCTCAACCATTAGCTGTGGATAGTTTAGGCAACTCACTAGTGGAGAAAAGCACTTTCAAGTCTGTGTTTTCATGTACTTAAATTCTTAAAATCCAGGGTAAAGGTTTAATCAATGCAGAGAAAAAACCAGCTATTACAGGTTTGAGAATAAGGTCCTCAGAAAATATCATATTTCATTTTGGAGCTAGAAAGATTCAATACAGGATGATAAATGGGCAAACAACTCTAAAAAGTATTTGTAAATTAAATAAGTATTCCCTTCTTTTCATAAAAGAGCTAATGGAAAGCATGTTAAACAGACCTAAGAGAAACATTGAGTAATAGTTATTACAAGTTCATTGAATAGCTGCTACATTTCAAGCAGCACGTCAGGCATTAGAGGGTGACTAACCTAATCAGTTGCTGTCAAGTCAATTCTAACCCATGGTGACCCCATGAATGTCAGAGTACAGCTGTGCTCCACAGGGTTTGTAATGGCTGTGAGCTTTAGAAAATAGATTATCAGATCTGCTGATACGCCACTAGATGGACTTGCTTTTCAGTTGGTAGCTGAGTCTTGCCACCACAAACTCAAAATAAACTCACTACAAACAAGTGAATTCTGACTCATTGCACTCTGAATCAGGCTTCCAAGGGTATTAATAGATTATGGGAGGAGATTCACCATCTCCCCCTCCCTTTGAACAACTTGTAGATCTAGCCTTTTCATTAATAATCCAATACACAGTGTACTGTGTCACTTTTGTTACTATGTTCTGTCAATTCCGAACCTATTCATAGCTGACCCTCCAATGACTTTTCATAGGCTGTAGATGGCATAGGAAATTTCAAGTGCAAGAGGCTGGGTGGAGTTGTGGTTTTGGAGGGCAACAGTCATCCTGTTTTGGGCCAAGGCCCTGCCTCAGGAAGCAACAATATACAGATCCTTCACAAAATATTACCATACCCTGGGACAATAATACTTACAACAACCTAACATCATTATGTGAGAAAACACTTATATAATGTCAGGAAACCAGCAGAGACTGCTTTAGTTATCATGAAAAAACAACATAATCTTCCTCCTAAAAAGGTAGACCCATGAATACCCAGATAAAAAGAACCAGAAGAAATATGTTGATATAGAGTTATTTAAACAGCTACAGAAAAAGATGCAAATGATGAAAGAAACAATGGAATCCATTAAAAGAGCAAATATCCAAAGACAACACAATCCAGAAGAAATAAATTGATGAGAAGCTACTTTGAAAAACTATGGGAAAAATGCAAATGATGAAAGAAAGAATTGATAGTATAGAAAACAAGGTACAAGAACTTAAAAAAATTATCATGAGCCAGAGTACAGCCAACACAGTACTGGAAATAACAGAAAAGCATGAAAATGTAATCCAGAATTTTAAGACAAATGGCAGAAGTGTCCAACACACTGGTGGGACAAAAAAAATAAAATAGAAGTGAAGAGATGAAACAGAGAATCAGTGAGCAGGAAGACAAGGGCCTCACTGGAAACATACTAGAAGAAAAGTCAGAAATGAGATGGAAAGAAAACATTGCAATCAAGCGGGATGACATCAAAAGGAACAACATAAAAATGACTGGAATTTCAGAACACAGGAGTGACAGGGTAGTCACTGCAAAAATTGTGGAAGAAATACTAGAAGAAAATTTCCCTGATATTATGAACAGGGAAATACACATTCAAGAAGCACAGTGAAGACCAAATAGACTAGACTCAAAAAAGAAAAATATCAGGACATATTATAGTCAAATTCTCCAAATTAAAAGATAAGGATAAAACACTAGAAGCAGTACAAGAAAAATAGTCATCTACAAAGGGGAAACAATTAGATTAAGTTCTGCTTTCTCAGTGGAAACCATGTGAGCTAGAAGGCAATAAGGCATTGCATATCCAGAAAGTTCAAAGAAAACAATTGCCAGCCAAGGATCCTATATCAGCCAAGCTCTCCATCATATGTTGTTGTTATGTGCCGTCGAGTCGCCTGCGACTCATAGCAACCCTATGTACAACAGCCCTAAACTCCGCTCTGTCCTGTGCCAATCACACTGTCTCTGACATTCCCATCCCCATTATTCCAGTCACTGAATCAATCCACCTCATAGAGGGCCTTCCCCTCCTGCGCCGTCCCTCCACCCTCCCAAGCATGATGTCCTTCTCCAAGGACTGGTCTCTCCTCACAACATGTCCAAAGTATGTTAGACAGAGCCTCAGAATCCTTGCCTCCAAGGAGCCACCTGGTTTAACCCTTTCCAGGACAAATCTGTTTGTTTTTCTAGCAGTCCATGGTATTCTCAATACTCTTCTCCAGCACCACAGCTCAAAGGCATCAATTCTCCTTCTATCCTCCTTGGTCATTGTCCAATTCTCTGATGCATAACAAGTGATTGCGAAGACCATGGCCTGTATCAAACGCACCTTAGTCTCCAGAGAGACACCATTGCTCTTCAGCACTTTGGAGAGGTCCCTAACAGCAGACTTTCCCATGGCAATGAGCCTTTTAATTTCCTGGCTACTGGTGCCAAAAGTGTTGACTGTGGAACCAAGCAAACTAAAGCTGTGTACAATCTCAATCTCTTCACCATCCATCCTGATGCTGCTCCATCATATATGAAGGAGAAATCTGACTCTTTGCAAAAAAGACGCTATTTAATGCATTCGTGCTTATAAGAAATTTTAAGTGAAATCCTTCACATGGAGACACCAAAGAAAAGTGGGTGGACCATAGTAACCAGAAATGATAGAAAAGAAACACTGTAAAATGGCAACAATAAGACCTGGACTGAAAATAATCACACTTAAAGTGAATGGACTAAATGCCCCAATCAAGAGAAAAAGAGTAACAGAATGGATAAAAACACAAAGGCCATCAATAGGTGCATAAAAGAGACACCTCTAAAAATTGGAGTGAAAAATAAACTCAAAATCAAAGACTGGAAAATATGTATTAAGCAAATGGCAACCACAAAAAAGTAACCATGGCAATATCTGATAAAATAAATGTCAGAATGAAAACTGCCATAAAATATAAGGAAGGGTAGGTACTAGATGCTGATTAAAGGAACAATAGATCAAAAAGACATAATCTTGGTCAACATTTACGCACCAAATGAGACTAGCAAAATACATTTTTAAAATGGTTAACAAAATTGAAAAAAGAAATAGACTGCATGCACCACAATAGTGGTAGGAGGCTCCAACACACCATTACCACCAAAGGATAAGTCAACTCAAAAGAAACTCAACAAAGGTGAAGAAGATCTAAACTATATAATTAGCCATCTCAACCTTGTGATTGTATTCAGGATACTGGATCCAACTAAAACACAATTCTTTTTCTCTCAAGTGCACATGGTATATTCTCCAGAGTCAATCACATATTAGGACACAAAACAAGTCTCACAAATTAAAAAAAAAATTAAAACAATAATAAGCATATTCTCAGACTACAATGCCATAAAACTAGAATAAATCACTGGAGGTAGAACTTAGAAAACCACCCATGTGAAGCTAAATAATATGACTGGGTTATAAATGAAACAATTAAAAGTTCCTTGAAACAAATGAAAATGAAAATACAATATACTAAAACCTCTAGGATGCAGCTAAGGCAGTCCTCAGGGAGCAGATCATAGCAATAGGCACACACATAAAAAAGGAAGAAAGAAGAAAAACCAATTATCTAACTTAACAATTTCATCAAGGATTGTAGCACAGCTTCTTACCACTAGGCCACCAGAGCTCCCTTAGTACCTTCATCAAATAGAAAAAGAACAACAATCTAATCCTATAGCCTCTAGAAGAAAGGAAATTATCAGGACAAGAGCTGAAATCAATGAGAAAGAAAACAGAAAAACAATAGAAACCATCAAGACCAGGAGCTGGTTTCTCAAAACGGTCAATAAAATTGACTAACCACTAGCAAACTTAACTAAAGGGAAAAAAGGAGAAGACAGAAAATTCAAGTAAGAAATTATAGAGGTGATATCACAACAGGACCAGAGGAAATTAAATCTACAATATCGGAATACTATGAAAAGCTTTATTCTGATAAATTCTGGAACCTAGAGGAAATAGACAAATTCCTTGATACTCATGTCCTACCCAGATTGACATGGACAGATGTAGAATACTTAAAGAGGTCCATCACAAAAGAAGAAATTGAATAGGTAATAAAAAGACTTACCCCATTTGAAAAGTCCTGGATCAGATGGCTTCATAGTAAAATTCTACCAGACATTCAGAGAATATGGCACCAATTCGACTTAAAATATTTTAAACAATAGAGAAAAGAAGGCACACTCCCAGAGTCATTCTATGATATAAGCACAACCCTAATGCCAAAACTAGACAAAGATATTACCAAGAAAGAAAACTACAGACCAAAATCTCTCATGAATTTAGATGTAAAAATCCTTAACAAAATCTTAACGAATAGGATCAAAAAGCAATTTAAAAAACCAATTGATCATGGCCAAGAAGGATTCATAAGAGGTATGCAAACATGGTTCAACACAAGAAAAATAATCACTGTTATTAACAAAGCAAATAATAAGAATATGATCTTAGCAATTGATTCAGAAAAGGTATTTGACAAAATCCAACATCTTTCCTAATAAAGACACTCAGCAAAATTGGAATAGAAATTAATTTCCTCAATATAGTAAAAAACATATATGCAAAATCAAGAGCCAATAAAATTCTCAGTAGAGAAAGACTAAAAGCATTTTCCTTGTGAATAGGGACCAGATAAGGATGCCCAGTGTCACCATATTTTATTGAACATGAGTAAGAGAAGGAAATAAAAGGCATCCAGAACACCAAAGAGATGGTAAAACTGTTGCTCTATGCAGATGATATGATAGTGTACACAGAAAATACCAAGGACTAAACAAACAAACCCCAAGACCCCAAAACAATTGTGGAGCTATTAGATCAATTTAGTAGAGTGATAGGATATATGATCAATATCCAAAAATCATTGGGATTCCTCTACAGTAACAAAGAGAACACAGAGAAGAAAACCAAGAAAGCAATACTATTTACAATAGCCAAGCATAAACTGAGATACTTGGGAGTGACCTAACTAGAGACATAAAAACCTGTACAAAGAAAATTATAGAACATCTCTGTGAAACACAATAAAAGGCCTAAATTAAAGGGAAAATGTTCCCTGTTTATGGATAGGAAGACTCCATACTGTGAAAATGACAATCCTACTGAAAGCAATCTACGTGTTTAATACAATCTCAATATAACTACTAAATTAATTTTTTAAGGAAGTCACAGGGAATTTCTCAAGTTTATTTGGAGAAGAAAGACCTTGAATAATCAGAGCACTTAAATGTTCTGGAATTCTTATTCCCAAAGTTATCCATAATTTATTAAGATCTGTACAGTCAAATGCTTTTGCATAGGCAATAAAACACAAACAAGCATTAAAAAAAAATGAAGTGGGAGGCATAGTACTCTCTGACCTAAAAGCCTATTGTACAACAGTAGTAACCAAAACAGCTTGGTACTGGTACAATGACAGGCACATAGACCAGTGGAACAGAATTGAGAACCTAGAAATGGACCCAGCTATCTATGACGAGTTGATATTCAACAAGGAAATAACGCCTATCAAATGGGGAAGTGGCAACCTCTTCAACAAATGGTGCTGGAAAAACTGGACTGCTACCTGCAGAAAGCTGAAATAGGATCCACATTTCACACCATACACAGAAATCAACTCAAGGTGGATCAGAGAGACCTGGGAGTAAAGCTCAAAACCATGGAGTTTATCAAAGACAAAATGGTATCAAGATTAGTATGGTATCAAGCCTAGTCTATGGTATAAACAGACTGCCAAATAGACCCAGAAATGCACAATCTGGAGAGGATAAAATTGATGAGCGGGACCTTCTAAAGATTAAGTCCAGTGTTCATCAAAAATATTTTCCAACAGAGTGAAAAGAAAACATACTGACGGGGAAGAAAAACATTTGGCAATACCATTTCAGACAAGGCTCTCAAATAAAAAATTTACAGAATTCTACAGGCCTCCACAAGTCACGGAATGGGCAAAATACATGGAAAGCCTTTTCACAGAGGAAGATATTTGGACGGGCCTCAGACACATGAAGAAATGTGCAAAACCACTGACAATAAGAGAGATGCAAATCAAAACCACAGTGAGATACCATCTCACTCCAGTAACAGTAGGAAAGTTCAACATGACAGCAAGTAATAAATGTTGCAGAGGATGTGGAGGTGGTAACTCTCAAAAACTGTTGGTGGGATTGTCAAATGGTGCAACCACTCTGAAAGGCAGTTAGGCATTTCCTCAAAAAGCTGAACGGAGAAATTCCGTATGAGCCAGCTTCTCCATTGCTTGGAATATACCCAGAGAAAATGAAAACTGGTTACAAATGGGACTTGTACACCAATGTTCACAGCAGCATTATTCACCATCACAAGAACATGGAAATAGTCCAAATTTCCAACCACAATCAAATGGATTGAGAAATTATGGTATTTTCACATAGTGAAATACTATGCAGCATGCAGGAGCAATAATTTTGAAAATCACTTCCTAATTTGGAAAGGCCTGGAGAGCATTATGCTAAGTGAATTCACTCAGTCCCTTAAGGGCAATACTGTATTAAGATAATTATTGTAGAAATAGAAAGATAACTAGTAAAACATGGGGCGGGGAAGGGTAGGAGCAGAGGGGTGAAGATGGACAGGGGTAATCATAGGGTGGCACAATTTGATGGGTAGAGGGAGGGTTGAATTAAGGAAATGGGAAAGATCTGATGTGAAAAACAATGTATATGAACTTTGTAAGTAAACCAGTATAAAATAAAAATTTTATTTAAAAAAAAACCACCATAAAAACAGTAAAAGAGAACATACAGATGAGACCTTGTGAGGAGTTTTAGGGACCAAACCTGAAAGTAGCCCACATCTTTTCAGCTCATACACCATTTCCCAGAAGTTTATCACATGATCCCACTTAAATGGAAGTGCACCTCAGAAATACAACTTTTTTGGGTGTCAGTCAAAGAGAGAACACAAATATGGGTAAATAATTAGCTGGTATCTAGCAGAGATAGCTACCATTACAATTTCTAGCTTATATTTGAGCAACCTAAGCCACAGATGAACTAAGTGATTTAGGTAAAGTAATGTATCTAGCAAATAGCTCAATGGAAATTGAGCCTATGTCCCATGAACTGCAACTCTTTAGTTCTAGACTAATATGTATGTAATCCTGAAGGCAGGCTGTTTGATTCCACCAGGTGCTCTACTGGGGGGAAAAGGGCAATCTCCTCCTACATGATTTACTGCTTCTGAAAACCCATTTGAGGGTCACCTATAGTCAGTTCTGACTCTATACACACAGCAACAGCAATGTATGTAAATAGATTTGTTGTTATGTGCAATCGAGTCACCTGTGACTCATAGCGACCTTATGTACAAGAGCCCTAAACCCTGCTCTGTCCTGTGCCAGTCTCACTGTCTTCGACACATCTACCTCCATTACTCCAGTCACTGATTTCATCCACCTAATAGAGGGTCTTCCTCTCCTGCACTGTCCCTCCACCCTCCCAAGCATGACATCCCTCTCCAAGGACTGGTCCCTCCTTATAACATGTCCAAAATATGTTAGACAAAGGGTCAGAATCCTTGCCTCTAAGGAGCAACCCAATTTAACCCTCTCCAGGATGGAGAATCCATGGTATATTTAATACTCTTCTCCAACACTACAGCACAAAGGCATCAATTCTCCTTCTATCCTCCCTAGTCATTGTCCAGTTCTCTGATGCATAGCAAGTGATTGCAAAGACCATGGCCTGTATTAGGTACAGCTTAGTCTCCAGAGTGACACCATTGCTCTTCAATACTCTGGAGAGGTCCCTAACAGCAGACTTTCTCATCACTATATGTCTTTTAATTTCCTGGCTGCTGGTGCCAAGAATGTTGCTGTGGAGCCAAGCAAACTAAAGCTGTTAACAATCTCAACCTCTTCACCATCCATCCTGTTGCTACCAATATGTACCTATTAATTCATATAAGGCAGAATGTTCTTATGTGTCATCAAGTTGGAATCATAGCTGATCCTCCAGTGAATTTCCAAAAACTGTAAATCACATGAGAATAGATTGCTTATCTTACTCCCTCAGAGTAGCTTTGTGTTGGCAGCACAACTCTTTATTCACCATACCAACAGAGCTCCATTAAGACAGAATGAGAGGTGCAAAATAGCACCATATGGGGAGGTTAAAAAAAAGTGGTACTTCCTTTCAGCTGGAAGATATAAGAACCAGAATTGTATTTTTCAAATAGAAAGGTAACATAGTGTATCTGATAGAAACATTGGCATGGAGCCAGCTGACTGGATTTGAATCTCAGCTTCATCTCTCATGTGCTATCTGTCCTTGGGTAATTTACTTAGCTCTTTCTGTTTCAATTTTTTTCATCTGTAAAATGTGGGGAATACTATTCTTACCATGTGGATTGGTAAAAGGATAAAACTAGTTAACATATGAATACTTGTTGATATTACTACCAGGAGCATTTTGAGATCAATATGTGAGAACTGTTTTAAAGGATTCTTTATTAGAAAACTAATTAAGAGATACTCAGTTTGGTCATGCATAACTTTGCTTTAATTTATTGCAAGGTCTTCATGGCAACCTCACTACTCTCATTTAGAACCAGAGAATCAGAATTACCAAGCACAATTACAATGTTATTTTTAATTTGGAGTCCATGATTTTATTGTCAGGCTTTTAACTCTAATGAGAAGGATTTTTTAAAGAAGGCTCTAATTATCAAGAAAACAAAGATTCTCACTACTGGACCAATTGACAGCATCATGATAGACAGTGAAAAGACTGAGATTGCCGCACTGTGTCAATCCAGCTGGTTGAGAGCCTTCCTCGCTTTTGCTCACCTTCCATGCTTTCCAAACATGATGTTCCTCCTATTAGGAATAGGCTCTCCTAACATGCTTAATGTGTGTGAGACAAAACTTCATCATCTTTACTTCCAAGAAGCACCCTTGTTGCATGTTTTCCAAGATATATCTATTTGTTCTTTTGGCAATTTTTGGGATAACACCACGACTCAAATGCATCAATTCTTCTACCGTCGTCCTTATTCATTGTCCAGGTTTCCAGATGCATGGCAGGTAACTGGGAAACTATGGCTTGAATCAAGTGCATCTTACAGTCTTTAAATCCATATCATTGCTTTTTAAGAATTTGGTGAGGTCTTTGACCTCAGACTTTTCCATCTCCAGCTCTGACTGCTGGTACCAAACATGTTGACTATGGATCCAAGCAAGATGAAATTGTTAACAATTGAAATTCCAATCTTTTCTCCATCTATCATGGTGCTGTCTATTGGCCAAGTGGTAAGGATTTTTATTTTCTTGGTGTTGAGATTTAATACATATTGAAGATTAAATATATCTTGAATAATCCAGGAAGCTTCAAAAGAAGATGGAGGTTAATACACAGAGTCACTGTACTAAAAAGAATTGGTTGACATGGAAAAATTTCAGGAAGTAGCATATAACAAAGACCCACGGGTGATAAGGAAAGAAGTTCGAGCTGCAATGAAGGTACTGGCATAAGGCCCAAGGAATCAGGGGATAGCAATTTACACGTTCCAGGTAACAGTGGCATTCACCAGTCTGTGACAGGAAATTGGGAAAACAATTACCTGGCCAACTGACTGGAAGAGATCCACATTTTTTCCAATTCCTAAGAAAAGTAACCCCACAGAATGTGGAAATTTAAAAGAATATCATTAATTTCACATAATAACAAAATATTGCTGAAGATAATCCACAACTGGCTAGAACAGTTCATTAACATATAATGACCAGAAGTTCAGACTGGATTTAGAAGAGGCCATGCCACTAAGGGTATCATTGTTGATGTCAGATGTATCTTGGCTGAAAATAGAGTACAAAGTCTAAAACAGTAAAAGTCTATCTGTATTTTATTGACTATGCAAAGGCATTTGGTTGTGTAAATTATAACAAACTATGGCTAATACTGAGAGGAATGAGAATTCCGGAACACTTAATTATATTTATGCAAAACTTATACTTATGCCAAGAAGCTGTTGTGCAAACAGAACAAGGGAAAATTGCATTGAGTGGTTTAAAATCAGGCAAGGTGTGCATAAAAGCTGTATCCTTTCTCCATACTTACTCAATCTGTATGCTGAACAAATCAATAAAGAAGATGGATTTTATGAAGAAGAGTGTGGTATCAGGATTGGAGGAAGATTCATCAACAACTTATATTATGCAAATGACATGCCCTTGCTTGCTGAAAGTGCAGAGGACCTGAGGCACTTGCTGCAAAGGATCAATATGGATTACATCTCAACATAAAAGAAAACAAAAATCCTCACCACTGGGCGCAACAGACAACATCATGCTAGATATCTGGAGAAAAGATTAAATTATAAACAATTTCATCATAACTGGATCCACAGTCATCACCTTTGGTGCCAGCAGTCTGGAGATCAAGAGACATATAACATTGAGAAATCCTGCTGTCAGGGATCTTTCCAAAGTCCTGAAGAGCAACGATGCCAGCTTAAAGACTAAGGTGCAACTGATTTAAGTCACAGTCTGTCATATCACCTGCTGTGCATCTGCGAGCTGGAAAATGACTAAGGATTACACTATAGAAATATATGTCTTTGAGTTGTGGTATTGAAGAAGAGTACTGAATATCCCAGGGACTGCCAAAATGAGAAACAGATATGACTTGGAGAAAGTTCCATGAGAGAGCTCCTTAGAGGCAAAGGTAACAAGGCTTCATCTCACATATTGTGGCTATGCTATTAGTGGAGACTATTATTTGGAAAGGGACATGATGCTTGGAAAGGTGGAGGATAACCAAAGGAAAGGAAAACCATCAACTAGTTAGACTGATACAGTGTGTCTGGCAATGAGCCCAAGTGTATCAGACGCTAAGGTTAGTTCAGGATAGCCCAAAGTTCAAATTTGTTGTTCATGGGTGACTATGAGTCGTACTCAACTCGAAGGCACTTAACAATTTAAAATTAGAAAAGAACATTACAAAACAACCAAAATTAAAACAAAAATTATAATTTTTAGTTTTTACTTTTAACATTACTATCACTTTAACCTTACTCCTTTTTTATACCTTAACCTTGCAGATCTATATGATGTTAAGGGTTTATTGTTCAAAATGGATCCCCTAGCCATTGGCTACTTTGCTACGTTAAATAGGCAGGGATTGTTCGCCTGTCTGCAAGAGGATTGCTTAGTTCACCAATCCACAAAGGGACTGGCTAGTCTTGCCGTAAATTGAGAGGATTTATCAGCAGAATGGAAGAACCTGACCACCAGCAAAGAGAAAGCAAGAGAAGGCAGTGCCTGCTTTGGGGTCAGATATTCTTGCACCAGTCAGACCAGGTTCTATGAGAGGAGCAGCAGCCGTAACAGCACAACAGAGAAGCAGACTTGACATTAGATGGAGCAGACCTTGGGATGTCTATGTCATTAAACCAGAACTAAGAACCTTTGCCCAAGTTTCTTGGAGGATTTTGGAGAGGTAGGGGGATGGGCAAAAAGAGCCATAATTGGCAGGACCCCTTTATCTGTGATAGAATACAAATATCACCATTGATGAGCCAGATGACTTGGCCACTCCAATCTTTGATTTACTTTTTTGTATTCCATGACACTCTGGCCTGGTGGTATAGAGTTATATTGCCAATCTAAAGGCATGTGGTTTGAATCTACCTACTGTTCCATGGGAGAAAGATATACAGAATTTGCCTTCTGTATGATTTATAGCCTTTGAAAACCTCCCCTGGAGGGTCAGCTATGTGTTAGTTTGTCCTAACTCAACAGCAAACAACAGCAGCAACATTTTATGGATAAAGGTCTTCCTTCTTCTCACTCATTGCTGGTAAGTTCATTCTGACTCATCGTGATGCTTCATTGGATTTCTGAGGCTATAAATTACAGGAGGAGGAGATTTTCCATCTTTCTCTCGCAGACTCACTGATGTATCTGAATGACTGGACACTCAGCCACGATCTACCCAGAGCTACCTTGTATGGACATCGTTATAATTTGCCCCGAGCTGATCACAGCTTTGAAAATACTAAGGCACACTCAGTTCTACTGAGGGGTTACCATGAATTGGAATCTACTCATTAACAGCTGCAGATTTGGTTTTGTTTTTGCTTTACTTTGTTGGTGGTACTTGCCATCTCCTTGATTCTACTTCATGATGACACCATATGTGTAGACTAAAACGGCTCCATAAGATTTTTTTTAAGGGTAAGATTTTTCAAAAGTACCTCTGAGTAGTATTGAACCGCCAACCTTTCAGGTTGTATTTAAGTGTTTATTCATATCACTTGGGAAGTGTCTTTGGTTTAGTTTAGGGCTACAAAGGCTATCTTAGAAATTTATATAGGAGTCATGAGATATCTAAAAATATATGGTCCTTATCTTAGTTTCCTAAGGAGATGTGGTGACCTATTAGTTAGGGAGTTGTGCTGCTGACACAAAGGTACACCACTCTGGCGTTTTAAATCCACTAGTTCATTCTCAGGGTAAAGAAAGACGAGACAATGATGAGAAACGTGGACAGTCTCCTCCTGTGTGATTTACTGCCGGAGAAGCTCAACAGAGGGTTAGTTATGAGTCAGTTTCAACTAGACAGCAATGAGATATTTATCTTAGCTTCCTAGGACTGCCCCAACAAAACATCAAAGGCAAATGGTTTATAAAGACTGAAATATACTGTTTCACACTTAAAAGTTAGAAGTCCAAATCAGGTTATCAGTCATGTTACTTCCTTATGATTAAATATTGAGAAAGAAAGCCTTTCATGCCTCTCTCCCAGTTTCTGCCAGCACAAATCACTAGTTGACTTATAGCTACATTGCCACTTGGCACCCTTTCTCTGACTTTCCGGCTCTGGACATCTCTTTTATGAGGACACCAGTCAAACAGGATTAGGACCAGACTTACTCCAGGATGCTCTCATGTTAGCTTAGCTAATAATATCTTCAAAGACCTTAGTTACAAATAGAATCATCTTTACAGTTACAATGGCTGCTTTCTTCTTTTCATTTCAAGTTGGAGCTGACCTACAACTGACCACAAGGGAGGAGAGTTTCCCCTCCTACCCATGGGTACTGATGTTAGATGGATCTTAGCTGAAAGCAGAGAATACCAGAAGAATGTCTATCTGT
>NW_006399872.1:2017381-2018023 GCF_000299155.1 Elephantulus edwardii
TCTGTGCACCAAGACACCAAATATCTCTTTACAGTGATTACGTTGTTGTATGCTATCAAGGTAGAACCAACTCATAGCTTGACCCCCTGAGTGGGGTTTCTGAGACTTTAAATCTCACCGGACAAGATTGTTCATCTTTCTTCCACAGAGTTGCTGGTGGATCGGAACTGTAAAAAGATTATTTACCAACAAAGATATTAGAATGGCCAAGAAACATGAAGAAATGTTCAAAATTACTAGCAATCAGAGATAAGCAATTCAAAGTAACAATGAGATACCGTCCCTGCTAGCAGCAATAGCAAAGTTTAACAGAACGGCAAACAATAAATGTTGATAAGGATGTAGCGAAATAAGAATTCTCATGTTCTTATGAGAAATGGGCCTTATGAACCACTTGCTTTTGATGTTTTGTGTGTCATCCTAGGAAGCTAAGATAAATATCTCATTGCTGGTGAGAACATAAAATGGTGTTACAACCACCTTGGAAAGCAATTTTTGGTGTTACTTCAAAAGGGCGAATATAGAAATTTCATCTGACTCAGCTATTCCACTTCTAGGCATATACCCCAAGGAATTCAAAGCTTACGTACCAAAGGAGATATATATATGTTGTTGTTGTTGTTATGTGCCGTCGAGTCGTTT
>NW_006399872.1:2018529-2025437 GCF_000299155.1 Elephantulus edwardii
AGGTCCCTAACAGCAGACTTTCCCATCGCGATACGCTTTTTGATTTCCTGACTGCTGGTGCCAAGAGTGTTGACTGTGGAGCCGAGCAAATACACCTATATTTATCACAGCATTATTCATAACAGCAAGAAAATAGGCTAGAGTTTTGTGTTCAGCTTTTATCAAACACAGATATTGTTGTGAAGTAATTATATGGATGTGATTAAGGTTTTAATTAGTTAATTTTACATGAAGTAGATTACCCTTGGTAGTGTTAGTGGGCCTCATTCAATCAGTTGAAAATCTTCTACTTCAAAGGAGAAGGAAATATTTCTAATGATTGTAACATGAAAATCTTGCCTAAGATGACAGCTTGTCCTATAAAATTTGGACTTGTCAGCCCCAACAAAATGTCTCTCTCTTTCTTACACACACATACACATTCCCTAGACTATACATTCTATTTCCCTGGAGTCCTCTGACTGATACATCTTAATTTTACTAAGAAAATAAACCTTACATTTTTTTAGAAGTCCCTCTACAGTTTTCTTAAAACAGAATGATTGCTGATACTGTTGTTAAGTGCCATCAAGTTGGCTATGACTCATAGTGACCCTATTAACAGCAAATCTGAACCTTGCCCTATCTTGTACCATTTGCATGATTTTTGTTATGTTCAAGTCCGTTGTGGTAGTCACTGCGTCAATCCAATTTGTTTAATTCTCTTTCTGAATTAAAGTTTACCTTAACTATTGAAAAGAAAAAAAGTCTCTCATGAGCATTATTTATGCTCTTTTAAGAACTATCTATAAGCGGATCAAATTGAACAATGGGGTCAAAACTAGTGGTAATAAAAGAGGAGGTTCAAGCTTCTCTGAAGGAATTGGCAAAAAATAAGGACCCAGGAATTTATGGGATGCCTATTGACATATTTCAACAAAAGAGGTGCAGCCCTGGGTGTGATAATCAAGTTGTGCCAAGAAATCTGGAGAGCAGCTACCTGGCAAACTGACCAGAAGAGATCCACATTTATTACTACTCTTAAAAAAGATGATACCATAGAATGTGGAAAGTATCGAACAATACATCTAATATCACATGCAAGCAAAATCTTGCTGAAGATTATCCAAAAACAAATGGAACAGTGCATCAACAGAGTACTGACAGAAATGCAAGCAGGGATTAGAATAGGCAGTGGTACTAGGGATGTCATTGCTGATGTCCGATGGAAAGTGGAAAGTGCCAAAAAAATGTCTATTCGTGTTTTATCTACTATGTAAAGGCATTTGACTGTGTGGATCACAATAATTTGTAGCTAAGATTGAGAGGAATGGGAATCCTAGAATACTTGTTAGTGCTCATGGGAAACCTATACCTAGTCCAGGAAGCTGCTTTCTGAATAGAGTAAGGGGACACTTCATGGTTCAAAATCAAGAAAGAAGTGTGTCAGAGATGTACCCTTCTTCATAACTTTTAAGTCTGTATGTCAAACAGATCATTTGAGAGGCTGGACTTTATGAAGAAGAATGTGACATTAGGATTGGAGGACACTCATCAACACTCTAGTTATGCAGGAGACACAACCTTGCTAGCCCAAACTGAGGAGGACTTGAAGAACTTGCAGTAGAAGGTCAAGAACTGCAGGCTTCAATACAGATTGCATCTCAAAATTAAGAAAACAAAGCACCTCATCACTGAGCAAACAAGAAGTCTATCATGACAGATAGTGAAAAGACTAAAGTAGTTAACAATTTCATCTTGCTTGGATCCACAACATGTCTTGGCAACAGAGTCAGGAACTCAAAAGATGAGTTGCATTGGGAAAATCTGCTGTCAGGGACCTCTCCATAGTTCTAAAGAACAACAATATCAATCTAGAGAATAAGGTGTGCCTGATCAAGGCCATAGCCTTCTTAATTGGTTGCTATGCGGGACAATGACTAGGTATGACAGAAAAAGAATCAATGCCTTTGAGTTGTAGTGCTGGAGAAGAATATTGAATATACCATAGATTGCTAAGAAAACAAACGACTGTCCTGAAGAGGGTGAAACCAGATTGTTCCTCCTCAGAGGCAAGGATTTTGAAACTCTGTCTCATATACTTTGGACTTGTTGCCAGGAGGGATCAGTCCTTGAAGAAGGATATCGAGCTTGGAAGAGTGGAGTGTCAACTCAGGAAAGCGCTGGATAGGATGGTTTGACACAGTGACTGCAGCAGTGGAGTCAGGTGTGTCAGAGATGGTGAGATTGGCTCCGAATAGAGCAAGATTCAGAGCAGCTGTTCATTGGATCCCTGAGTCATAGTTGACCCAACAGCACATAACAACAATTCCAAAGATAGGAACTTTAGTGGGTAATGAGTTTATGTTTATGAGGCAAGAACTAAGAAAGAAGGGTGAACTGTTAACAACTCAAAGTAATCAATGTCACTGGATTTGACAGGTAGAACTATTGAACTGGTATTGGATTTGCCATGTATTTTCTCCACAAAACAACAAGACATTTAAACAAACATGTTTATATATGCTATGTATTTTCTCCATAAAACAAACTTTTAAAAATAACAAGGGGAAAACCAGACTTCATATCCTTTGGAAAGATTTCCATGATTAAAATTTCCCTAACCACACTGAGAACATCAATATGCAACCTACAACAATCTATTGAAAAATTGAAGGGTTCATGAATTGTTTAATTTTTCAACAGAACCTTTTAACTTCTTGTGTTACAATTTTAAATCCTGTGCTAATCTCTAAATCCTTCTGTATATTTGGATTGGAATGTGGAGTAAAGCAATAAAATGAGCACTCACATTGTTAAGTGTCATTGATATGACTCATAGTGACCCTGTGAACAGCCATTCTGAAACCTATCTTATCCTGTGCCATCCTCATCATCTCTGAGACATTACAGCCCATTGTTGAAGTCACAGTATCACTCCATCTTGTTGGGGGTTTTCCTCCCCTTTGCTGACCCTCTGTTCTTCCAAGCATGATGTCTCTTTCCAAGGATAGCCTCACCTAGCTACATGTCCAAGGTATAAAACTTGAATCTTGATCATCCTTGCCTTTAAGGAACACTCCAGGACTTGACTATTTTGTTGTGGGGTTTTTTGACAGTCCATGGGATATTCAGTACTCTTCTCCAGTACCACAACTCAAAGACATCAATTCTTCTTCTGTCATCCTTATTCATTGTCTAGCTCTCTGGTGCATAGCAGGTGATTGAAAAGACCATGGCCTGCATCAGGCACACCTTAGTCTTCAAACTGACATGATTTCTCCTAAGTATTTTGGAAAGGTCCCTAACTGCAGACTTGCTCAATGCAATTCTTCTGATTTCCTGACTGCTGGTACAAACAGTGTTTATTGTTGATCCAAGCAAAATGAAATCATTGACAACTTGAGTCTTTTCTCTATCTATTGTAATGTGGACTGTTGTGCCTGTGGTGAGGATCTTTGTCTTCTTGATATTGAGAAGTAATCCATACTGAAGGCTATAGTCCTTTATCTTCTAAAGCAGGTATTTCATAGCCTCCTTACTTTCCACAAGCTAAGTTGTATCATCAGCATAACACAGGTTGTTAATGAGTCTTCCTCCAATCCTGATGCCGCACTCCTCTTCATAGAGTCTGGCCTCGCGAATGATTTGCTCAGCATACAGATTGAATAGCTACGGAGTAAAAAATACAACCCTGATGTACATCCTTCCTGATCTTAAACCAAGTAGTGTTCCCTTGTTCTGTTTGCACAACAGCCTCTTGGTCTAGGTATAGATTCCACAAGAGCACAATTACGTGTACTGGGATTCCTGCTCTTCTCAGTGTGAGCCACAATTTTTTATGATCCAGGCAGTCAAACACTGCATAGTCAATAAACACAAATAGATATTTTTCTGGTATTCTTTGCTTTCAGCTAGGATCCATGAATCAACAACAATGATAGCCCTGGTGGTGCGGGCCTTTTCTAAAACCAGCTTGTGCTTTGGGCAGTTCCTTGTCAATGTACTGCTCTAGCGACTTTTGAATGATCTTTGACAATATTTTGCTTGTATGAGGTGAGCAGTGCTAAAATATCCCTCTTTATGCAACTTTATTGCACTAGAGTTATCTGAAGGGAGGATATGACAAGCTAATTATTTTTATCTTATTTATATATTTCCTTCACTTTCAGGGAGGAGGTCGGGGAGGGGGCAGTGGACAAATGGTGTTAGTTTCTACAGCTGTAACAACAAATCTAAAAGTTACATATCAGATGCTACTTTCTGTCTCCTCTCTATCCTGACTGGTGACATTTAACTACTCTGTTACTTGAAGCTCATTTCTATACTCAGAATTCCCCTTTCTGTCACTTCCTCTCCTTTTTTCTTCTGTTTTGTTTTTTCTTCCCCTCACATCTATTCTAAATGCACTCATGGAGGCTTATGTAAATCACTGGGTGATTAGAGAGAGGCACTTTCACTTTCCTACTTAGCCTCTAAAGTAAGTTGTACCAGCCTTGTTTGAGCAGACACAAACCCCAGTGGTTTGTGAGAAGGGATGTGAGAGCCTATCACATAGGTACATCAAGAAAACAAAAATCCACTATGCAACCTTTGTTCTAGACTCCTTTCATGACAATAATACCTAATCGTATATTCCTTTTAAACACTTTTCTCTTTCATCTGTTTCAATGCAGGAGGAATTATATAACAATGAAAGAATTTTTCTTTTACTTTTCAAAGAGAAGAATGAACAGGAGGGAAATAGTGGGCAAGGAGAAAAGTACAACAAAAAATGAATGGAAATGCAAAATCTCTGTAAATTTTCATTAAAATTAATAATAATAATAATAAATTTTAAAAAATTTCATAAAAAAGAAAATAAAAATCAACAATGCCCTACAACCTTTTTCACAGTCTATCTTCTCCCAGATCAGTAAGGGACGAACTACTTCAGGCAACATAACCCGGAGGCGCCCATAGTAACAGTCATGTTTAAGATCAGGTTGTGTGATGCTTTGGGCTAGGGCCCAGCTTTTATTTCTATCTGGGTTGTGGGTTTCAGGAATAGGGTCTGAAGGCCTGGCCCGCTGCCTGGGCTTTTCACAACCTTCAAGCCTCCAGAACTAAAGTGGGAGCATCTTCAGGACACCATGGAGATGCATCTTTGGATAAATCTCGATGCTGGGAGAGTTCCTGCTCCTGAACAACATAAGCCCTTCCTGCTGGGCCCGATGGAAGGCAGCGAAGAGAAGGAAGTGATCCTCACTGCCATTAGTGTACCCATGTGTCTGGACCAAAATTCACCAATGTGAAGACCAGCTAGATACCGAGACCTGTGGGGTGCGCTTATGCTTGGTGTGGGACACGGACGCAGGCTTCTCACCAACATGTACGACACTCATCTCACTAAGGGTTACATGGTGTGCGGACTCCGGAGCAGAGCCACAGATGACTTCAGCCAGGATAGGCGGCTGGTGGAGAAGTAGCCTGTGACCAGAAAGAATTTCAACTGAAACCTGGCAGTGATCCAAGGCTCCCATCTGAAGACACTGGTAATGTACTCTAACCTCGATCTGAAGACTCCGAGGCCTGTCAGATGTCCCTGAGAAGCTCAATACGGCCTATGAGCAAGTCTCTGATGCTGACTACTACTAACATGCCTTGTCTTTTCTTTGCACCTCAAGAATTCCTCTTATGAGTTCAGTGACTGTGTGAGATGCAGAAGCAGCTACAGAGGCTAGTTCATGAGATTGGCTGTCTGTTCCCAAGTGTGGCCTACTTGAGATGGCTTTTTTACACTGAATGATGCCTTACTGAGGACTCAGTGGGACCTCGATAACATCCAGGATGCTCTCCAGACTACAGCCCCCGCTAGTGACAACAGAGCTGGAGAAGAGCGTGAGGCTGATGCCAGGTACCCAGCAGCAACCAGATCAAGGATGACACCGGGAACTCTGCGGGGCTGGACTCCACCTAGGGCCTAGAGACTGGCAAGGGAGATTGAAAAGCCAGAGGGCTGGTGAGGGAGTGAACGGCAGAAGACCTATTCATCTGCCAGAACTGATGCAGTACAGAATGTAAATTCGAGGAAGCTTGTCTTCATGTGAGTTGAAACACAAATTGTGTGACTTGACTCACCTGATGACCTGACAAACACTTCCTCAGCCAGGTGTCATAAACCATGCTGTAGTGTGTATCTTTGAGAATGCAGTGCTGAAAATAGCACTTTATTTCTGTGGTCTTCCTCCCAGTAACCCATAAATCCAAAGTCAAATCACAAAGGAAGTCCAGTAGCGGACAGATGAAATCCAGTAGTGGAAATCTGCAGTGTATTTCATAAAAGTGTCAAGATATTCAAAGCCATGTAAAAGTCTGAGAAACTGCCAAAGTCAAGGGGATCCTTAGATACGATGTGTAAATGTAACTATCTTGGATGGGATAGCAGAACAGAAAAAGACATTTGGTAAAACTAAGGAGCTCTGGTGCTGTTGTCCATAGCGAATTGTACTGTTAACCTAAAGACTGAGCTTCTCTATCAGTTCAAACCCACTGTAAGGTCTGCTGGAGGCAGATAAGCCTTCTCCTCCTGTTTGATTTATAGCCCCCTGGAGTGTCAAGTATGAATCAAATTTCAACTGGGTAGCAATGAGCTTGTGTAAGTTTTTAGAAGGATATCAGAATAAAGTATGGGTAACTGCAATCCAGAAGGCATGGGTTCGTATCCACCAGCTGCCCCATGAGTGAAGGATGGGCAATTTCCTCCAGTGTGATTAAATCTCTGAAAACCTACCAGAGGTTCAGCTATGGGTTGGTCCCAACAACAACAACAACAATAACAGTGTTAAAAAAAAATACTATCTTCACCACTGTGCCAAAAGATAGCATCATGATAGATGGAGAAAAGATTGAAATTGTCAAAGATTACATTTTACTTGGATCTATACAAA
>NW_006399872.1:2026943-2033355 GCF_000299155.1 Elephantulus edwardii
GAGGGACAGCACAGGAGGGGAAGGCCTCTAAGAGGTGGATTGACTCAGTGACTGGGGTAATCGGGATGGGTGTATCAGAGACAGTGCGATTGGCACAGGACAGAGCAGAGTTTAGGGCTGTTGTACATAGGGTTACTATGAGTTGCAAGCATCTCAATGGCACATAACAACAACAACATACAAAACCTATACTTCAGCGAAGAAGTGGTCTTCAGAACAGGGAAAGGAAACACTTACATGGTTCAGAATCAGGAAACGAGTATGTCAGGGATGCATCCTGTCCTCAAACCTTTTCAATCTGAATGCAGAACAGATCTTTCGGGATGCAGGGCTTTATGAGGAGGAGTGTGGCATCAAGATTGAAGGAAGACTCAATAACAATCTATGATATGTGGATGGCATAACCTTGCTTGCTGAAACTGAAGAAGACTTGAAGCACTTGATGCAAAAGGTCAAGGACTGTAGTCTTCAATATGGATTGAAGCTCAACATCAAAAAGACAAAGATTCTCAACACTGGGTCAATTGGCAGCACCATATTAGATGGAGAAGAGATTGAGTTTCTTAGGAATTACAACTTGCTCGGATCCACAATCAACACTCAGCAGTCAGGAAATCAAAAGATTAATTGCATTGGGAAAATCTGCTGTCATGGACCTCTCCAGAGTCCTGAAGAGCAACAATATTAGTCTAGGGACAAAGGTTCACCTAATCCAGGCCATGGTCTTCTCAATTACTTGTTATGCTTCAGAGAGCTGGACAATGACTAAGGATAACAGAAGAAGAACAGATGCTTTAGAGCTGTGGTGCTGGAGAAAAGTCTTAAAAAAAAAAAGAAAAGAAAAGTCTTGAACATACCATGGACTGCCAAGAAAACAAATCTGTAAGTCCTGGAGAGGGTGAAACCAAGTCTCTCCTTGAAGGATAGGATTTGAAGCTCCATTTCCCTTTCTTTGGGCACATGGTGAGGAGACATTGATCCTTGGAGAAGGACATCATGATTGGAAGGGGGGACAGCACAGGAGAGGAATACCCCAGATGAGATGGATTGTTACAGTAACTGGGGCAATGAAGGTTGGTGTGTCAGAATTAGTGAGACTGGCTCAGGATAGGAAAGGGTTCAGAGCTGCTGTACATAGGGCTGATATAGATTGCAGGCGGCTCAACGGCACATAACAACAATAACATATTATGAAAGGTTTGGGAGCAGAAGTGGCATCCACTTCCTAAACAACATGTCTCCAGAAATTCTATGAATTTTTAAAAAATTGTTTTAAAAATTTTTATTCATAGGGAACTCTGGTGGCCTAGTGGCAGGAAGCTGCACTGCAATCTCAGAGGTGCGCAGTTCAAACCCACGAGATGCTCTGCTGGAGAAGGAGGGACAGTCTCTTCCTGTACCGGTCAGATCCAATTTGACAGTACACACAAAAAAAATAATAAAATAAATTTCGAAAAAGATAGGCCTATTTGGTTTTTTTTTTTTAAAGAAATGATTCATTTTAATGAAAGTTTACAGAGACTTAGGATTTCTAGTCACTCACTGTTGTTGCACTTTTCTCCCTGCCCACGCCTCCCCACCCCGATTCACTCCTCTCTTTGAAAAGTAAAATAAAAGTTCTTTCATTGTTATGCAATCCCTTCCCCCAAGTCCACTCCACTGTGCAGCCTTCATTCTGGAAATTCTATGAACTTTGATAAATGTTGATAGTTGTAGAGGAGCTTTAGGCCTATTATTCATAGGGTCTCTATGAGTCATGCTCAACTTGAAGGCAATCAACAATAGTCAACACTCACGGTAGTAACAGTCAAGAAATAAAAAAAATGTGTTGCCCTGGGAAAATTCTTCTGTCGAATTCTTCTCCAAAGTGCTAAAGAGCAAAGATATCAATTTAAAGAACAAGATACATCTGATCCAAGGTATTTTCAAGCGCTTCCTATGCATCTGAGAGTTGGACAATGGATACAGAAGACTGAGGAAGAATTGATGTCTTTGAATTGTGATGATGGTGAAGTATATTTCAGGATTAGCAAAAGAACAAACAAATGCCTTGGAGGAAGTACAGCTAGAGTGCTCTTTAGAGGCAAGAGTGGTGAAACTTCATCTCACTCATTTTCGGCATATTTTCAGGTGGAACCAGTCCTTAAAGAGATACATCATGCTGAGAAAGAATAATGTCAGTGAAAGAGAGGAAGATCCTCAATGAGGCAGATTGGCACAGTGACTACCACAATGGGCTTGAGTATGACAGAGATGATGAGGATAGGCACAGGATAGGGCAAGGTTCAGATCTGTTGTTCATAAGGTTAATATGACTCATAATTGACTTGGTAACATCTAGCAACAACAACAACAGAATCTTTGGGGCTGAGGATTCCTTCAAGACAGCTTCTATGACCTCCTCACATCATTGATGGAGGGGTATCAGGGTCTTTTCACATTGACTGGACTAATCATACAGGAGATCTAGTCTATCTCTCCGTTTCAGTTAATTTCCTTATCTAAAAAATCTTTTGAATCCGCTTCTAAGCCACTTGCAAGTGGTTAGAAACTAGAGAACAGTTTCTCTTTCTGCTACAGAGTTAGGAGGAAAATATAAAAAAGTCATGGCCCAAATCATCTCTCTCATGGGTTTATTGCTATTGTTAGTTACCAGTGAATTGACTCTGACTTGTGGCAACATTATGCACAACAGAATGACTATTGTCTGGTCTTGTGCTATCTTCATATTTGTTGGTATGCTTGAGTCATTACAACAACTTTGCAGTGTCTTTCAAACTTGGGAGGCTCACCTTCAATGCTATGTAGACAGAATTCTTTTGTGATCTAAGATTTTCTTTCTTCTTGACCATCTAATAGTTAATTTTTTTGGTTGTGATTTTAGTGAAATTTTACAGAGACTGGTTTTCATTCATTATACATTATTGTCCTCTTCCTCTCCCATTTCACTTTGCAATGTTTGTCCTGTTCCAGATTGTGAATTGTCCTACATTAAGTGTCTACTCATCCATTCCTATCAGATTGTCCTTCCCTTCACTTATTCCAGTATAGTATTCATTATTTATTAATTCTTTTCCTGTTCTCCTTCCACTCCCTCATATCCATCCTATTTTTATAACAGTGGTTATCTAAGGAGGATAAAATGGTACATAGGGGCACTGGGCCATGACCATCTCTGTCAAAGGGCAAGAGAGAGGAAGAATGTCACAGTCCCTCAGTGCACCAGAACAGAAAGCAGATAAATAGCCCATAGCTCAGCCATATTGCTCCTCTAGAGTTGGACCAACAGCAAGAGGTTCTTTTATCCATTGCTGACTCACAGACTCACAATTGTGGTACTGAGAATGAGGTTTATTAGGGAAGTAAGTTGGAGAGTAGAGTAGGCAAAGAATATAACTAAATACAAGTCCAGGTTTTAGTTCAAGTTCCAAGGGGACAATTCCTTATTTAGTCCAGGCCCTGGTTTCAATGCAGCAGTCAAATCCAAATCATTTACCAAAGTTTGCCTCAGAGCAGTTATAAGTCAACTTCTCCTTCTAACACCCAGCAAGAACAGCAAATACCTTTTACTGTGGCCAGAACAAATACAAGAAGCCTCAGCTCACACCTTGCCACACTTTTTCTACAGCAATTCCACAATCTCTCCACTGCCATCACTTGGGTCTTTCTCTCACCAGGGTCTTACTTCAGTTTCCCTCAAGTAAATAAATAAATCTTGCTTGCCATAAATTTTGCTTGCCTCAAGTCTTGATAACCAGTGTGGGAAGCACTCTCTTTTATCTGAGTCCCACAACTGTTGATGATTGGCAAAACCATGATAATTTGCAAGACCATGTTTCTGTAGTTAAGGTAGCAGGGAGACCAGAGGGAGCTAACTGTAATGGCTAAAAAAAAGCCAACTTTTAGGTTAACACCACTCTGGTCTTAGGTAGTATTTGTCCTTTTATGATGAAGATATTTCACTCAACAATGTCTTCTAGACTCATCCATGTTGTGTACAGTTTCATGAGTTTATTGTTTTTCAATATTGTGAAATATTCTACTGTGTGCTTATACCACAGTTTCCCTACTCATCTGTTTGTTGATGGACACTTGGACAGCTTCCATCTCTTTGCTATCATGAATAATGCTGCAATAAGCATAGGTGTGTATATATCTTTTCATGTCATACTTCTGGTTTCTTTTAGGTGTATGCTAAGTAGTGGGATAGCTGGGTTAAATGGTATTTCTATTTTCAACTTTTTGAGGAAGTGCCAGACAGCCTTCCTTACTGCTACCATTTTACATTCCTAACATCACTGCTCCAATTTCTCCACATCCTTGCCAGAATTTATAGTTTGCTGTCCACTTTCTATTGTCCTGTTCAACTTTGCTAGAGTTAAACAATATCTTATTGTTGGTTTTATTTTTGTCTTTCTATAGGTAGAGATTTTGAGCATTTTTTTCCATGTGTTTGTCTGCCATCTGACTTTCTTCTTTGTTGAAATGTCTGTTCATATCTTCTCCCTATTTTGTGGTTGGGCTGTTACTTTTTCTTGTTGATACATTGAAGTATTTTATAAATTTTAGTTATGAGTCCCTTATCAAATATACCATTGTTGAGTATTTTTTTCTGTCTGTGAGTTTCTTTTTTAATTCTATTAGAGGAGGTTTTTTATCAATACAAGGGTCTGATTTTTAGAAGGTTCCACAGATCTATTTTACCATACCCTGGTTGTGGGTGTTTAAACTATGCCTAAAAGTCTATTCATGCCACAGATTATGGTTTCTATAGTTGTTCCTATTATTTCTCTGAAGACTCCTAGTTTTGCATTTTACTTGTAGGTTTTTGGTTAACCATGAGCTTATCCATAAGATTTTTGCTGTCTACTTTTGACTGTGTGGTTCATTACAAGTTGTGACTGACATTAAGACAAAGGAGAATCTCAGAACATTTAATTGTGCTCATAAGAAACTTACACCTAGTCCAGGAGGCTGTTTGCTAACAGAGAAGGGGAATATTATATGGTTTAAAATTAAGAAAGGAGTGTGTCAGGGTCATATTGTCTCTCCATTTCTATTTAATCTATATGCTGAGCAAATTATTCAAGAAGCTGGACTCTATGAAGAGCAGTATGGCATCAGGATTGGAGGGAGACTCATCAAGAACCTGGGTTATGCAGATGATGACACAATTTTGCAAGCTGAAAGTGAAGACAACTTGAAGCACTTTCTGTAAAAGATCAAGGAATGCCTTCTGTATGGATTGCATCTCAAAGCAAGAAAACAGATTCTTCCCACTGGACTGATGGGCAATATCATAATGGATGGAGAAGAGCTTGAAACTGTCAACAACTTTGTCTTACTTCAATCCACAATCAACACCCTTGGTACCATCAGTCAAGAAATCAGGAGATGCATTGTACCAGGAAAGTCTGCAATTAGGGACCTCTTCAAATTATTGAGGAGTAATGATGTAGGTTTGAGGACTAAGGTGGGTCTGATTCAGGTCATGGTCTTTCCAATCATTTGCTAAGCACCTGAGAGCTGGACAATAAGTAAGGATGGCAAAAGAAGAATTGATTCCTTTGAACTATGATGTTGGAGAAGAGCACTGAATATCCCATTAAAAAGAACAAACAAATATGTCTTAGAGAGGGTGCAACCAGAGAGCTCTTGGGAGGCAAGAATGATAAGGCTTTGCCTCCTATACTTTGAGCATGTTGCTTAGAAGGGCTATTCCTTGGAGAGGGACATGATGCTTAGAAAGAAAGAGGGTTGGTGAAGGAAAGGAAGACCCTCCACCAGATCAATTGGCATGTTGACTGCCACTATGGGCTTTCATGTGTCAAGAAGTGTGAAGATGGCACAGGATAGGACAGGGTTCAGATCTGTTGTTCATAGAGTCTCTATGAGTCGTACTTGACTTGAAGGTACCTAACAACCACAACAACAACTTTTCAGATAAAGCTTAACAAAGGATGGTTAAAAGAGGCCAGGGCACCAGGGATTACTGATATCATCAGATGGATACTGGCTAAAAGCAGAGACCACCAAAAGAATGTCTACTTACACTTTATTGATTATAAAAAGGCATTTGAACAAAAGTTTACCAGTAAGGAACCATGGCAGGCCCAACATTCATGGCAAATTTGTACTCCTTACTATTCAGCAAGATCTTCACATTCGCCCTCACCATCAATCACCATGGGCGCCCTGTTCTTCAAGCGGCCGTTCGATCAAGGAGTAGATATAATCTATGAGCACATCAATGAAGGGAAGCTGTGGAAGCACATCAAACACAAGTACCAAAACAAAGAGTAGTCCCTCAGGAGCCTCCATCAAGCCAAGAAGGACCAGGCCTACCCACTGGCTCTTTGCCCAAAGTCAAGGCCTCAGCTTGAATATAATGCTTCAGTTACTCTTCATGGGC
>NW_006399872.1:2033586-2038022 GCF_000299155.1 Elephantulus edwardii
CCTCAGGGCTGTATCCTCTCTCTGTACCTATTAAATCTGTATTTTGAGCAAATCATTAAAGAAGCTGGACTCTATGAAGGAGAATGTGACATCAAGAATAGAGGAAGGCTCATCAATAATTTGCATTATGCAGATTACACAATCTTGTTTGCTGAAAGTGAGGAGAGCTTGAAGTGCTTACTTCAGGAGGTCAAAAACTACAGCTTCAATATGGATTACATCTCAACATTAAGAAAATAAAAATTTTAACCATTGTGCTGATAGGCAACATCATGATAAATGGAGTAAAGATTGAAACTGTCAATTACTTCATCTTACTTGGATCCACAATCAGCATCCTTGGTACCAGCAGTGATAAAATCAAAAGACTTTATGCATTGAGAAAGTCTGTAGCTAGTGACCTCTCCAAATTACTGAGAAGCAATGATGTCAGTTTGAGGATAAAGTTACACCTGATCCAAGCCATGGTCTTTTAAATCATTTGCTATGCATCTCAGATCTGGACTATGAGTCAAGAATGACAGAAGAATTGATATCTTCAGCTGTACTGTTGAAAAAGAATATGGCATATCCCACAGGCTGCCAAAAGAACAGATATGTCTTGGAAAAAGTACAGTCAGAGTGCTCCTTGGAGACAAAGATGACAAATTTTCACCTTGCATATGTTGGCATGTTGTTAGGAGAGGCTATTCCCTGGAGAGGGACATCATGCTAGGAAAAGTTGATGAAGGTCAGCAAAAAAGAAGACGACCCTCAACCAGGTGGATATACACAGTGACTGCAGCATTGGGCCGTAGTGTGTTAGAAATGGTGAAGATGACACAGAATAGGACAAGGCTCAGCTTTGTTGTTGATAGGGTCATTATGAGTCATACTCAACGGCACCTAACAAAAACGCTTTAGAAGTAGATTTTTCAGGTCTTTCTATTAAGTCTGTCTGCCTTTGGAAATTACACTGAAATTTGTCCACCCGGATGGTATTGGAAATATCTGTGAAGTAAATTTCAAGCTGATAGCAACAGTCAAGTCACCACAGTACAACAAACTAACAGATGGGTGAATGTGGTAGAGGGAACTTCCGCATAATGACATCAACTGCAAACTTTCCTTCTTTTTTGACTGAAAGCTATTTATTGGAAGTGGTGGGAGGGCAGATTGGTATAGATTCTTTCTATTCATGTCCCCTTTGCAAATCAGTGTGGTTTTAATCCAGAGCCTTTAATGGCTGCCCAGAAAAGCAAGGAAGGTTTTTGTTTAGCTTTGGCTTTGCCTTTGCATTTCTATTATGTTTCTGGCAAGTAGCCCATGGGGAAGGGGAGAAGTGGGGGATCAATTTCTGTATCTCTGAGCCTGGTGGATGTGGCTGAGGAAAGTACTGGTTGATAACACGGCATTGTTCTACTCTCTGTACCTCATTCACCAGATTTTTGGCCTTCTTTTTCATTTCCCTTTCTTCTTTGTAAAAGTAACGTGTTAAACATTTAACTATTTGCTGTTTTTTTGCAAGCATAGATGAACAATAGAATTTTTCTAGGTCTTGGTACAGTCATTAAGGTCAACCACAATAATGACTCTGGCCAGTTTATAGCTCAGGAACAAGGAGGGGAAGAAGTAGGATGCATGCAAAATCTATCCTTGTACCTGAAGTAAGCTCCCCCGGGACTGAGTTTCTGGCTTGTGGCTTTAGGAAGACTGCTGTGAAGAAGGCCTTTAAGCCACCCAGTCTCTCTTCCATCCGGTCCACCCACAACCTTCCTGGCTCGTTTGTCCTAGTCACCTTGCAGTTACTCCCTGCCGTGCTTGGCTACTTTCCCAAAGGCTTTTTCAAAGGGCCTGTTATATGCACATCCTCCTTGCTTTTCACACTGAGGATTACTTCAAAGGCTCTGCAGCCCTGGGAAGGGAAGAATGACAATAAAAGGAACCCCCAGCTGGAGAGAAGTTTGCTTTGGCAGTCTCTTGATTGTTCAGTTAGGTGGGGAGGTGTCTGCCTTCAACCTCTGCCTGCTCACTCACCCTCACAGCTCATTTCAGATGTTTTCTTTTGGTCCAGTTTCTTCCTGCCTCTTCTGAGGCTTGAGCCCCAACTTCTAGCAGGCTTATGTAAATTTCCGAGAGCTCTCAGCTGCTCCTGCCTCCATTGATCCCTTTTATCTGCTGCCAACACAAGATTCTCCTAATTTGTTCTGAGCCTGTGGGTCTAGGCTCAGGAGGAGAGAGGGACCCATAGCTATTTCGTGCTGCATTTTGTTTGTAGGCCTTTGGGCACAACATGTCTGGGTGACTGAGGAAAGGACCTATCTAAGATCCTGCCTCATTGCGGTGCTCAGTAAACACCTGCGGATCTTTATTGAAATCTTGAAATGTTACCTGCGAATTCTTATTCTCCATGCAGAGACTGCAAATGGAAAAGGGGGGAAATAATTTCAAACACCGTCTGAACATATCAATGACTGGCTGAGTTCAGCTGATGTGCCTGACTTCATAACCTCTGACTGATTTACTTGAATTGTAATTCTTGACCCTCTAGTGGCAAGAAGCTGGGCTGCAATACCAAAGGCACCTGGTTCAAGGCCACCAACTGTTCTTCTGGAGAAGAACATCTTCTCCATCTCCTCCAGTGTGATTAACTGCTTCTGAAACTTCTCCGAAGGGTCAGATGTGGGCTGATTCCAACTCGATGGTAAACAACAACAATAAAAGTTTAAAGAATTACAACTTTCTCTTGCCGTGTTTGCTTGATAAAAAAGTTTTTGTAAAGGTCTGAACTTCAAGCCCAGAAAACAGTTCACAGAGCCCCAAGGATAAGTAAACCATGAGGATGTTGGCTCTGTTGTTAAATACAAATTACTGGTTAAGTTAAATATTGAGATCTTCTCTTGGTAATGACACTAAAGCCAAATGCTGCTGAATGAATTCCAACTCATCATGACCTCAGACGTGTCAGAGCCGAGCTGTACTCCATACAGTTTTCAATGGCAGATATTTTAGAAGTAGATCACTAGGGCTTTCCTTCCAAGGTTCCTCTCCATAGACTCAAACCTCCAAACTTTTTGTGTAGCAGGAGATTGTGGTTTGCAACACAACATCAAACCAAAGCAGTTGGTGTTGAGGCAATTGTGACTCATAGTGACCCTCTATGTTGCAAAGCCGAACTGCCTCCAGAATGGTTGCAATGTCACTATTTTGACCAATTCCTACTGAAGGGCCATTTGAAACAGAGTACAGACCAGATCAGACACTGCAAATGCAAATAATAGTGTCCATTTACTACTCTTAGAATGAACACCACAGGGATGAGTGAACACACAGCATCACCAGCCTAGGCTCCTCCAAGTCACAATCACAAGGATTTTTCAGGGCTATTACCTTTTGAAAATAGATGACTAGACGTTCATAGGCATCTCTAGATAGACTCAAATCTACAGGTTTCTGTTATTAGTCATGTATGTTAAACATTTGTACCACACAGGTTCTTTTCTCTCAATGATAATAGCGTCCACAAAATCATTCAACAACCTGTTGATTGGCAGCTGACATAATGTTTTTAGAATTTCTGTTCTATCTCCTAGTTTTGTGTGTAAAAATTGGAGTCCTATAAACTTGCAGGGGGCTATGAAAATACAATTAGAACAGTATAAGGAGAAGCAGAAATTGAAGAAGGAAACAGACTGCAGGCTTAAGCGCCTCCATAAACAGCCACCATTACCAAGAGACACAATTTAAAAAAAAAATTTAAAAAAAGGTTGTTGCCTTGTTACCATTATTGAACATTTTTATCAAGGACCGAAGAGATGGATCTTAATCAACAAAGAGGAATGCATGGAACAGAGCTTCAAACTCTTATGGAAACCAGATTTACTGGCTCCATCGCTGGGTGGTGTAGTCCACAGAGAGTTGTGCAGCTAACCTAAAGGCAGTTAGTTAAAATCCACCAGTAGTTTCATTAAAGAAAGATGACAAATCTTCTGTGTGATTTACAACCTCCAAAAACCTGCTGGGCAACAGCTATGTGCCAGTTCTGAGCAACAACAATAAATTGTTTGAGTTTTGAGACACCGTATCACTGTTAGTTAAGTGCCCTTGAGTCAAGTATGATTCATAGTGACCCTATAAACAACAGATTTAAATCCAGTACTAATCTGTGCTCCACATTCGTCAACAGAGAACTGTCAGATGTGCAGGCTGGATTTAGAAGAGGTCGTGGTACTAGGGATATTATAGCTAATGTCAGATGGATCTTAGCAAAAAGCAAAGAATACCAGAAGAATGACTATCTGTGCTTCGTTGACTATGCAAAGGTTTTTGACTGTGTGGTTCACAACAAGCTGTGGCTGACTCTGAGAAGAATGGGAATCCCAGAACATTTGATTGTGCTAATATGAAACTTATGCTTGGACCAAGAGGCAGTTGTCAGAACAGAGCAAGGAGACACT
>NW_006399872.1:2045477-2050473 GCF_000299155.1 Elephantulus edwardii
AATTCTTTCATTGTTTTACAAACCCTCTCCCAGATCCACTCCACCATGTAGCCATCGCTCTAGACTCCTGTCATGACAGAAATACCTAAACACATATCTCTTTTAAACAGTTTTTATTTAAACAAAATTATTGGAGCAGCTATTGCTGCCAGTTTAGGGCCTGTGTCAGGAAAAGGGAGTCTTATTCATAAACAGTGCCACCCAAAGGTAATAAAGGAGGTCAGAATTGCTTCCACTGTGGAAAGCTGGGCCACTTCAATAGACAGTGTCACAGATGAGAGCCACAGATAGGCAAGGAAGTAGAGAGGAAGCTCCCACTCACTTGCTTTAAGTGTGGATCTGAAGGACACTTGGCCAAGGCTGGCCCACATCAGGTCCTCGTGGCTGACAGGACTGACAGGCCCCAGCTCTCAGCTGGAAACAAAGGAGGACGCGTCAACGATTTAGATCCTCCCAGAATAGCTATGGGTGAGCATTAACATTACTGGTAAGTATATTCGTTTTCTCCTGGACACAAGAGCCTACTATTTGGTCCTAAAAGCTTTCTGAGGTCCCAACTCTTCTCACTATGTCTTAGTTTTTGGAATTGACGGAAAACCTCATAAGCAGTTCCTTACTTCACCTCTGCCTTTCATGCGGACTCCCAAGTTGTAAAATGACCCAGTTGTAGATGGAATTTGTTCCAAGACTTAAGAACAATAAATGACATAGTTGAGCCTCTTAAAAAAAAAGTGGGTGATTAAAGTCAGTCCTGGGTTCAGATCTACCTCTTAGAAAATAGAAAGTAAGTAAAAATATCTCAAAGCAAAATTGTATTTTAGGTACAAAAGAGAAAGCCGGGCATCTACACAATAGCTCAGCTTTACTTATCATTAAGTCTGAAGTCACTAAACTCGAGTTTTATGAGCCCAGCATCACCTCATTCTGACCAAGACCTCAGAAAAGAGAGTGCCTGAGCTATGCCACGGGACAAGGATTGGGTGTGATTTTACCTCCTGTGTGATTTTATTATCTCTGAAAACCTGCTGGAGAGTCAGCTATCAGGGGGTTCAGACTCAATGGCACACAACAACAACCCAAGAATTACCAATCTAAACTTAGATAACTCAATTTAAGCTAAGCAATCAACCAATCAAGTTATATCAGTGAAGGGTAGGTCTTAAAATTTTCTCTGTTCTGAGACAAGAAAACATCAGAAAACACACACACACTCACACAGAGAGCATATTTGAATAACATCAACAAGCTAAGGAATGTCAACCAATCATAGCAACCAGAAGAACACCTCATCAACAGCCAAGACCCTAATTTGGACTTTCGGCCTCCAGAACTAAGAGAAAATATATTTCTGTTCTTTAAAGCCCACTTGTATTTGTGTAAAACAAAATTAAGTAATTAAGACATAAGCTTTTATAGCAAGTTTAGAGCACAAATCATGGCTTTTGCCCGTGTAATTCGCCTTCCGTATTGTTCAACTGTAATTCATTATGTATGTAGCCATTTTACCCATTAGCAGGAGTCCCTGGGAGAAGCAAATGGTAAGCACTTGACAACTAACTCAAAGGCCTGTCAGTCTGTATGTGAAAGGTGTCAGCCATTGAAAACCCCAAGCAACACCGTTCTACTCTCCACACATGGAGTTGCCATAAGTTGGAATCAGTTTGCTGACTGTTAAGTTTTAATCCATTAGCATAGGCATGTCTTTCATTTGGCCTTTTCTATTCCTAAAAAGAAGACATTCCTTTCTCAAAACTCAGACTCAGAGCAGAGCTCCATGCATGATGGCAACTCAGTGACTGTCACAAATATTATCTTCAAAACAAACATGATCTTGCAATCCTCTACTGCTCCACAGCCAAACCCATTTTGAAGTAAGGCTATTCTTTTGGTATTTGCTTGAGGTTTTCGTCAAAATTACCACTTACACTAGGATTTTCTTTAGGTAAAGCAAAAGATATTTTTGCTGTAATTAAAATTGGAAGCCAAGCCTAAATATTTTTACATGTAAGAAGTTGCAAGGTCATGGGGTGTGTGTGTGTGTGTGTACACGTGTGTGTGCGTGCACAGATGTGAGCACTCCATCCTCATTAGTGTCCCTAGGTGCTCATCGATCTCTGGATGATTTAGTTTGCTTAAAGAATTATTCCATCTGACCAGCAAACTCTAAAGAACAATAGACTAGAGGGAAAATAATCACCATTAATAATAAGTCTAAAAGTAAAAATTTAATTACCACAAAAAAGATTCTTTTTTTTTGAACTAACTTAATTCACTTTATTTCTGTTATACAAAATCCACTGCGTGGTGGCCACAGCTGGAGCCTGGGACTTCTGCACAGACTCTGGTGTGAGTCTTTATAAGATAGTCAGTGAATTCCTGGAAGGGAGACTTGGTGAACACAGTCTCTTTCCAGAGATTGGTAGTCAAGTAGCTATAGGTCTTGGAGACAGTCTCAAAGGCCTTGATGAAGTTTCCCAGGGTGGCTGTGCAGCATCTCTTTCAGCCATTATCAATAGCTTCTTGGGCACAGGGGCCAAGAAGATTCCAGGTGCAGAGATCAGACGCACCAACACTGAGCCACAGCGCCCAGTCACCTTGCAGAGAACGATGTGAGGCTTGCCAATCTTGTTCCCCCAGTAGCCACGCCACACAGGGGCAACGGAGAGCTTGGCCAGAATAATGGCCGCATGGATGGCAATAGCTACCTCTTTGGAACACTTGACGTCCAAGCTGGCATGGCCATTTTAGTCTCTGAGGATGACAAAGGCCTTGAACCTGGTCCACTGGCCATCACGTGTCTGCTTCTATATAGGCATGATTTTCAAGACCTCATCCTTGAGGGACATCCCCAGGAAAAATGTCAATTATCTCAGACTCTTAGATGGGCAGTGAGAATAGATAAATCTTCACCGAGGATTTGATCTTCATATCTTTGACCAGACAGCCCAGCTGGGTGACAGGGAGCCACTCCTTGTCCTCACCTTTGCCTCCTCAAGCTCTGTGACCCCGTCCACAGCCACAGCCCTGACCCACAAAGACCTCCTCGGAAACCGCCTCCGGCTCCCGTTCCAGGTTCTCACTGAGGCCTCCAGGTCCTCCTGCTGCACTAGCGTCATCCACCATTTGTTGTTTTCTTGGATAAGAAGCCACATAAAAGATTCTTAAATAATGAAAACTGTTAAATATTGGGATAGGTGACATCAAGAAGAGAGAATGTGGAATATTCCTTGTTGTTATATGATGTTAATTGGTCTATGAGCCATAGCAACCCTATGTACAACAGCTCTGAACCCTACTCTATCTTAAGCCAATTTCATTGTATCTGACACTTTTACTCCCATTAACCCAGTCACTGAGTCAATCCATCATATCCAGGGTCTTCTTCTCTTGTGTTGCCCCTCCACTCTTCCAAGCATGATATCCTTCTCCAAGAACTGGTTTCTCCTGGCAACATGTCCAAAGTATGTTTGATGAAGCTTCAAAATCCTTGTCTCCAATGAGCACATTGGTTTCACCCTATCCAAGACAGACCTATTTGTTCTCTTAGGAGTTGATGGTATATTCAATAGTCTTCTCAAACACCACAACTCAAAGGCATTGATTCTTCTATGAACCTTAGTAATCATCTAGCATTCTGATGTAAGCAATTGCGAAGACCATGGCCTGGATCAGCCACACCTTCATCTCCAGACTGACATTGTTGCTCTTCAGTACTCTGGAGAGGTCACTGACAGCAAATTTCTCCAATGCAGTTTATCTTTTGATTTCTGGGCTACTGGTACCAAGAGTGTTGATTACAGAGCTGAAGAAGCTGAAGCTGTTAACAATCTCAATCTTTTCACCATCTATCATGATGCTGCATTTGGCCCACTGCTGAGAATCTTTGTTTTCTTGATGTCGAGCTTCAATTTATATTGAAGACTGTAGCCTCAGGTCCTCCTCAGTTTCAGCAAGCAAGATTGTGTCATCTGCATGACACAGGTTGTTGATGAGTCTTCCTTCAGCTCTGATGCCACATTCTTCCTCATAGAGCCCAGCCTCCTGGATAATCTATTCCACATATAGATTGAAAAGGTATGGAAATAGGGTGTATCCCTGGCATATACCTTTTCTAATTTTGAACCATGCAGTGTTTCCTTGCTCTGTTCTGACAATTACCTTGTGATCTAAGTATAGGTTTCATATAAGCATAGTCAACTGTGCTGGAGTTCCCATTCATCTCTAAGTCAGCCACAGTTTTTTGTAATCCACACAGTAACATGGCTTTGCATAGTCAATGAAACACATAGATAGATAGATAGATAGATAGATAGATAGATAGATAGATAGATAGATAGATATTCCTTTGGTGCCCTCTTCTTTCAGAGAGGATCCATCTAACATTGGCTATGATTTCCCTAGAAGCATGGCTTCTTCTAAACCCAGTCTGCACATCTGACAGATCAGTAGTCTGGAAATATGAACTTGATGACAGAAATGAAACTGGTGACAGAATGACAGAATTCTGTATAGTCAATGATTTATTCATTGACTAATAACTTTTACAAGAAACACAAAATGGTGACTATATACAAAGGCCTCATCTTATGGCCTACACAGGAATCAGATTAATTACATATGTGGGAAAAAGAATTGAAGAAGCTCAATATCAGCTGTAAAAAGTAAGCCAGATACTGGTTGTGGATCAGATCATCAACTACTCATATGCAAGTTTAAGCTGAAGCTAAAGAAAAGAAAATCAAATCCATAAGAACCAAAGCTTGACCTTGAGTCTATTCCTCCTGAATTTAAAGACTGTCTCAGGAACAGGTTTGAGGCCTTGAATACTAATGAGAGAAGGTCAGATGAGCTGTGGGAGGATATAAAAAAATATCATCCATTTGGACAATTAAAACAGACATTGGGGGAGGGAAAGAAGAATGAACTGGGGAGGAGGGTGGAGAAAACAGTGCAACAATGAATGAATGAAAACCCAAAATCTCTGTAAATGTTCATT
>NW_006399872.1:2050573-2055623 GCF_000299155.1 Elephantulus edwardii
GGACTGGTCCTTGGAGAGGGACATCATGTTTGGCAGAGTGGAGGGGCGGCTAAGGAGAGGAAGACCTTTGATGAGATGGATTGATTCTGTGACTGGAGAGGTGGGAATGAGTGTGTTTGAGATGGCTAGGTTGGCACAGGATAGAACAGCATTTAGAGCTCTTGTACATAGGGTCGCTATGAGTCGCAAGCGACTCAATGGCACATAATAACTACAACAACTACAATCAACATATTACATCATCTGATTAAGGATTTTACCCCTCCATCACTGACTCTCTATGTTTTCAAACATGATGCCTTTCTCCAAAGAATAAACTCTGCTAGTAATATGCCCCAAAAGTATATGGCATCCTTGCCTCCAGGGAGCATGCTGGCTGCACCTTCTCCAAGATATATCTGTTTGTTCTCTTGGCAGTCCATGGGTTATTCATTATTTTTCTCCAACACCATAACTCAAAGGCATCAATTCTTTTTCCGTCATTTTTATTCAATGTCTAGCTCTCAAATGCATAGCAAGATATTGAAAAGACATCACTTGGACCAGGCACATCTTAGTCTTTAAACTGACTTCATTGATCTTAGGTGTTTTGGAGAGGTTTTGACAGCAGACTTTTCCAATATAACATGTTTTGATTTCTTATCTAATAATGCCAAGAGTGCTGATTGTGGATCCAAATAAGATGAAATAATTGATAACTTCAGTCTTTTCTCCAGTCTATCCTGATGCTGCTTATTGACCCAATGGTGAGAATTTTTGTTTCCTTGATGTTGAAATGTAACCTGTAGGCTGTAGTGTTCTGCAGCAAGCATTTAAAGTCCTCCTCCCTTTCCACATGTAAGGTTGTGTCATCTATTAATTTAGATTATTTATGAATCTTCATCCAACCCTGATGCCATATTTCTCTTCATAAAGTTCAGTTTTTCAAATGATTTGCTTAGCACACAGATGGAATATGTATGGAGAAAAGATATAGTTCTGATGCACATCTTTCATTATTTTAAACCAGTGTCCCCTTGCTCTATTTGGACAGAAACTTCTGGGTCTAGGTATATTCTTTAAACGCTCCTAGCAAAATGTCCAAAGTGTATGAGACAAACCTTTATCATCTTTGTCTCCAAGAGGCACTCTGGCTGCACCCTTTCCAAGATTTATCTATTTGTTTTTTTGGCAATGTTAGCCATAGCCAAATGTCTTTGTATAGTCAATAAAGCACAAATAGGCATTATTCTGGCATTCTCTGCTTCCAGCCAACATCTATCTGACATTTATAAGAAGATGTGTTGTCAAGAACCTCCCCAATGTTCTAAGAAGCAATGATGTTAGTTTAAAGACTAAGGTGCACCTAATCCAAGACATAGTCTTCTCAATTGCTTGGTATGCATCTGAAAGTTGGACAAAAACTAAGGATGATAGAAGAAGACTCAGTGTCTTTGAGTTGTGGTATTGGAGAAGGGTACTCAATGTTCCATTGACTGCCAAGTGAATAAGTAGGTCTTGGAGAAAGTGAGACTAAAGTGCTCATTGGAAGCAAGGATGGTAAAATTTTATCTCATCAGCTTTAGGCGTGTTATTAGGAGGGGTTGTTCCTTCAAGAAAGACATCATGCATGGAAAGGCAAAGATCAGCATAAAAGAAGAAGACACTAAAGAAGATAGATTTTTCAATGTAGCAATGAGCTCCAGTGTGTCAGAGATGACGAGGAGGGCTCAAGACAGGACAGGTTTAAAAATATTTGTTCATAGCGTCACTATGAGTTGCAGTCAACTCAATAGCACATAACAACAAAAAGCTTGCCTTTGTGTTAGGAATGCAACTCTCTATAGATTACATCATCAGAACTATTTCCAAAAATACACAAAAAAAACCCAGACCTAGTGTTTGGGTATCTCTTTTGTTGCCCTCACTATCCAGTGATGTCAGTAGGTAGGGAGGTGAAAAGATAGTTCACTCTTTGCTCTTTTTTGTTCTCTCCTGAGGATGTTATCCCTCCCAGAAGTTCCCTAGGCATTGCCTTCCAGGGCTGCTGCCTTTCCCTTTCCTCACTGACTCCCTCCATTATGAAAGGTCAGAGCAGCTGGACAAACACCCAGTACCCAAGTTAAAGTAACAAAACACTTGTTTCTGAGGGCTCCCACTTCTTTATGATGAAGGATGATTTCCTAAAAGAAACAATTCCACAGAGCTTAAGCCATCTGATAAAAACACTTCCCGCCTGTCTGGCATCATTTCAGAATAAAACCTGAAATGGAATGTTCTGTAAATCAGTCAGCATTGGTTAAGAGGCAGGTTGCTCTGGTATTGGATTCTATTTGTGCTGAGCTAACTCGAAAAAAAGAGTAAGAAAGTAAGTGACCTATGTATTGCACATGTAGAATTAAAACACAGCTTGGGCCAGTTGGGCGATTTCCAAGAGCTGCAATCTACTGGAGAAGAGGGTGTTAAAAACACTGGAAATATAGTACTTGCATATTGTTACTGAGTCAGAATGGAACTGACTTATAGTTGATGCCTGTTTGGGTTTCTAAGGCTAAAAATTACATGGAAGGGAATCGTTCATCTTTCTCCTTCAGAGCTGCTGGTGTATTTGAATTGGCAAAGAAGAATGGCCTTTAGATTAGCAGCACAAAGCTGTAATTTACCCACATTCCTCTCAGGGAAGTTGTTTTATATAGTTGGAAGGAATAAATTTCTGGTGAAACCACTTTGGCTTAGCAATTAGCCCTATTAAGAGGAATCTTCAAATTAAAATAATTGGTGCAATAAATGTTTTGTAAAGATGACAAGAGCAACTAAAAACTAAATAGTCATTTTCCTTAGATACACCCAAAACAGAACTTCTGTGCCAATCCAGGAACTGTCACATTCCCATGCCACACCAGTCTACCTAAACTTTTGGCACCACTCGCAAACAAGAAAAGGAAATTTAGGAGCTTTCTTAAAATATTAGTTTGAGTAATTGCCAAAGTGTTAATTTGTGAAGAATGCTTTTTCATTTTACTGTGACACTGTGTATTAGGAGTTTGTTAATGTTATGGATTTTTTTGTGTTCCTCCAAAAAGTTATGTTGGTGTCCACACTTCTGCACTTGTAAAGATAAATCTTTTTGGAAATAGGGGAGTTTCGTGAAATTATAACGCAATAGAACAGGTTCTCTACCTAATGAGTTCTTGTCATTATGTGCCGTCTGGCCAGAACTGACTCAGAGCTCAGCCTCCAGTGGATTTTCAGAGACTGTAAATCACAGGAGAGATCTTCCTCCCACAGAGCAAGTAGTGGATTCGAACTGGAAGCCTTTGGATTGCAGTGCACTTCTTACCAATGGGCCACCAGAGTTCTCTAATAACTTTTTAGTAGTATCTTATAAATGGAGCACGGTTAGCCAAGGACTGCCTGGGGCTATTGACAAGCCCACCACCATGGAGTAGGTTTTGACTCATAGTGACCCTCCAACACGTTTCCAAGGCTGTAAATCTTTATAAGGAGACTGTCCAACTTCTTCCCTTGGAGCAATTGGTTAATTTGGACCATTGGCCTTTCAGTAAGTAGTGTCACATGGACGGCAGTCTGCCAGCACAACACCTTTACTGACAAATAAAGACCTTCAAAAATAGTAAGCCATTAAGTTTTTCTTCTTTAAAACGACCCATTTATGGAATTTTGCTGTTGTTACATCATCAGTAGGAGATTAATGACATTTTGACCAGTTTGTACTATGGAGCTAGCTTTGATAATCTGGAGGGCTTTTAAAAGTGGGTGATAGATCCAAGATGGCGGCAGAGGCAGAGACAGAGTGGTGAGCTGCGGGAGCAGCAAACCACTTAAAGCAGGGCCATTATGGCCTTCCACAGACTTCGGCTTATTGATAATTGAACTCTTAAACAGTTGATGATTGGCCCTCAGTGAAGATCGAGGCTCAACAACAAGAATTCAAGGATTCCCAAGGAGAAATGGGTGAGTCTCATGGCTCCCAACCCCCCCGTCCCCCCCCCCGCAGAGCCCTCGCTGTGCTGCACAGCCACTGCAGCTCCATGAGGCTTCCACAGCCGGAACGAATGGATTCCCTCACCCAGGATGGATGCTGGGCACCGGCCCTCCTCAAGACTGGTACAGTGAAGCCACCACACTGCCGCAAGGTGGACTTGGTCTGGAGAGAATTCTTGGAGCCAGGATGGCGGCTGTGAGGGAAGCAGGCACCCTCCGGCCACCTGCACAAGAGGGGCCGCACACCAGCCGAGCGCCCGTGCAGTGGGGTGTGGGGGGCGTGCCCTCAACGGCCGCCTGTGCTGGGGGGGCCACGTGCCTCCCGCAGGCCTCCTGCGCTGGGGGGGGGCGCCCCACTGGCCACCTGTGTAGGAGGTGGGAGATGGGATGCATGACCACCATCTACAGGTTTGGGTCTCCTTGGACAGGCCAAAGAAGACGATTACCTATGCATTGGACAGGCCAAAGAAGAAGATGACCTATGCATTAGACAGGCCAAAGAAGATGATTACCTATGCAATGGATTGCTGAAAGTCACTGTGAGTCTGATGACCTTAACAGTGGTAGCATGCACAAGAGGACCAACATCCTAAATGCACCACATATTTTGTTCTATTAAATGCTTCTGCCAAAAGATGGTTAGACCTGGGGGGAATCTGTTCACAATTCTCAGGTTCCTTTTGTCATATATAAAGGGAGAGGGCAGTGACACCTACTTCAAAATATAGTATGACCACTTATGGGGGGAGGGGGTAAAAGTGGCAGTGCTGGAATTGGAAACACTATTCCTGACCACAGAGTCCTCAGTCAGGTGAGGGGACCAGACTGGGGTAGGGGCAATTGGAGGGGGAGTATACCAGCCAGCTCCTGGGGGGTGTTGCCCTGCTCAGGATGGGCGGCCCTCGACCCCCGGCTCAGGGTGAGCCATTGAGGCCCCCTGCCCGGGGCGGGCTGCCCTCGGCCCCCTACCCGGGGAGAGCCGTCATGGCCCCCTGCCTGGGGCGAGTCGTCACGGCCCCCTGCCTGGGGCTGGCTGCCCTCAGCCTCCGGCTCAGAGCGAGCAGTC
>NW_006399872.1:2060958-2064630 GCF_000299155.1 Elephantulus edwardii
GAATAAAATTTAATAATAAAAAAAATCATCCATTAAGAGCCTAGAGTAATGAAGGAAGAAGTTCAAGCTGCTTTGAAGGAATTGGCAAAAAAGCAAGTCCCCAGGAGTTGATAGCATACCTATTGACATATTTCAACAAATAGATACTGCCCTGATCACGCCCACCAGGCTGTGCCAAGAAATCTGGAGGATAACTACCTGGCCAATGTACTGGAAGAGATCCATATTTATTCCTATTCTAAACAGTGACCCAACAGAGTGTAGAAATTATTGAGCAATAACATTAACACATTCAAGCAAGATTCTGCTGAAAATTTTCTAAAAACGACTGTTCTAGAATTAAAAAATGTTGTTGTTAGATGCCATCCAGTCTGCTCTGAACTCATAGGCACTATGTGTACAATAGAACAAGTCTTTTTAAGAAAACGGAATATTCCATGGGTTTCCAAAATAACAAACAGATGTCTTGGAGAAAGTGCTTGGAGAGTGCTCCTTAGAGACAAGGATGGAGAAGCTTTGTCTTACATACTTTGGGCATGTTGTTAAGAAAGGCTTTTCCTTGGAAAGGAATGTCATGTTTGGAAAGGTGGAGGCTACATGAAATAGAAGACTTTCAACAAAATGGACCTATTTAGTGATTGTGGCAATAAGCACTCTGGGATGATAAGGATGGTGCAGAATAGCACAGGGTGCTATTGTTCTTAGGGTCACTATGAGTTGTACTTGAATCCACAGCACCTAACAAGAACATGTATAACAAAAGAATAAATAAACGATGCCCAACTCTGAGCCATCATCAGTCTTTGCTGTGCTTATGCAGATTGTTGCAATCATTAGGTCACTACGCCTCGTGGAGAATCTTCATCTCCTTTGTTGACCTTACATTTTTCCCAGCATTACATCCTTCTCCAGGTTCTAATCCTTCTGATAACATGCTCAAAGTGAGAGAGACAAATTTTCATGATCCTTGCCTCTAAGGAGAACTCAGGTTTATTTTCCTCCCTGGGAGTTGTTCGTTCATCTGACTGTGGCATATTCAATATTCTTTGCAAACTTCAAAACTTAACTATATTAATTGTTCTTTGATATTTCCTCTCTATTACCTAATTTTTATGTATACATTAAGTGATTGAAAAATACCATTATATAAGTTGTTGTTATTGTTTTTGTTGATTGTCGTTGAGTCGAGCACGACTCATAATAACTCTATGAACAAAAGACCTAATGCCTTTCCATAACTATCGTCATTTCTCCAAGTTCATAGAATTTCCAGAGGCATGTGATTAAGGAATTGGATACCACTCCTGCTTCCAAATCTGCTTTACAACTGGGAGCTCCAAAAAACACTGTCCACATTGGGAAACCATTATGGTATTTGATACCCCAGTGGTACAAGGTTCAGTATCACAGCAAATCCAGGTTATTTCATACAGAACATTGACAAAGAGTGATGTACAAAGTGGAAGAATATTCTTCCAGATACAACACTACTAGTCTCATTTAGCAGTGGTTAAGTGTCATCAAGTTCAATAAGACTCATAATGACCCTTGCACAAAAGACATGAACTCTTTACTATAATTAACATCATTTCTGTACATTTGTAGAGTTTATAGAGTTTCCAAAGGCATCTAGTTTAGGAAGTAGATGCCACTCCTGCTTCCCAACCTGAATCAATCTGAAAGATCTTCCAAACATTATACATGATGGGTCACCATTATGGTATTTGACACGACTATGGCACAGTATTCAGTATCACAGCAACTCCAAGTTATTCAGTACAGGAAATAGACAAACAATTGCTGTATCACCTAAAAAACATTGAGTCTAACCTTAATAAATTCATTAGACACACCCTTAAGCAGGCTTCTACCCTTGGTCAAAAGTTCAACTGACACCCACTTTTCTGAGGGGAAAAAAACAGTAACCCACATCAAACACAACCCAAAAAACATTTTTAGGTTAAGTGAACCTTAAATCTTTGCTGTTTAGCATATTCATGTGAAAAAAGAATTAATATAAGAATATTGTTGTTGTGTGCCATAGAGTTGTAACCGATCCTCTGGCAGGTTTTCAGAGGCAGTTAATTGCACAGGAAGAGCTTGACTACCCTACTCCCATGGAGCAGCTGGTGGCCTTGAACAGTGAGACTTTGGGACTGCAGTGTAGTTTCTTGCCAGTAGGCCACCAGAACTCTTTTGTTAAAATTCTGTGTAATTACAATACTACTATTCAAAATTTAAACACCAACCACGTCAAAGAAAAATTAGGAGAAAATAAGAAATCAGCATATTTTGGTTTTCAAGTGGTATAGACCTGACTACAACTCATAGTGATCCTATAAGCAACAGTTCGAAACTTTTCCCTGCCCTGTGCCATCCATCCTCCAGATCTCTGCCATGCTAAAGTGCACTGGTGTAGTCACTATGTGAATCCATCTCATCGAGGGTCTTCCTCTCTTTTGCTGCTCCATTCCTTTTTCAAGCATGATGACATTTTCCATGCACTAATGCTTTCTGATAACACGCCCAAAGTATGTGGGGTGAAGTTTTACCATCTTGTTCTCTAATGGGTACACTAGCTACACTTTCTCCAAGACAGATTTGTTCTTTTGATAATTCATAGTACATTTAATAGTCTTCGCCAGCAATGCAATTCAAAAGCAGCACTTCTTCTGCAATCTTTTTTATTCATTTTCTACCTGTCACATATATGCAAAGCTACTGAAAATACCATGGCTTGGTTCAGGAGCGTCTTAGTCTTTAAACTGACATCCTTGCTTTTTTTTAAGCATTTCAGAGAGGTCTTTGGCAGCAGATTTCCCTAATATAATCTTTTCTTCACTGCTGCTACCTTGGAAATTCATTGTGAATGCAACTAAAATGAAATCATTGACAACCTCAATCTTTTCTCTTTCTGTCATTATGTTGCTTATGGTTCTAATGGTGAGGATTTTTGTTTAGTGGAAATGTAATCTATATTGAAGGTTGTAGTTTTTAATCTACTGCAGTAAATGTTTCAGACTTTCTTTACTTTCTGAAAATAAGGTTGTTCTATCAGCATGTAACATATTGTTAATGAGTTTTCCTCTATTTCTGATACGACATACTTATTAATAATTAATAATTGCCTAACTGCTCAGATTATTTGCCCAGTATATAATTTAAATAGGTATAAAAAAAGGATACAATCCTCACACACACTCTTCCTAATTTTAAACAATGCAGTATCTCTTGTTATGTTTAAATGATTGCTTCTTCGTTTATATACAAGTTTCAAATGAGTATCGTTAAGTATTCTGGAATCCCATTAATCTCCATAATGTTACCCACAATTTATTATGGTTCACACCATCAAATTCTTTTGCATAGTCAATAAAATAAAAGTAAACATCTTTCCGGCTTCCTCTGCTTTCAGCCACAATCTATCTGACATTAACAATGATATCCCTCATAACATGGCTGCTTCTTGGAAAAGAGCTATCTATAGTTTTTTATCCCCTTATTTATAGTTCATAGACCTAGCCTACAAAGAAAAGATACAATAGTGTTGGTGACTATCTCCATAACCTAAAGGGCTTAGTCACTGCTTTCCTTCTGTGAAGATCCACTGAATGCTGGATTGTGGATTCCTATGTTTCATATATACATTAAAAGATTACTAGGGGAGCTCTG
>NW_006399872.1:2064730-2070449 GCF_000299155.1 Elephantulus edwardii
AATAATGAAATAATTTTTTTCCCCAAAGTAAAAAGTGAACTGGGGAAGAGAGGGGACAGGGAGGAAAATGTGCAACAATGAATGAATGGAAATTCAAGTTCTTTATAAACTTTCATTAAAAAAACTGTAAAAAAAAAACAAACAAATATGAATAAATTACTCAGTAAGTGATCCTTGGAAAATAGAGTGCCTACTTGGAAAAACAATGAAGTTAGGTACTTACATCAGTGTATATTATTAACAGTCAAAGCAATTAAATATACAAAATAAAAGCATAAATAATTAACTAGCACGTAGTATGTGGTGTTTAAATATGAAAACTCATTCTAACTAAGAGAAATTATTATTACAGAAAAGATTAATGGAGATCACAATGTAAGTGAGGAATAAACTTTTACACACACATACAACAAAAGACAAAAGACAGACTAAGGAACAACATTTGCAATATATATGAAAATTGTTATTATTGTTAATATATTAAAATGCTCTTTCAAATTTAAAAGATAGATGGAACTCATCCATAGGAAAATGTGCAAAGGACAAAATTGATCAATTGTCTGAAAAAGAAAGGAAAAAGGTGAATTTTAAAATGTTTAGACTCAAAACCAAGGTACTTCTCAGAGGGAAGGATGGTGAAATTTGGTCTTATATACTTTGAGCATGTTTGTCAGGAGGACCAGCTTATGGAAAAAGACGTCATACCAGAAAAGATCAAGGGTCAGAGAAAGAGATGAAGATTATGAACAAGATGGATTGACCCAATGACTGTAGCAACGCATGCTGGAAATCATTAGGAAGGAGCAGGAAGAGGTCAAAGTTCAGATTATTTGTTCACAGGGTCTCTATGAGTTATAGCCTATTTGATGGCACCTAATAACATTCATTTAAAAAGAGGGAGAAGGAAAATGGGTGATCCTGGAGGACATTATGCTGAGTAAAATGTCTTAGTCCAAAAGGACAAATACTGCTTGGTGTCACTGTTGTAGAAAGTGAATGACATCAGGGTTGGGGTAAGACTGAGAAAAACGGAATCTATTATGTATACTGAATTGCAACAGATGAGGGAGAGAACAGTTTAAAAGTGATAACATATTATGATTATCACAGGAATCCAGAATTAAGGTTGCATAGTGGAGTGCTTTTGTGGGGGGAGGGACAGGGTTGGGGCCGGGGGAGGGGATTGTATACAACGAAGAAGTTTATCTTTTGTTTTTCAAAGAGAGGAGCCAACTGGGGGGGGTGGGCAAAGAAAAAGGTGCAACAATGAATGAATGAAAATCTAAAATCTCTGTAACTGTTCATTAAAATTAATAAAATAAAATTTAAAAAAGAGAGAGAAAGAAAAAAAGACAGAGAAGTTTTAAAAGCCATTCTGAGCCATCATTTTCTAATAAGTTTTTAAAGGAACAATGTCAGTGACCAGAGTTTGGGAAAATAAGCATTCATTTATCCAACTGGTAGGAGAGCGGCCAGTACTTTTTTGGATAATAATTAGCTGATATGAACCAACACCCGTAAAATACATTATACTCAGAAGTTTTAGTTCTTTGAATATATGGTAAGAAAATAATTGGAAAACTGTAAAAAAAGTACTTGTTCTGGTATAGAAATCACATTATATTATAGTGAAAAAGTTGGAAATAACCTACATGTTTAAAAAAAAAAAAAAGGATTGATTGTGTTATTGATTAAACATCTCTAGACTGAATCACTAGTCGTTAAAAAGCCATTCTTCAAATGAATACTTGTTGGCATGACAAAATATTCAACTCCTTACTAAGGCTACAAATTGCTTGTAAGTTGTGATAGCATTGAATACATTCTTGTGTATGTGTGCTGAAGTACATGTAACAAAAAGGGTTTTCTAATTTTGTGGGTTTTAAAAATTATTCTTTTACTGTTGTTTTCTGCAGTTCTGTCTACACTGAATACCTATTAAATACTGTTGTTGTTGTTGTTGTTATGTGCCGTCGAGTCGTTTCCGACTCATAGCGACCCTATGCACAACAGCCCTAAACCCTGCTCTATCCTGCGCCAACCGCACTGCCTCTGACACACCCAACCCGATTACCCCAGTCACCGAATCAATCCATCTCAAAGAGGGTCTTCCCCTCCTGCGTTGTCCCTCAACCCTCCCAAGCATGATGTCCCTCTCCAAGGACCCGTCCCTCCTGGCAACATGTCCAAAGTATGTCAGACGAAGCCCCAGAATCCTTGCCTCCAAGGAGTAGCTTGGTTTAATCCTCTCCAAGATAAATCTGTTTGTTTTCCCGGCAGTCCAGGGTACATTCAGTACCCTTCTCCTGCACCACAGCTCAAAAGCATCCACTCTCCTTCTGTCCTCCCTAGTCATTGTCCAACTCTCTGATGCATAACAAGCAATTGCAAAGACCATGGCCTGTATCAGGCGCACCTTAGTCTCCAGAGAGACACTGTTGCTCCTGAGTACCTTAGAGAGGTCCCTAACAGCAGACTTTCCCATCACGATACGCTTTTTGATTTCCTGACTGCTGGTGCCAAGAGTGTTGACTGCGGAGCCAAGCAAACCGAAGCTGTGAACACTCTCAATCTCTTCGTCATCCATCCTGATGCTGCCAATTGGTCCAGTGGTGAGAATCTTTGTCTTCTTGACATTGAGCCTTAGTCCATACTGAAGGCTGCAGTCCTTGACCCTTTGGGGCAAGTGCATGAGGTCCTCCTCAGTTTCAGCAAGCAGGGTTGTGTCATCTGCATAACGGAGATTGTTAATAGACCTTCCACCAATCCTGATGCCACAACGAGCTCTGGTGGCCTAGTGGCAGGAAACTGCACTGCAATCCCAGAGGTGCATGGTTCAAATCCACCAGATGCTCTCCTGAAGAAGGAGGAACAATCGCCTTCTGTACCAGTCAGATCCGATTTGACGGTACACACATAGAAAGAATAAATAAAAACAAAAACAAAAACCTGTTGTTGAATCAGGTGCACCTATTAAATACTAGAGATGAAAAAAAATTTAAAAACAAAACATAACACAGTAACCCTCATTCGCTTACTGCTTGGAATGTAGTAATAGCAATCTATTATGAATTGGCACTTTACATTTTAAACAGCTTTGAAATAAGAGGCAAATCCTTGAACTTATCACAGTGCCCTGTCCTACCTCCTGAACTTTCCATTATGTCCAGCCTCCTTTCCAGGAGATGGATGTGGGCGAACCTCATTTGTTCAATAAATGGAGTATGAGCTAAATGTAGATCAAAAGTCTTAACACAAAACAAATCACACAAAGTTGGTACTGAAAGACAGTAGCACAGCATTTCTAATTTGTGCTGCGTTAGGCTTCTACTTACATTTTAGAAGCTGCATGTGTAAAATATATGCTTTCCTGGCCTGCCTACTCAGTTATTTATAGGTGTTCTATTCAGAACCTTCTATATTGCAGTAACTGAGGAGTTATTTAAAAAAAATCACTTAATTAATATAATTCATAGAACCATTTGCAAGAAAAATGCTGAATGAGAAACTGTAAATCAATGAAGAAGTGTTTCTTATTGTACAGAAAAAGCTGTAATGAGTAAAGTAAATTTTTAGGGGAGACGACTTGGAGCAAGAATGTAGGCAAGGAGCCCATTTCCCCCCCACCCCCTTCCTTTGAAGTGTTTTTAGGTTTTCCTAGCAGACACTATTGTTGATTGGTAACTTGTCCAACAGATAACAAGTATTTTTCTTATTGTTAGGGTAATCAAGTTGCAGCTTTGCATTGTACCAGTTTGGTAGAAAGAACTGTCTGAAACCACTTGCAACAATACATTTGTTGTATGACCTTGATTTGTAGGGCATGAAAATACAATAGACAAAGAATAAACACAGGATGTTTTCTTCACTCTGAATTGTTTAGTGTTAAAATAGCCCACTGAGTAATAACAGCTGGCACCACAGTGATAGGCGTTTATACATGTCTTTTAGGCCCCATTCTCAGGTGCCTGAGAAAACTGTGTATCCAGTAGTTCTAAGGAAAGGTCAAGAGACTTAGATGCCCTTGTCCTTGCTAGATACCACTGATTGCCCGGGAAAGTACTGTGGAGTGTGACATGTGCCTTTTGAAATACAAGTTGTAAGCCACAACATATATCTCCCCTCCCCCCAAATTATATTCATATTAACAATTTGGATCTATTTAAGGAGGCAGCATGTGAAAAAAAGATAAGAGGTTCCAAAATTAGAGTTCAAATCCTTGCTTTGTTTCTTATTAGACTTTTTCCTGAATCTCCTCAAATTTTAAAGTCCACAGCTACAAATTTGGGGAAAAGTAACTTAATCTCTAGTTTAGAAGTAAATGTAGCAAACAACAAAGCATCCGTAAGATTTTTTTTAATCATTATTACTTTTAGTTGTCATCCAGTCAATTCCAATTTATGGCGGACCCATAGGGCTTTTGTAATGGAAGGGAGAGTCTCATAACTATAAATTAGCCCTTTTGCAGTGTACAATTCAGTGGTATTAAGTATATTCACAAAGTTGTGCAACCACTACCTCTCTCTAATTGAAAAACGTTTGCATCACCCCAAAAGCAAATTCTATCCCCACCAAACTGGATTACTCCTTCCTCATTCCATTAGGTTATGTTAACCACAATCTTCTCTGTTTCTAGGAATTTATCTATTCTGCACACATCATCTAAATTGAAACATAAAAAAATGCATAGAGGTTTTTATGACACATTTTCAAATATATTATCTCCCTTGATCCTTAAGACTGTCTCCCTGAAATATTCTCTAGGCCTTGAACAGAAACTATCCCCTGACATCAGCTTTTAGTGAAATAACAGCACAACACACAAAATAGAGGATATAAACTGTGCACTAATCCCAAATGCATACAATTTGAATCTGCCAGCTGCTCTGTGGTAGAAGGAGGGCAAACTCCTCCTGTAAGATTAGCTACCTCTAAAACCCACTTGAAGGTCAGCTGTGGGTCAGCTCTGACTAGATGGCACACAGCAACAATAACACATCCCCTAAGTTAGTGCTATCCTAAAAGTAATTTATATGACACTAAAATGTCAACAATTACTTAAGGCAAAGTTGAGAAGATGAAGAGGCAGGAAAACTAGAGTACTGGAAATAGAGTCACCAGAATGCTATTTAAGGAAATATTAGGACATGGTGAAAAATGTCATTAATCTCATTGAATACTTTATATAGAATTTTTCAAAAGTAAACCTAATTTAATATATAAACTTTCCCCAAAAAAACCACCACAACAAAGTATAGTTTTTGAAAGAAAAAAGTTAAACTCATGGTCTGGGCAATGATTTATGAAACATTTATTCCACATTATCTCCTTTCCTGTGGCTCTGTGTTTTAGGCTATTCACTGTTCTGGATGTTTCATGAAAACACTACCATCTCCAAAGATTTGCTTAAATACCGAGCATTTAACAACAACAAAACCCTTGGGTGGTTTCCTCTTCTTGTCTATAACCATCTTTCAAAGATTTTAAAAACATTATCACACTTCATCCTATGTGCTAGAGAATTGAGACATGAAAGTTGCAAGTGTTCTTTTACATCCTTCACGTTGCATGCCCCCAGGACTGTATACGTAGTAAAACTCCTTGATATTTATTGATTGGTTGATCAGCAGACTAACTCAATTTTATGTGATAATTTACTTATCTCAAGTTTTTGTTTTTTTTTTTTTTAATTTATTATTAATTTCAATAAAAATTTACA
>NW_006399872.1:2071342-2075334 GCF_000299155.1 Elephantulus edwardii
ATATCCTTTGCCCATTTTTCTATTGGATTATTTACCTTTATTTTGTTGTGGTGACTTATCTCAAGTTTTAAAGTTTATAGAGAAATGCTTTATTTTCCAGAAATCAGTCATTGGAGGAAAAAACCCAACAGAACACAATTTCTACTTTGACACAAATAGGATCACCAAAAATCTGAGTCGACTTAATGGTGATTTTATTTCATTAAGAGATATATTTGAGAATATCCTGTGATGGATATTTTTTGCCTACTGGATGCCACTACTAGAATTTCTCTTCAGAATAGGGAATGTAAGCTGTCAGGTACCTTTCCAAATTACTGAGGAACAACGATACCAGTTTGAAGACTAAGGTGCACCTGATTCAAGTTATGGTCTTTTCAACCACTTATTATGCGTCTGAAAGCTAGACAATGAATAAGGATGGCAGAAGAGCTGTGGTGTTGAAAAAGAGTACTGAATATCCTATGGACTGCCAAAAGAACAATCTTTTATGTCATGGGAAAAGTGTAGCCAGAGGGATCCTTGGAGGCAAGGTTAATGGAACTTGGTCTTAAATGTTTTGGGCATGTTGCTAGAAGAGTTTATTCCTGGGAAAGGGATATCATGCTTGAATATGTCAGTGAAAGAGAGAAAGACCCTCAATGAGATTAATTGACCCAGTGACTGCAGCAGTGGGCTCAAGTGTGCCAGATATGAAAAGGATGGCACAGGATAGGTTTCAGAACCGTTGTTCATAGGATTGCTGTGAGTTGTACTCCACTCAATGGCACCTAGCCACAATAGCTGACTACAGCTCATAGTAACCCTATGAAAAATAGATTGGAACCTAGCCCTATGTTGAACCATCTGCACTGTCTCTATCATGCTCTAACCCTTGTTTCAGGTATGGTTTTGGTTTTTACAACTTTACACATGGGGTCACATGAGATGGACTTGACTCAATTGTAACTACCCAACAGTCAATTGAAGATTGACTAAGTTGTTCTTGTTGTATGCCATTGAGTCAGAACCTACTCATAAGTGACCCTTCAGTGGGTTTTCAGAGGTGGTAATCACATGGGAAGAGATTGCCCATCCTTTTTACCAGGAGCAGCAAGTGGATTCATTGTTAAAGGCACTGTGTCATTTCATCTTCTTGAGAGTCTGCCTCTCTTTCCTTGATCCTCTCTGCCTTTCCTTGCATGGTAACTTTTCCCAAGGACTAGCTGCTCTGGACAACATGCTTAAAATACATGAGTCAAAGTTTTACCATCCTTAAAAAAAAAGTTTTACCATCCTTGCCTCTAAGGAGAATGCAGGTTGCTTTTCCTCCAAGAGAGATTTTTGGGGGTGGAGGGGAGAGGGGGTGGCACTACAGGAAAGTTGGCAGTTCATGGGATAGTCAGTACTTTTTGCTAACACTACAATTCAAAGACATCCACTCTTCTTTGGTCTTATTTATTTATTTTCCAACTTTCAGATGTATAAGAAAAAATTAAGCCTACTATGGGTTGGATGAGGTGTCCCTTGGTTTTTAAACTGATATCCTTGCTCTTTAAAATTTAAAGAGGTCTGTGACAACAGATATTTCTAATGCAACATGTCTTTTGATTTCTTGACTGCTATTACAATGGGTATTGATTGTGAATCCAAGTAAAATTAAATCCTTGACAACTTCAGTTTCTGGTCTATCTCTCATCATCATGTTGCTTACTAATCCAGTAGTGTGGAATTTTGCTTTCTTGACATTGAAATGTAATCTATTTTTAAGATCTTCTGCAATAGATCTTTTGTAATAAGTGCTTCATATCTTACTCACTTCCTGCAACCAACTTAAGTCATCTGCATAATACACATTGTATTATTGATGATTCTCCCTCCAATCCTGATGCCACACTCTTTTTCATATAGTCCAGCTTCTCAAATTATCAGCTCAACATAGAGATTGAATAAGTGTAGAGAGAGAATACAACCCTTATGCACATGTTTTCTGATTTTAAACCATGGAGTTTTACCTTGTCCTGTTCAAACAACTATTTCTTTTTTTTTTTTTTAGGGGCGATTTCTTTCTTTTTTAAAAAATTTTATTGTTGTTGTTTACCATAGAATGGGATCCGAATGTCAGAGGAGGAGATTTCCCCTCCTTCTCCAGTGGAGCATCTGGTGGATTCGAACACCATCTCACAATCACCTTCAGGACTGCAGTGCAGCTTTTTGCCACTAGGCCACCAGAGCTCCCTCAACTACTTCGTAGTATACATAGAGCGATTGGTTTTTGATGTCTTAAAAATTATTTAATAATTTATTATGATTATCATAAGAATTCGGAATGAGGATTGCAGAGTGGAGTATACTCAGGGTGGGGGTTGGGGGTGCAGGGGCATTGTATACCAATGAAGGAGTTTTTTCTTATGCTTTTCAAGAAGATGAGCGAACTGTGGGTGGGGGTGGGTGGGCAGGAAGAAAAGTGCAACAATGAATGAATGGAAGTTTAAAATCTCTGTAAATGTTCATTGACATTAATAAAAAAAAAGAGAAAAAATTATTTAGTAATTTGTACGTTATAATGCATATACATTGTGTTTTATACATGTACTTTGTGTTTTATGCAATTATTCATATACATTATACTTTAAATAATTAATTACCATTGTTCTATGCCTATTATCACCCCTTCTTTCCAAGTCTCCATTGAACCTTTCCCATTACTTCCCCCTCTTCACCCATTAATCTCTGCTATCCCAGTGACTTCCTTTTTTTGTCCCTCTTTTCTCCTTTACTGAATACATATCTTACTCATTTATACTACCATTTCACAATAGTGGTGTTATGCAGTATTTGTCCTTACGTTATGGAGATATTTCACTCAGCATAGTGTTCTCTAATCTCTCTCAGATTAGATAGTGTTTTACAAAATTGTTTCTCCTTAGTGCTGTATAGTATTCCATAGTGTGAACATATCATAATTTCTGAATCCATTCATTAGTTGATGGGCATTTAGGCTGCTTCCTTTTTTTTTTTTTTTTTTCAATTGTGAATAACATTGCTACGAAGATAAGTGTAAAAATGTCCACTCATGTCTCAGTTCTGATTTCCTTGGGATTTATTTCTAGCTATGGAATAGGTAGGTCATATGGAATTTCTATGTCTAGCTTTTTGAGGAAATGCCAAACCTCTTTCCATAGCAGTTGTACCATTTTACAATCCAACTAACAGTGCATAAATGTTCCAATCTCTCTGCATCCTCTCCAACGTTTACTGTTGGCTGTTTTGTTGAACTTTGCTATGACTGCTGGAGTGAGGTTGCATCTCATTGTTGTTTTGGTTTGTATCTCTCTGATTGCTAGTGATTTTAAACATTTCCTCGTGTGTTTCTTGGCTATCTGAATGTCCTCTGTTGTGAATAGTCTTTTCATGTCTTTCATCCATTTTGTAACTGGGTTATCAGTCATTTTCTTATGGACACCCTATAGTATTCTGTAAACTTTGGTTATGAAACCCCTGTTTGAAATGTCATTGCCAATTTTATTTTTTCCAGATCTGTTGAATTTCTTTTTACACTGCTGGAGAAAAGTTTTTGATATACACAGAGATTTGATTTTAAGAAAGTCCCATTTGTCAATTTTATCTTCTCTAGGTAGTGCATTTTTTGCTTTGTCTGTAAGCCTGTTTATGCCATAAACCAGAGCTTCTAATTTTGTTCTCATTTTGTCTCTTATTATCCTTATGGTTTTGAGTTTTGCCCTTACGTCTCTAATACACTTTAAGTTGGGTTTTGTGTATGGTGTGAGATGTAGATCAAGTTTCAGTTTTTTACAAGCAGATGTCCAGTTTTGCAGACACCTTTTGTTAAAGAGGCTGTAATTTCCCCATTTAATGTGTTTTATTACTTTGTCAAATACTGATTATAGGTTGATGAGTTGATATCTGTATTTTCTATTCTAGTCCGTTGATTTGTTTGCCTATCATTGTACCAATACCATGCTGTTTTGATTATTACAGCTGTGTAGTAG
>NW_006399872.1:2078574-2087327 GCF_000299155.1 Elephantulus edwardii
AAGACCCTCTTTGAGATGGATTGATTTGGTGACTGGAGTAATTGGGATGGGTGTGTCAGAGGCAGTGCGGTTGGCGCAGGATAGAGCAGGGTTTCGGGCTGTTGTGCATAGGGTCGCTATGAGTCGGAAACGACTCGACGGCACATAACAACAACAGTAGGTTTTGAGGTCAAGAAGTGAGATGTTTCTCACTTAATTTTTTCCCCATTTTTAGAAGAGAGGATAAAATATATTAATGGGATCTTCTAAGAATCAAATCCTTTTCCACATCCAAAAACTTCTCCAACAGTGTAAAAAGGGAAGCCACAGACTGGGGAAAAATATTTGGTAATGACATGTCTGATAAGGGACTAATATCTAAAATTTATAGAATACTCGAGCATCACAACAAGATAAAGGTAAACAAACCAGTTGCAAAGTGGGCACAGAATAATAACGGATACTTCACCAAAGAAGACATTCAGATGGCAAACAAACACATGAAGAAATGTTCAAAATCCCTAGCTATAAGAGAGATGCAAATAAAAACACAAGTTCATTGTTGACTCACAGTTTTGGGGTCTATTAGAGAAATTGTTGGAGAGTGGAGGAGGCACAAAATTAGAATATCACATAATGCAAATCCAGGTTTAGTTCAACAATCCTAAATCAGATTAATAAGACACAATTCCTCAATTAGTGATAGACTGTATTAAGTTTAACAATGCAAATCCAAGAAGCTTCTGGTTTCCTCAATCACCCAGCAAACTTTATCTCAGAGCAATAAGTCAGTTTTTCCTTTAATCATCTAGCAATCAAAACCTGTACCTGTAGCATAAATTCAGGGTTGGTTCATCTGGCTACACCTTGCCATAGTCTCTTCACAGCAGTGCCACATTCCACCTTCTCTTCACCATCATCACTACAGTATCTCACAGTGTAGAAAGCTGTCTTATATTGGTCCCACATTGTCTTGAAAATCAGGTTGCTGGAGACCCTGCCCCTCACAACAAGGGCTAATGTAATGGTTAGAAAAGCCAATTTTTAGGTTTTCTTACACCACAAACATGCTGTTTGATTCTACTGGCCAAGATTTTGTTAAGGATTTGTACATCTATGTTCATGAGTGATACTGATTGGTACTTTTCCTTTTTTGTGATGTCTTTGCCCAGTTTTGGTATTAGGGTTATGGTTACATTAGAGAAAGACTGAGAGGTTTTCCTTCAAGAATGAAGTAAATAACTGGTTCAGCTGTGAATGTTTTCTAGAACTCACCTGTAATGCCATCTGGGCCAGGACTTTTTGTGGGAGGGAGTCTTTGTAAGACCTGGTCAATTTCTTTTTTTGTGATGAGTTTTTTCAAGAGTTCCACTTTTGTTGGTGTCAATTTGAGTAGGTTGTGGGTTTCTAGGAATTTATACATTTCTTTCAGATTTTTAAATTTATGAGTACAATTTTTTATAATATTCCAATATTATTTATTTTATTTTGGCTGGGCTTGTTATGATGTCACCTCTTTCATTTCTTATTCAGATTGTGTCTTTTCTTTCTTTTCTTAACTTTACCAATGGTTTGTCTATTTTATTCACCTTTTCAAAGAACCAGCTCCTGGTTTTGTTGATGGTTTCAGTTATTTTTAGATTTTCTATCCCATTGATTTCAGCCCTTATTCTTAGAGTTTACTTTCTTCTAGAGACTGTGGGGTTATCCTGATGTTGTTATTTTTCCATTTTCTGGAGATTTTTTTATTATTATTAAATTTTATTAGTTTTAATGAACATTTACAGAGATTTGGGGTTTTCATTCATTCATTGTTGCACTGTTTTCTCCACCCTCCTCCCCAGTTCGTTCTTCTCCCCCCCAACCTCCGTTTTAATTGTCCAATTGCCACAGTGCTTGTAAAAACCAGTTCTGATTAATCTCCTTTGTCAGTGTGTCCTTTGCCATTCCCTATCACTCCTCCCTGAGAGAGACTTCACCCTGATTCATAAGGAAAAGGGGATGGCATATTCTCTTAGCTACTTCCTGCTGAAAGGGATGCTGTGGGTTTCAGGGTGAAGGTCTTCTCTCACTACTCTAAAGGGCCTCTTTGGCAGTAGGAAACACATAGACTATTATGGAGATTGATTTTGGAATTTAGATGCACTGTTATCAATTGTGCTTAGCCGTACATGTTCATATCCTTGAAGATGTATCATGGAAGTGTTGCAGCCTAGAAGATACAAATTTAACAAGTTAAAAGTGCATGAGTCAAAAATTGAAAAGCAATAATATTCTGACATTTTCTGGAGATCTTAAGTAGTCTCTTTTTATCCCTTCTTCTTTTCTTAAAGTGTGTTTGCTTATTGCAATAAACTGACCTCTAAGGACTTCCTTACTTATATCCCAGATATTTTGATATGTCATGTTTTCATTTTCATTCATTTAGAGGAACTTTTTAATTTCAGATTTTATTTCTTTTATAACTTAGTTGTTCTCAAAAAAGATGTTATTTAGTTTTCATGTAGGTGTTCTTTTATTCCTTTACCCTTGTGTTGTCAATTCCTATCTTTTTGGAAGTGTGGTGTGAGAACCTACTTTGTATTATTTCAATGGGGGTTTTTAAAATTTTTTGAAGCTTGATTTGTTTTCCAATTAGTAGTCGATTCTGCACCATGTGCACCTGAGAATAAAGTAAATTAAGTTCTTGTTAGGTGAAGTACATGGAATTCGGAATTCATCTATGAGGTTGAGTTGGTAGATTGTATATTAAAGTTCTTCTGCATCTTTGTTGAAGTGTTTCAGGTTTTTTTATTGTTGTTGGTCATGGTTGGTTTTTATAAATTGACCTGACTTTTAGGGAGAGTGGTGTGTTGAAAACTCTTACTACTATTTGATATTTCCTATTTATTTCTTCAAGTCTGTTAACTGTTGTTTTCTGTATTTTGCAGGTTTAACATTAGATGTGTCATGTATATATAATTTTTGCATGAGCACAATTAAATGCTCTGGGATTCCCATTTTTCTCAATGTTAGCCATGGTTAATTATGCTCCATACAATAAAATGCCTTTGCATAGTTTTTTTAAAAAGCAAACACAAGTTAACATCTTTTTTGGTATTCTCTACTTTCAGCCAAGGTTCATCTGACATCAGTAATGATATATCAAGGCTTCTTCTGAATTAAGTTTGAATTTCTGCAAGTTCCCTGTATTGTTCCAGCTGGTTTTGAGTAATCTTCAATAAGATTTTACTTGCACGTGGTATTAATATTGTTTAATAATATCCACACTCTGTTGGATCTCCTTTTTTAAAAATGGAAACAAATACGGATCTCTTCCAGTCAGTTGCCAAGTAGCTTAGGAGAGCATCTGTTTTTCTTTTTTTTAAACACCTCAATTGGTAATCCATCAATGCCTGGAGCCTTATTTTGTTTTATTTATTTATGCATGCATGCAGGCATGCCAGTGAGTTTAGTGCAGCTTCAACTTCTTCATTCATTACCATTGGTTCTTGATTATATGCAACTCCCAGAAATGGATTGTGCTCACAGAATGCTTCAGTAATGCAACTCACGGATTAACTTCTTTCTTCATTGTTTCAGCTTGAGAAAAGGTGACCATGTTCTTCTTTTTTGTTATTCTAGCTCCAGCTCTTTGCACAATTCCTTAGACCATTTCTCTTTGTCCTTTTAAAAAGCCCTTTGAAATTTTCCGTTCAGCTCTCTTATGTCATTATTTCCTCTCTTTGTTTGTACAGTTCTTTTAATATCTATTTTGGCCTTTTCTTTCTTTATTGCCTTTATAATGACCTTTTACCTTTTTTCCATGCATAATATCTCTTATGTCATCCACAACTCTGGTCTTTAGTCTGGTCTTCTGTAGTTAATGTTCAATGTATCATATCTATTCCTGAGATGAGTTTTAATTCTTCTGGATAAATTAAAAGTTGCGTTCTCTTCATTTTAACTGCAAATGTGTAATTGATGGCCTGTCCTACAGTCAGCCCATCGCCTTGTTATACTGTTGATATTGAACTTCTCCATTCTCCCTTTCCACAGATAAACCAATTTGATTCCTATGTACTTCATCTGGTAAAGTCCATGTGCATAGTTGCCGGCTTTGCTTCTTTTTTTTAGGTTTCTGTGTATGTGTTTTTATTACAACTTTGTACAAAACACTGCATATAGAACTACTTTGTCTCTTACTGAGAGGATATTAATTTGAGCACAATCCCATTTATGTATTCAAATGTGAGATTCAAGTTTATTTGTTTGGTAGCTTACTCCAAAGACTAAGCAGGTAGAATATTTCCTTCCTTTTTATTTGTTTTGTATTTTTTCCCTTCTCTATTATGGTGTTATTAAGCAAGTCAAAGGCTATAATTCAGGCTGTCAGCAGGAGACAATTGCACAGTCAGGATAGCTTCTGAAATGAGCCTCACGGCTTTGGCCAGTGTTACAAAGCTCTTAGTTCTGCCAATTATGCAATCTCCCCCCCAAGTCCTCAAACAAACTTGGGCAAAGTCTCCTAGTTATGGTTGTATGGAGTATCAATCCCAAAGTCAGCTCTGTCTCATGCCAGGTCTCTGGTTTTTTGCTGTGGCTGTTGTCCCCGTAGATTTCTGGCTGAGGGGCAGTTTTTTGCTGGTGAATCCATTAAATTTAACGGGAAGACTAGCCAATTTCCTTGTGAATAGACCCACACACCCCATTCACATGTCTTTGTCCATCCATATGGCAAAGTCAAAGTATTTGCAATGAAGAAAAAATTGTTGGCAAAATTCTATGGTGATCTCCAGACTCACATCTGTCATTGAGACTATTTGCCAACTATCAGTCCTTCTTTGTTGCCAACTTTTGCTTTTGAGTCACCAATTATTAATGTGCCTTGATTGTACATTTGATCAATTTCAGGTTGCAAAAGTTCGCAAAAATCTTCAATTTCTTCATCTTTTACTTTGGTTATTAGTTAATCTAATCTGAATAATAGTTTTAGCAACAGGTCTCCCTTGTATACTTAAAGATAGTATCCTATCCCTAGCGTTATACTTCAGGATAGATTTTTAAATATTCTTTTTGACAACAAATGTGATACTAGTCTTCTTCAATTTGTCATTCCCCACATAATAGTCCAATTCAAAACTGCCAATACCAGTCCATCTCAGCTTTCTAATGCCTAGAATGTCAGTCTTTATGAGTTCCATTTCATTTTTTTACCATTTCAAATTTTCCTAGATTCATACTTTGGGCATTGCATGTTTTAATTATTAATAGATGTTTGTAGCTTTATATCTAACAATGTTCTTCTATCATTCATATCTTTTTTCTGGGACCTGTCATTTCAGAAGTGAATGACAAGTCCTGCTTCTTAGTCTGATTTGGTCTGGAAGCTCTTCTACAACTTGTCTGCCATGAGTGACAGAAATGAAGCTGGAGATTTAAGTATAGAATTTTGTATAATTATTTATTTATTGCAATACCTTTTTGAAAAATATGAACTACTGTAATGACAGCTAGATTGAATAAATCTTAATTCCAAAGTTTATCAGAACATTTACATGTGCATTTTTATCATGGAATTTATTTCTTTCTCTCTATAAAGAGAATGCGAATTATATCAGACTCAGAAAAGTCTTGTAACATTTTACTTGAACTTTTTTTTGTTATAACTGAAAATTTACAATGGATTGGTTTTCAATTAAACCATTCAAGTAAATTTTGTTTTCTGTATTGTTTTCAATCCCCAAATTGTAACAAGACTTTCTATTTTCTCTCTGTAGTTTTTGCATCCATTCATCCTTGTTACTATCTCTTTATTTGCCTTCTCAGTTTAACCACTGGGAAAATACTGCTTCTTTGACCTCTTACAGTTAACTATTTTAAGGTCTGACATCTACCAGTTGGAGCTGATTCGATGACAACTAACAACAGTAGCCACAACTGAGGAAACTTTATTTTATCTGAGTTTGCTCAGCTGGTAGGATATGAGAGTTAGGATATTAATGACTGCTTAGCCTGTCATGGAGAGAAAGCCTATCACAAAGAGAGAATCATAATGATAGTACTGAGCCCTTAGAGCCAATCATGCCTCAAGTCAGTCTGCATTCTAGACTTCCCAGAAAAATGCATTAATAAGATTTTTCCCTTAAAACAAATAGTCCCAATTAATATACTCTCTCTCATACTCTTTCTTTTAATGTATAACTTGGATGTCCAAATTAAAGTGAACATTATATGGAAGTCATAGTGAGGAAGACGTTCTAGCCAATGGTAGATGGATCTTGGCTGAAAGCAAAGGGTACCAGATGAATGTCTGTGTTTCGTTGACTATGCGAAGGCAGTTGACTGTGTGGATCACAACAAATTGTGGCTAACCTTGAGAAGAATGGGAATCCCAGAGCACATGATTGTGCTCATGAAAAACCTATACTCATGTGGACTAGGAAGCAGTAGTCAGAAGAGAGCAGGAAACACTGCATGGTTCAGCATCAGGAAAGGTATGTGTTAGGGATGCATCCTATCTCCGTATCCTTTCAATCTGTACACAGAACAGATCATTCAGTAAGCTGCACTTTATGAGGACAAATGTGGCATCAGGATTGGAGGAAGATTCAACAACCTGCATTATACAGATGACACAACCTTGCTTGCTGAAACTGAAGAGGACATGAGATGTTTGCAGCATCAGGGATTAGAGTCTTCAATATGGATTGAAGCTCAACATCAAGAAAACAAAGATTCTCACCACTAGGCCGATTGGCAGCTTCATGATGAGATTGAGATTGTTGATTACTTCACCTTGTTTGGTTCCACAATCAACACTCTTGACACCAGCAGTCAGGAAATCAAAAGATAAATTACACTGGGAAAGTTGTCTCTCACCTCTCCAGAGGACTGAATAGCAATGATGTCAGTCTGGAGACTAAGATGCACCTGATCCAGCCCATGGTCTTCACAATTACTTGCTATGATCAGAGAGCTGAACAATATCTAAGAATCATAGCAGAAGGATCAATGCCTTTGAGTTGTGGTGCTGGAAAAGAGTGTTGAACATACCAAGGACTGTCAGGAGAACAAACAAGTCTGTCCTGGAGAGGGTGAAACCAGTTTGCTCCCTGGAGGCAAGGACTTTGAAGCCCTTTCCACAAACTTTGGGCATGTGGCCAGAAGGAACCAGTCCTTAAAGATGGATACTATCCTTGGAAGGGTGGAGAGACAGCACAGGAGAGGAAGACCTAGGGTGAGATGGTTTGACTCAGTGACTGGTGCAATGGGATTAAGTCTGTTGGAGAAAATGAGATTGGCTCAGGATAGGGCAGGTTTCAGAATTAATGCACACAGGGTTGCTATGAGGTCACATCGAGGCAACTTGATGGCACATAGCACAAAAACAATATACGAAAGTCTATAAATCATGTTTTTATTATCGAGATTTGCCCAATAGAACTTCAACTCATATATGTTAGAGCAATTTAACAATACTTATTAACTGGAAATAAATCCTTACTATTCTTGGAGCTGTAAGAAGTAACCATAGAATTTGAGGTGCAGTTCTTTCAAGATACAAGGGAGTTTTGGGGAAAGAAGCATGCTTATGGCATATTAATAACTCTTTCTGAGGTAGGAACCTGCAGTAAACACCTGTTTTTTGATTACATGAAGCTTGTCTGCCGAATGCTATATAATTCTCATCCTATCTGTGACCTCATTCCCAACCCCACACCATATCTGTGCACTATTCCAGATGTAAGCTTTGGCATGGATTCTGTGATTAGGGGGATGGCTGGTTTTTTTGCACATCACTGGTATTTTCTGAGAGCTGAAAATATAATCACTTTTAGGCCACCTCAAAATATTCCTGAGTCAAAGGCGCTGCATCAAAGCCGCAGCATCAAAGTGCCAGCTATCTGCTCTCTATTTCTGTCTTGCCTTGCTCTTTCTTAATTTATTTTGTATCCAACTTCCAGAGGGATTTTTGTTGTAAGACATTTGTAAGATCTGATCGGGTTATAAACTGTTTGGAGTATTTCTGGCCCCATTGTCCCATCTCCTGCCCCTTCTCCACAAACATTCTCAGCTTCAACCCTACATTGCCACACCAAGTTCCTGATATGACGAGGTGAGTTATGCCTTTCTGCCTTTGCAAAAACTCCCTCTCCTCTGCTGAATTCCTTATTTTGGGTCACTTCCTCCAGGAACTATTCTCCGGTTTTCTCCAGTAGAGTTAAACATTTTTAACTCTGATCTCCTATAGTATTCTACACTGATCCTGTAATACAACACATATTTTCTTGAGTTATTTGCTCTCACACTTTTTATCCTCTTAGTTTTTAAATTACTAATGACACAGACTAAGTCTTATTTATCTTTAGTTTTTAAACTTCATTACTACATCACATAGCATGTCCTAGCTGAACATCTGAGAAGCAGGAAACTTCTGCTCCAACTTCTCACAGGCTAAGTCCAGCCCCAATTCCTCCACTCACCTGGATCTTCATCAGATGGTGAAAGGTGGCTTTCTAGTATAGTGGATGTAGGCAAATCTAGGTATGGATGATGACTCAGAAGACATAATAATACTTTCTAATACTACTGAACTATATGTGTTTCATTGACTATGCAAAGGCATTTGGCTGTGTGAATCACAACAAACTGTGGCTGACTCTGAGAAAAATGGGAATACCAGAACACTTGGTCATGCTACTGAGAAACCTATACTTGGACCAAGAGGCAGTCGTCAGAACAGAGCAAGGAAACACTGCATGGTTCAAAATTGGGAAGGGCGTACGCCAGGG
>NW_006399872.1:2088292-2123361 GCF_000299155.1 Elephantulus edwardii
GGAAAATTACTTTTAAAACAAGTTGTAATAAATGTCTAACTTAATTTTGAATTTATCCTAATTAATTATCTCTTGCATTTTGTTTTTTTTCTTTTTTTTCTATATTTTATTAATTTTCATAAACATTTACAGAGATTTTGGGTTTCCATTCATTCATTGTTGCACTATTCTCTCTACCCTCCTCCCAGTTCGTTCCTCTCTTTTTCTTTTCCTTGAAAGTCTGTTTTAATTGTCCCATTGCCACAGTGTTTGTAAAAACCAGTTCTGATTAATCTCCTTTGTCAGTGTGTCCTTTCCCATTCCCTACCACTCCTCCCTGAGAGAGATTTCACCATGATTCATAAGGAAAAGGGGATAGCGTATTCTCTTAGCTACTTCCTTCTGAAAAGGACAGCTGTAGGTTTCAGGGTGAAGATCTTCTCTCACTATTCTAAAGGGCCCTTTTGGCAATAGCAAACACATAGGCTATTGTGGAGACTGAATTTAGATGCACTTTTATCAATTGTGCTTAGCCATACATGTTCATATCCTTGAAGATGCATCATGGAACTGTTGCAGCCTAGAAGACACAAGTTTAACTAACAAAAAGTACATGAGTCAAAAATTAAAAAATTAAAAGCAATAATATTCCAAGTAGAGGTTCTAACAGTGGCACAAATCAAGTTACAGAGGGAAGGTAGTTCTTAAAATAAAGGGCTTGTTGACTAGCACTTTTTCTATTATAGTATAAAGGTTAGGAACCACAAGATGTAGAGGCTCAACTATGTCATTTATTGTTCTTTAGTCCTGGACCAAATTCCATCTACAACTGGGTTGTTTTAAAGCTCTGATGTCTGCATGTAAGGCAGAGGTGAAGTAAGGAACTTCCTATGAGGTTTTCCATCAATTCCAACAACTAAGAAATAATGAGAAGAGTTGGGACCTCAGAAGGCTTTTAGGACCAAATGATAGGCTCTTGTGTCCAGGAGAAAATTAATATACTTACCAGTAATGTTAATGCTCACCCACAGCTCTTCTGAGAGGATCTGATTCATTTAAGTGCCCTCCTTTGTTTCCAGCTAGCAAAGACTATCTTTAAAGTAGGGAATTCTGAGGAGTTTCCACATGGCCCATGATATGCACAATTGCCATGGGTGGTGTTTTCACAATGGTCACAACCTCCAATATTTCTTCCCTGCTCATCTTGGCATCTGGACTGTCGTCAAGTCCTAGAGAAAGGGCCCTGATGAACACCAATTTTACATTGTCACAATGCCTTGAAAAAGTCTCTATTTTTCTACTTATCTTCTTTCAAATGCAACTCTCCTTAGAACATATGAGGCATAATCTTTCCCAGACCAACCCCCATGCTTTTTACTAAATTCTACCACTTTCAACAAACATTCCATTAGGGCAAACTTTCCCTTTCTTTATATTCAATTAAACATTTAGCTGAAGTCTGGCTCACATTCTTCTTCTAATTATAATAAATCTCATAATTATAATATCCAGTATTCTTCTCTCCCCAAATATATCTTCTTACATCCAGTAGAGTTAAATCAGAAAAACTTTAATCATTTTTACAATATATCTTAACATTACATGTATTTCATAGTCATTTTTATAATGTATCTCAACATTACAATAAAGAAGGGAATGGGTGGATAACATCAATAGATTTAAAGAAATTCTCAGTTTCATTTCCAAATTAGCCCTTGACTTTTCCAAGCATGATGCCCTTTTCTAGTAATAGGTCTCTCTTGATAACATGGCCAAAGTACATGATATGAACTGTCACCATCCTTGCTCTTAAGAGGCATCCTGGTTGTACTTCTTCCAAGATAAAATTGTTTGGAGTTTTTGTCAACTCATGGCATATTCAATACTCTTTTCCAACATCACAATTCAAGGTAATCAAGTCTTTTTGTAGTTTCTTTATTCACTACTCAACTTTTTAAAAAATTTTTTTATTTTATTTTTTTATTTCAATGAACATCTACAGAGATTTTGGAATTCCATTCATTCATTGTTGCACTACTCAACTTTTATATGCATATAAAGTACTGAAAATAATCATGACTTGAGTCAGGCATACATTAGTCTTTAAATGAACATTTCTGCACTTTACTCTCTAAAAAGATTTGTACAATATAATATGTCATTTGATTTTTTAACTCTTGTTTACATGGGTCTTGAATGTGGATCTGAGTAAAACTAAATCAACAAAGTTTAATTTTTTTTCTCCAGTCATCATGATGTTGTTTACTAGTCCAGTGTGATGATTCTTGCCTTCTTTATAATGAGGTTTAATCCATACAGAAGACTGTAGTCTTTCCACTTCATCAATAGGTATTCTTTTTCAGGTGTTATATGTATACTGCAGCTTGTTTAATGAGTCTTCTTTCAATACTGATTCCACATTCTTCTTCATGAAGTCCAGCTTCTCGGATTATTTACTCAATATACAGATTGAATAAATACATGAATGGCTATAACCTTATACTCACTTTTCCTGATTTCAAACCAGGCGATAGCTCCTTGTGATGTTCAAACAATACTTCTTGGTCTATACATAGTCTCCTTAGAAGCACAAGTAAATCTTCTGGAATTATTCTTTTCAGAGTTACCCATAACTTGTTATGATCTGCAGTTTTAAAACCTTTCATGGTCAAGAAAACAGTTTTTCCAGTTTTTTTCTACTTTCAGGCAATATATTTCTGACAGCAATGATAACTCTTTTTGTAGGGCCTCTTTAGAATCCAGTTTGAATTTCAAGGCAGTTCCCTGTGGTTGTACAGCTTCAGCAACTTTTTCATAATCTTCAGTAATATTTTGCTTGTATGTTATATTAATGATGTTCAATAATTTCTTTTGGACCACCTTTTTTCAATAAAGGGCACAAAATATGGATCTCTGCCAGTTAGTTGGTTAAGTAGTTGTCTTCCAATCTAACTATTTCAATCTGTTGTTCAATCTTATTGTTGGTTGCCATCGAGGCAAGCATGTCTCATACTGACCCCTTACTATAATTATCATCATTTATCAAAAGTCATAGTTTCAGAGTCAGTGGATACCACTCCAGCTTCCAAATTTCAATTAAGCAATAAAAAAATTATAAAAGTAATAAACAATGTTTGAAAAGAAAGAATTTTACCTTATACATGAAGTATGACATAATGACAAAAAAGACTTGATAATGAGTGTTCTGTGGAAGAGCAGAATGTCCTTTTTTGGACAGTGCTAGAGAAAATGGTGACTGACTTTTAGACAATCAGCATCTTTGATGCTCATGATTATCTTGTAGTCAAATTGCATTTAAATCTACAGTTACAGTTATTTCATTTAGATCTTTGGTCTACTGGAGTTAGTTTTCACATATGGTATGAAGTACTTGTCCAGCTTTATGTGAAAATTCAGCTAGCCTAACATCTTTTATTGACAAAACTGCATTTTCCTCATTTAGTGGTATTATTGTCTTGAATAACAATTGACCATAGAAATATGGGTTTATTTGTAGACCCTAGATTTTATTTCTTTGGTCTATATGTCCATCTGACTTTTGGTCTGTATGTCCATCTGACATTGGCAATGATGTCTCCAGTGCCACCACCGTCTATTCTAACCCCAGTGGTATTTCTGACAGTTCTCTGTCAACATATGGTTCCAGTCATTTTTGGATACTCTTCAGTAAAATTTTGCCTGCATGTGCTATAGTGGTATCATTTTATAATTTCCACACTCTGTCAAGTCACCTTTTTTTGGAATGAGAAAAAAATACTGATCTATACCAGTCCATTTGCCAGCTAGTTGTCCTCCAGATTTCTTGGCGCAGCCTGGGGAGCACATAGAGAGCAATACTTGTTTGCTGGAATACGTCAGTTGGAATTCCATCAATTTCTGGGACTTTGTTTTTTGCCAATTTGTTCAGAGTAGCTTGAACTTCCTCCTTTGTCATCACCATTGCCTTCTGATCATTTGTTGTTTCATGAAATTCTTCTGTGCCAGCCAATTCTTTCTTTGTGTACTCCTTCCATCTTCCCTTAATTCTTCTTCGCTTATTTAATATTCTGCCCATAGCGTTCTTAAGTATTGCAACTCGAGGTCTGAAATTTTATTTTTTAAAAAAACACCCTTTTATTGTGATTTGAGTAAAGTTTACAGAGCATATTAATATTCCATTCAACTATTCATATCTATTTTATTTTATAACACTGATTACAATTCCTATATTGAATCATCACTCTTGACACTATTTCTTTGTGATTCTTATTTCTATTCATATGAGTAGTTTTTAACAGCTCTGTGCACAAGCCTATACTTTGTTCTCTTTTTCATTTTTATTTTATATTTGTTTGCATACAAAATTCATATACATTGTGTTTTATACTTTCCTTCATTCACATTGTGTTTCACACAATCATTCCCATACATTGTGTTTTATAAACTTAATTCCCATTGAATTATGTCAAGGCTTGAATTTGTTCTACAGTTCCTTCATCTTAAGAAATGCTGAGGGGGATTGTGTACCAATGAGGGAGTTTTGCTTTTGCTTTTCAAGGAGAGGAGCAAAGGGGGGGGGGAGGAGTTTGTGCGGGGAGAAAGGTGCAAGAATGAATGAATGGAATCCCAAAATCTCTGTAGATGTTCATTGAAATGAAAAATAAACAACCTAAATTTTTTAAAAAAAATGCTGAGTGGGCTTGGCCTTTTAGATTTTCTGTCTACGGCTCTTGGCACATTTCATTATAATACTTGCTTTGTCTTCCCAAGCAGCCCTTTGAAATCTTCTGTTCAGCTCCTTATCTTCCTGATTACTTCCCTTTGTTTTGGCTTCTCTGTGCTCTAGTGTAATATTCAAAATCCCGTTTAACATCCATTTTTTTCTTCCTCTTCTGTCTTTATAATAATCTTTTGCATTCTTTATGGACAGCATTCTTGATATTCTCCCATAGCTCAGTGGTCTTTGTTCATTAATGTTCAAGACCTCAACCCTGTTCCTGAGATGGCTTTTAAATTCAGATAGGATAAAATCAAGGTCAAATTTTGGTTCTTGTGGATTTGATTTAACCTTCTTCAGCATTAGTTTGAACTTGCATATGAGTAGTTGGTGGTCTTTTCCACAATCAGCACCTGGCCTAGTTTTCACAGCTGTTATTGAGCTTCTGCAATGAATATTTCCACAGGTATAATCAATCTGATTCCTGTGCATACCATCAGTTGAAGTCCGTATGTACAGTCATCATTTATATTTCTTATGAAAGGTATTAATAGATCATTGATAGTACAAAATTCTATCATTCTACATGCAGCCTCATTTCTGTCACCACATCTATATTTTCCAACTACTGATCCTTCTTCCCTGCTCCCACCTTTTACGTTCCAGTCACTTGTTATTATTAATGCTTCTTGGTTGCATGTTTGATCAATTTCTGACTGCCATAATTTGTAGAAATGATCTATTCTTGTTTGGCTTGGTTGTTGGTGCATATGCATGATAATGGTATTAATGTTTTCCTTGTATGTTTATGGGTATTATCTTGTCGCTTACAACATCGTACTTCAAGATGGATCTATAAATGACCTTGATTACTATGAATGTGACCCTGTTTTCCCTCACATTTTCATCTCTGCATAATAGATTATACAATTGTCTGATTAAAAGTGTCTCATGCCATTGTACAATATGACAGGGATGGGGGATGAGGGAAATTGGAAGAATCTGTTCTGGAAAACAATGTACTCAAATTTTGTAAATAAACTAGCCTATTCTTGTTATTGTTGTTATGTGCCATTGAGTCGCCTGTGACTTATAGTGACCCTATGTACAACAGCCCTAAACCCTGCCATGTCCCTTGCCAATCCTATTGTCACCAACACATCTTTCCCCATTACCCCAGTGACTGAATCAATCCATCTCATTGAGGTTCTTCCTCTCCTGTGCTGTCCGTCCACCTTCCCAAGCATGACGTCCCTCTCCAAGGACTGATCCCACCTTACAACATGCCCAAAGTATATCAGAAAAAGCTTCAGAATTTTTGCCTCCAAGGAGCAGCTTGGCTTCGCCCCTTTCCAGGATGAACACGTTTGTTCTCCTAGCAGTCCATGGTATATTCAATACTCTCCAGAACCACAACTCAAAGGCATCAACTCTCCTTCTATCATTCCTAGTCATTGTCCAGTTCTTTGATGCATAGCAAGTAATTGCAAAGACCATAGCCTATATCAGGCACACCTTAGTCTCCAGACTGATATAGTTGCTCTTCAGTGCTTCAGAGAGGTCTCTGACAGCAGACTTACCCAATGCAATTCATCTTCTAATTTCCTGGATGCTGGTCCCAAAAGTGTTGATTGTAGAGCCAAGCAAACGAAAGCGGTCAACAATCTCAATCTCTTCATCATCTATCATGATGCTGCCAATAGGCCCAGTGGTAATAACTTTGTTTTCTTGATGTTGAGCTTCAATCCATATTGAAGGCTGCAATCCTTGCCCTTCTGTAGCAAGCACTTCAGGCCCTCCTCAGATTCAGGAAGCAGGGTTGTATCATCTGCATAACACAGATTGTTGATAAATCTACCTCCAATCCTGATGCCACACTTTTTCTTATGGAGCCCAGCCTCTCAGATAATCTGTTCTGCATATAGATTGAAAAGGTATGGAGATATGACACATCCTTGACACACACCCTTTCCAATTTTGAAACATGCAGTGTTTCCTTGCTCTGTTCTGACGACTGCCTTCTGGTCCAAATATAAGTTTCACATAAGCACAATCAAGTGTTCTGGTATTCCCATTCTTCTCAGAGTCAGCCACAGTTTGTTGTGATCCACACAGTCAAATGCCTTTGCATAGTCAATGAAACACAGATACACATTCCTCTGGTACCCTCTGCTTTCAGCAAGATCATCTGGCATTAGCTGTAATATCCCTAGTGCCATGGCCTCTTCTAAAGCCAGCCTGCACTTCAGGCAGCTCTCTGTTGATGTGCTGTTCCAGTCATTTTTTTATATTCTTTAGCAGAATCTTGCTTGTATGTGATATCAATGGTACTGTAAAAAAAAAGTCCCATGCCAATTGATCTTACTTCACCAATGCCTAGTAGGCATTGCATTTCTTCTTAAAAATGTTCGATTTTCCTGCATTCTTACTTCTCACATTCCATATTCCAATCATTAGTGCCTGTTTACAGCTATTCCTTCTCCTTTGTGTCTCTCACTACAGGAGCTTAGCATAGGGTACCTAATCTGCTACTCTATTCTAGGTGTGCTATATTTTATAGGGGTTTCAAAGGCCTGCTATTTTGCAAGCAGATGGCCAATCTTTCTTTCTAATCTGTCTTATTTTGGATGCTCAGGTTTAGAACAATATCTGGCAGACAAGCATTTCCCTGAAAAAGCAGATGAAAAACACTTTCCCACTACAAAAGCAACAAATAGATTCAAAGCCATCCACCCTTCTTTAGGACTCATGTCTTGGTGCTGTCCCCTTCCCCACTCCACAAGCATTCCCTTTCACCTCTCCACCTAGTCAGTCCAGCTCCTCTTTAACCCTAACCAACTCATCAGTATATCAGTACCAGTTTCTTTGACTACTGTAAATTATAATACACTTTGAGATAGGAAACTATGAGTTCTCCTGCTTTGCTTTTTTCATGATTGCTAAAGCTCATAGCAGTCAGTTGCAGTTCCAAATAAGTTTGAAAATTGATTCCTCCATGTTTTAAAAAAAATACTTGTTAAACCTTTTTAAGAGATTGTATTAAGTCTATAGATTGCTTTGGTAATACATATTAACAATATTAAGACCTCCAATTTGCAAACAAGAAAGGTTCTTCAATTTGCTTAAATATGTGGGAATTTCTTTCAGTAGTATATTATGGTTCCCGGAATTTATACCTTCCTGGTCAAATTTATTCTAATACATACTATAATAAAATGATTGTTGCTGTAATTTCATTTTCAGAACTTTCATTGGTGTCCCATTGCTTCACATGCATATGAAAGTTGGATCATGAATAAGGAAGGCTGATGAAGAATTAATGTTTTTGGATTGTGATACTGGAGAAGCGCACTGGATATACCATTGACTGACAAAAGAACAAAGAAATCTATTTTGGAAGAAATGTTCCTTAAAGGCAAGTATAGTGGAACTTCATCTCACACACTTTGGACATGTTGTTAGGAAGGTCAGTCCTTGAAAAAAAGATATCATGCTTGAAAAAAAATAGAGGTTCAGCAAAAGAGGGAAAGACCCTCAATGAGATGGAGTGAGGTGGTGACTATAACAATGAGCTTGAGTATAATGAAGATTTATGAAGAGTAGAAGCGCATGAGGATGGCCAAGTCTGACCTCAATTAATTTCACAAAAGGAAACGGGTCCCCATCAGCAACATCCACAGTTCAAAGCCAATTTCCAGGAAGTCAGACATTGCTTTTATATTCCTGTGCCTACTTCTACTAATTCCAACATTGATCATGCTGCTCTGAATCCATTGCAATGGCCACATAGATCTCACAGAACCATACTCACAGTTATGAGATTTACTAAGGAAGTCAGCAGATTACAATTTAGACTGACAGAATAAAACTCCTCAGTCCTAACAGCTTCTAAAGCATTCTCACAGGCCCTTTACTTTCAACTTTATGGAAAAGATCAGTGTTTAAAAGTGCCCTTAGTTCTACTAATGATAGTGTCTCCCAGATAATTCTGAAACAAACTTCTATTAAGATCCTTGGCTCTGGATCTGTGATAAAAAAACCCAAGTTAGCTCTGTCACTTGTCAGTCTCTGGTTCTTTGCTACGCCTGCTGGTGCTCTTAAGTAGATCCTGGTCTGACTGAAGCAGAAATCTCTTTCCACGCCTGGCACAAGCTGGATTCTCTGCCTCTTCTTCTCTTCTGGTAATTTAGCAGCACCTTTGCTGCTAAATTTGTTCAATTTAAACTTGGTGGGATGGTCACAGTTATAGTTTTTATACACCCTCTTTCAAGTTCCCACCAAACTCAAAACTGATAGCTATAGCAGCAATGAGAATCAGCACCTTGTTTTCTTCCTAATTTTATAGGAAAAACTCATTTACTTCACTAAGTATGATGTTAGTTGTGAGTCCTTTATAAATGACAAGAAAAAATTTAAGAAACTAGCATATTGAGGAAATTCTCTTATCTCTGTGTTGCTAAGTGTTTTTGTCATAAAAAGATAAAGATTTTTAAAAATTGAGATGATCATGTGGTTCTTGTTGTTGCTGTTGTTCTAATAATGTATTATACTAATTGATTTTTCTAATGTAGAATACGGGAGCTCTGCTGGATTGTTATTGTTGTTGTTGTTGAGTGCCTCGAGTCGCAGGCGACTCATAGTGACCCTATGAAGGAGAGTCCTCAATGCTTGGGTGTCTCTCATCCTCTCTCTAGGTTCATAGGGTTTCCGGAGGCAAGTTATTACAGAAGTGGATGCCACTCCTCCTTCCAATCTGATGGATTAGTGGTAAGTAATTGTGCTGCCAACCCAAAAGTACACAATTCAAATCCACCAGCTGTGGGAGAAGAAATGGCAGTCTCCTCCCGTGTGATTTACTGCCTCTGGAAGTAAATCCAATGAAGTAAAACCAATGAAGTGATATTAATGGGCCATTTTGACTCAACAGTACACCACAATAACAACAAAAAATGTAGACTCACTGTCGTGTTCCCGAGGAGGGAAAAAAAATCACTTGATTGTGGCATGTAATCCTTTCAAGATACTGCGTTGCAATCCTGAAGGCATCTGTTTCAAGACTACCAGCTGCTCCCCAGGAGAAGGATGGGTAATCTCCTCTCCTGCAATTAATGTCCTCTAAAAACCTGCAGAGGGTCAACTATAGGTCAGTTGTGAAGAATCAAATCACTATACACATCCAAAAACTCTTCCAACAGGGTAAAAAGAGAAGCCAAAATTGAGAAAAAAATATTTGATAATGACATGTCAGACAAGGGACTTTTATATAGAATTTATAAAATCCTCGAGCACTGCAAGATAAATAACCCAGGTAAACTGGTAAATAACCCAGTTGAAAAATGGGCACAGAATATGAACAGACACTTCACCAAAGAAGACATTCAGATGGCTAACAAGCACATAAAGAAATGTTCAAAATCCCTAGCTCTAAGAGAGATGCAAATCAAAACAGCTATGAGATATCATCTCACCCCAGTAATAATAACAAAATTTAACAGAAAAGAAACATCAAATGCTGGTGAGGTTGTGGAGAAATTGGAATTTTTATTCGCTGATGGTGGGAGTGTAAAATGATGCAACAACTATGGAAGGCAGTATGGCACTTTCTCGAAAATTTGTAAATCGAAATACCATTTGACCCAGCAATTCCAGTGCTGGGAATTTACCTACAGAAATAATAACTGCCACCCAAGCAGATATATGCACACCCATGTTTATTGCAGCTTTGTTCACAATAGCAAAGAGCTGGAAACACCCAAATGCCCATCAACAAACGAATGAATAGAGAAGCTCTGGTATATTCACACAATGGAATACTATGCAGCACTGAAAACAAGGAACTCATTAAATACTATACAAAGTGGATGATCCTGAAGGACATTAGGCTGAGTGAAATATCTCAGTCACAAAAGGACAAATATTGCATAGGGCCACTGTTGTAAAACAGGACTGACATCGAGGTTGAAGGAAGACAGAGAAGGAGGGGAAGAATGATGTATACTGCATTGAAACAGATGAGGGAGAGAACTGTTTAAAAGGTATATTTGATTGGGTATTATTGTCATGACAGGAGTCCAGTACGAAGGCTGCACAGTGGAGTGGACTTGGTGTGAGGGATTGCATAACAATTAAAGAGTTTTTCTTTTACTTTTCAAGGATAAGAGTGAATTGGGAGGAGGAGGGCAGGGAGAAAAGTACAACAATAAATGACTGGAAACCCTAAGTCTCTGTAAACTTCCATTAAAATGAATATTTTTTTTTTTAAAAAAGGAGACTGTTCCTCTTTCTCCTGAATTGCTGCTTGTGGATTCCAACCCCAGAGAAACATGGCTGCTTGTGTAGCAGTGCAACATGCTAAAGACTCAGTTAGAATGAACTTCCCAATGAGGGATATTGGTTTATATTGTTTCTCCTTGAGAGCCTTGTCTGTCTTTGGCATCAGAATAGTATTTCCCCTCATTTAATGAGTCAGAAAGTATTACTTCATATTGTATTTTTGGAATGTACTTAATAAAGATTTGAGTCATTCTACAACTATTTTGTAGATTTCTCAAGTGGAACAATCTGGTCCAGAACTTTCTATTATTGAGAAGTCTCTGCTTAGTGATTCATACTGCTGTTGTGTTGCTGTTGCAGTACCATTGAGTCAAGACCCACTCATAGCTGACAGTACAGTGGATTTTCAGAGTCAGTTAACAGTACAGAAGGAGATTATCCATCTTTCTCCTGCAGAGCGACTGGCAGATACTAAGTGTGGCTTTGAGTTCACAGTACAATTCCTTACCACTAGGCCACCAGGTCTGTTGAAACATATTTCTTCTCGAGCTAGTATAGCAAGTATTTGTGTTTCTAGAAATTTTTCCAGTTCTTCTAAGTCACCTAATTTATTGGAATATTTTACACCAAAAATACATTTGTGAAGTATGAGTTGTAATTTATCCACTTTCACTCCTATTTTCAGCTATTTGCATCTTCTCTCTTTTTCTTTGTCATTCGCACTAAAATTTATTTTACTGAAATAAAAATCAACATTTTACTTAATTGTATTTATAGGCACTTTTTTCCTATTTTCTGTAGCACAAAACATTTAGAAGTAAGCATGGGTATAAAGTTTGAGGATTAAGTTTTACACAATGGAACTTAAATAAAATACCAACAAGCACAAGAAACAAACCCCAAAATGGTTAAATAAGACTTAATAAAATTGTAAAAATTTTTAAGCTTAAAAACTCAAAGAACTTTACCAACAGAGTGAAAAGATAGCCTAACAACTTCGAGAAAAAATTGGGGACCATATATTTGATAAATGTTAAAAATCCATAATATATAAAGAATTTCTCCCCTCTGTGTGTGTGTGTGTGTGTGTGTGTGTGTGTGTGTGTGTGTACTGTCAACTTGGATTGGATCCTACTGGCACAGGACGAGATTGCCCCTCCTTCTCCAGTGGAGCAGCTGGTGGATTCAAATGGTGCACCTTCAAGATTGCAGTGCAGCTTCTTGCCACTAGGCCACCACAGCTCCCTAGAATTCCTTCACCTTAACAACTGAAAAACAAACAACACAGTCAAAAGATGAGTCAAGCCCTTATCCTTATGTAGACATCTTGTATTGACATGTCTCCAAAGAAGATACATATATGGTCACAAGTTCATGGGAAAAAATGTACAATGTCATCAAATGCATTAATCAGTCATTAATGTAAACCAAAGACACAGAGAGATACCATGTAACCCCAACTATGATCAGAAAAGCAAAAATTACAAGTATTGAGGAGAAGATGAAGAAATTGAAGCAATCTATCATTGCTAAAGAAAACTGAAAATAATACAACTATTGTGGAAAAAATCACTGACTTTTCCTTAAAAAGTTAAAGATAGTTTATACAAATCATTGCATTACTATTCACAATAGCTGTAAGGTGAAAACAACAAAATGTGTTATATCCATACAACGGACTATTGCTCAGGAATTAAGGGAAATGGAGTTTTTGTATATGCTATAACATGGCTGAATTTTGAAAACTTCATATTAGATTAAATAAATCAGAGTCAGAAGGGAGGGATAAAAGTGAAACCATTTCCTTGAGGGCATTGAGTCTCTGTTAGGGGCAATGAAAAAGTTTGGAAATAGATCATGGTGACTGTATGATGAACATAATTAATGCCACTGAGTTGTATATGTAACAAAATAATGAAATGACATATATGTAAAGATAGACACTGATACATCTATATACTTTACCATAACTTAAAAACTTTAAAGTAGGGGGCATGCCCTGCACATGCATGACCTGGGTGTACTTCAAAAAGGGTGGCCTTTTTGAAAATGATCTTCAGCTAGATTTTGTTTGCAGAGGATGACAAGAGATAGCTGACCCAAATAGCTGACCTGAGCATTACTCACAGCTTGCTGTCTCATGACTTGCCTTCAGACAACCTTTATTTGAGTCTTTGTTCTACTGCCTTGATTACTTTTTCAACCTGAGCAGTTCTGTTGACCACTCTGGAAGTCCCTTCTCCATTTGTGGAAGGGGGAAAGTAATTAATACCTACTTCAAGTTATAATGTAGACCACTTGGTGGAGAGAAAGGGGTTAATGATGCTGGAGTGAGAGCCAGAAGTGATGTCCCTGGCCACAGTCCCTGGCAGGGTGCAAGATCCAGACCTCAGAAGAGCTTTGTCAGGGAAAAGCCATCCAACTCCTGGGGAAAATAGCCCAGCCCCTGGGGAGAGCTGTCTGGGGTGCATGAGGAACTTCATCTAAGGCTTTCCTCCATCTCCTCCTCCAGTCCACCTCCAGCAACTAACACTTCCAAAGCCCTTTTCTTTGTAACTCACAAGTTTGTTCTCTCTAGGTTTGCTCCCTTTCCTATAGGTAACCTGAACACTTGTTCAGAAGTCTGTTCCAGAACCTAAACCCTGAGCGTAGTTCCAGAGAGAAAAGGGGAATATAGCCTCCAGCTAAGGAAGCGAAGGTGGATGGAGTCTAAAAGTTCAGCCAGCCATTCCCACTGGACTCACCCACCCAAACACCTGGCAATCTAGAGGGCAGAAAACATCTTCTAACTGAATAAGAAGGCATGCAGCTTCAACTCAAGACCACCAGTAAAGTGTTAAAGTGGGCTCCCCTTCATCTCAAGACCCCTGTTCAGCATGAAGTAATCTGAGAGTCTGTGGCCCTGTTCCCAAATGGGAAACCCACAAACAACAAAAAAATAATCTCTTTGTAAAAAAAATACCAAACTGTACTATGCCTACCATTACACTGTCTTTTCTGTTCTCCACTGGATCTTTTTCATTTCCTTTACTCACTCTGTTGACCCACCAAATTGCACAAACTTGTGATTTCATCCCTACTCATCCTCACCTTTCTGCTCCCATCTCTTACCCCTTTGGACTCCCATTCATGTTTTTTTGCAATAATTATAAAAAAAAACAACCAACAACTAAAAGAAAAACCAAACAAAACATCATTAAAGTAATACTATGTGATCTTATTACATACTCATAAACTAACTATTACATACTCATAAACCTAGACTCTCCAATATGTTTCACAAATATAGCTCTGTCTGCATTATTAAATATTTTAATAGCTTAGGATATGTAATTGAATCTCTCTGGGTGGCCAAATGGTAAAGCACTATTAGCTGAAAGGATAGTGATTCAAACCTCACTAGAGATATCTCAGAATACAGGTCTGGTAACTGATTTCCAAAAAGCTACAACCTTTTAAATTGTATGGAGTAGTTCTGCTCTGCACACATGAGGTCGCCATGAGTTAGAATTTTATTTGATAGCAAGTAATAACAACATAAATATGATAAAATAAGTTCTGAACTTTTTCTTTTCTTAACCAAAATTTTGTAGGTTCATCTTGGTCCTTTATGTTCCCATACACGTTTTATGATTAATCTGTCAATAATGAGAAAAAACAATCTGTTGAGATTTTCAGTGTTGTTATACTTTTAAAACACTGAATGTTCCCATGCTAATACATGATATATATTTCTACTTAAATCAGCTTTCATTATTACAGTAACATTTTATAAGTATCTTTGACAGTACTGCACATCTTCTGAAAGATTTTTTTAAGCATCATATATTTTTGTTACTCCCTTAAATATTATCATCCTTGATTATGTTTTTTACGTTTATTGTTAATGTATAAGAATGCAATTGGCTTTCATTGCACTTCTATACAGCAATCTTGCAAAATTACTTATTTTAATCATTAAGTTGTATATTCTATTGAATTTTCTCTATGTAGCCTCTAAGTTGTGAACAATGACACTCTTGCTTCTCCCTTATATACTGATACACTTTTCATTTGCTTATTTTGTTTTTGAAATGTTATTGTTGTTGTTACGTTCCGTCAAGTCACCTGCAACTCATAGTGACCTTATGTACAAAAGCCCTAAACTCTGCTCTATCGTGTACCAATCTTATTGTCTCTGAAACAATATTGTTCTCCAGCATGACAGCTCAGAGACATCAATTCTCGTTCCATCATCTCTAGCCACTGTCCAGCTCTCTGATGCATAGAAAGTGATTGCAAAGACCATAGCCTGTATCAGGCACACCTTAGTCTCCAGACTAACACCATTGCTCTTCAGTACTCTGGAAAGGTCTCTGAGAGCAGACTTTTCCAACACAATATGTCTTTTAATTTCTTGGCTGCTGGTGCCAAGAGTGTTGATTGGGGAGTCAAGCAAACTAAAGCTGTTAACAATCTCAATCTCTTCACTGTCCATCATGATGGTGTCCAAATGGATGTCAGAGGAGACTCTAAGTATTGCAGTAGAGCACTGAGAAGCCAAAGCAAAGGGAAGAAATCAGGATATTATGGAGCTAACAGAATATTTCAAAGGACAACACAGGAAGACAAAGTAAAGTATTATAATGAAATGGGCAAAGAGCTGGAGTCAGAAAATCAAAGGGGCTGAACACACTCAGCATTTCTTAAGTTTAAGGAACTAAAGAACAAATTCAAGCGTCAAGTTGCAATACTTAAACATGCTTTGGGAATAATATTAAATGATCCTGGAAGTATTAAAAGAAGATGGAAAGAGTATACAGGGTCATTGTACCAAAAGAAATTGGAAGACACAGAAGAATTTGATGAAATGACATATGAGCAAGAGCCTGTGATGATGAAGGAAGAAGTTCAAGTGGCTCTAAAAGGATCGGCAAAAAAACAAGGCCCCAGGAATTTATGGCATACCAACTGATATATTTCAACAAATAGATGCTGCCCTCCATGTGCTCACCAAGTTGTGTCAAGAAATCTGGAGGACAACCAATTGGCCAACTGACTGGAAGATATCTAGATTTGTTCTAATTCCAAAGAAAGGTGATCCAACAGAGTGTGGAAATTATTGAACAATATCATTAATATCATATACAAGCAAGATTCTGCTGAAGATTATCCAAAAATTACTTGAACAGCACATTAACAGAGAACTGCCAGAAGTGCAAGCTGGGTTTAGAAGAGGCCATGGTACTAGGGATATTGTAACTAATGTTAGATGGATCTTGGCTGAAAGCAGGGAGTACTAGAGGAATGTCTATTTGTATTTCATTGACAATGCAAAGGTATTTTACTTTGCAAACCACAACAAACTGTGGCTAAGTCTGAGAATAATGGGAGTCCCAGAACACTTGATCATGCTTATGTTAAACCTATACTTGGACTAGGAGGCAGTCATCAGAACAGAGCAAGGAAACACTGCATGGTTAAAAATTTGGAAGGGTGTATGCTGGGGATGTATCTGTCCTATCTCCATAACTTTCCAATCTAGATGCAGAACATATCATCTGGGAGGCTGGGCTCTATGAGGAGAAATGTGGCATCACGGTTGGAGGAAAATTCATCAACAATCTGAGTTATGTAGATGACACAACCCTGCTTGAGGAAACTGAGGAGGACATGAAGGATTTGCTGCAGAAGGTCAAGGACTGCAGCCTTCAATATGGATTGAAGCTCAATATCAAGAAGACAATGATTCTCAACACTGAGCCAATTGGCAGAATCACTTTTTGAAATAATATTTATAAAATCATATATATATATATACCTTATTCCCTTTACAAATTATTGGCTGATCATATTAGATCAAACTGTGGAGGGTGTTTATATCATTACATAACTCCAAATTACACTGTTGTATAACTGTCAAATCATTTAAAATAATGGCCAAGCCAAACTGATACATATTTTTTAGAAACACTATTCAATCCATAATATCATGTATTGGGATTTTTAAAGCTTCCTGGGTGATTCTAGCATGTAACCAGTGTGGAAAACCACAGGTCTATATCAACACCAGCCTAGCTGAGGTCCTTCTGAAAGAGTTACTAGATGATCTTCCAGGGAATGAGATTTTAAGGAGGGACGGTGTTATCTGACAATCCCAGGGTGGTGACAAATGGTTAATGAGATGACTGCTGACCAAAAGATTGAAGATTTGAGTTCACACAGAAGCATTTCAGATGGCCTAGCAATTTACTTTGGAACGAATGACTATTGAAAAACCTTATGTAGCAAAATTAACCCAACATGTGGGATTGCCTTGAATTAAAATTTAATTGATGTCAACTTTCTTGTTTCTACTTGATAGTGAGAAAGGGCAGGTTATAGGCAGTATTAAGACTTTACTGTGAACTCTCTAAAACTACTTCACATTGCTATTGATAAATATCTAATGGGAAACAAAGGCATAGTACAATGTCTGAATGTCTTGTATTATTACTGTCATTATTAACTGAAGTATGCTCCTGAGAAAACCCATTCTACTAGTATAAAGTAGAAAAAGATACAGAATGAAAATTAAAACCTTTCTTTTCCCTTCCAGAACACTCTATAACCATTCCACTGAGATGAGTACTGTTAATGGAGTTGTAAATGTAATCATATCATGCAAGAGTATCAGAGTATGCAGATCATTCAAGAGGCAAGACTTTACGTGGAGGAATGTGGCATCAGGATTGAAGAAAGATTCATCAACAACCTGCGTTATGCAGAATATACAACTTGCTTGCCAAAACTGAGAAGGACTGGAAGCACTTGCTGCAGAATGTCAAAAACTATAGTTCTCAATATGAATTGATGCTCAACATCAAGAAAATGAAGATTTTCACCACTGAGCCAACTGGAAGCATCATGACAGATGGAGAAGAGATTGAAATTGTTAACAATTTCAGCTTGTTCAGTTCCACAATCAATACTCTTGGCATCAACAATCAGAAAATAGAAAGACAAATTACTTTAGGAAAGTCTCCTGTCAGGGAACTCTCCAGAGTGCTGAAGAGCAAGGGTTTCAGTCTAGAGACTAAAGTGCACCTGATCCAGGCCATGATCTTTGCAATTACTTACTCTTCTTCAGAGAGCTGGAAAATGACCAAGGATGACAGAAAAAGAATTGATGTCTTTGAGTTGCAAAACCTATTCCTGGACCAGGAGGCAGACATCAGAACAGAGCAAGTGAACACTACATGGTTCAAAATTGGGAAGGGCGTATGCCAGAGATGTGTCCTATCTCCATACCTTTTCAATCTATATGCAGAACAGATTACCTGGGAGGCTAGGCTCCAAATGGAGAAATGTGGCATCAGGATTGGAAGTGCTTGCTGCATAAGGTCAAGGGCTGTAGCCTTAACACCAAGAAAACAAAGATTCTCACCAGCTGGCCAATTGGCAGAATTAAAGAGTACAAAATACAAAAGAGTATTGAACATACCATGAACTGCCAAGAAAGGTAACAGGTCTGTCCTGAAGAGGGTGAAAAAAAGTTGCTCCTTGGAAGCAAGAATTTTGGGACTCTGTCTCACATAGTTTGGGCATGTAGCCAAGGAGGAACCAAGGAGAAGGATATCATGCTTGGAATGGTGGAGGGACAGCGTAGGAGAGGAAGACCTCGGATGAGATGGATTGACACAGTAACTGGAGTAATGAGAGTAGAAGTGTCAGAGAGAGTGAGATTGGCTCAGGATAGAGCAGAGCTCAGAGTTATTGTGCATAAGGTCACTATGAGTCATAGTAGACTAGATGGTACATAACAATAACAACAATGACTATTTATCACCACTGATGTGACAAACAGAGACTGGAACACAAAGAAAATGTGCTACTTGAATAGTTAGTGGTGACAGTGTGATGGCAACTGGATTCTGCCTCTTAGGCCAAAGCCACCAAAGGGGACTGAGGTGGCAGATACCGAGGAGACTTAGGGTTAGATTGGAATGTTCACAGATGTAGCCTGAAGGATCCAGAGCAATCACAACCAGGGAGCAAATCTCAGAGGACAGTCATGGAGAAATGGAGTTATAGAACCACAGAAGTTCAGTTCAGGGCCTCAAGTCAGTGGGCAATGTGAAGAGATTGGCTGAGCACACTGAATCACACTGACAGGCTTAAAGTTACAAGGCCTCATTTGGGCCTGGTTTGACATGTGCACCAGTTGTTTGTGCAGATGTGTATGTGTGTGCACTTGAGGAGGTAGGTCAATGTAGTAGCAAATAGCTATGTGAAAATTACACACACTGTCACAATAATTTAGAGAAGAAATAAAGGAAGAGTGACTCAACGGCTCTTAACAACAACAAATGGCCTAGTGGAGAAAAAGTGATGCTACCAAGCCAAAAATTGGGTGACTCTAATCCACAGCCCTCAGGCCTGTTTTTTAATTGTTTTTGGTCAAACATTCTTCTAGGTCGTATAGCCCTGGTGTGTCCACTTGCCATACAAAGGTAACTCGTGGTTGCTGTGAAGCTGAACACTGATGTGTCAAATGCGACAATGGTCACCCATGGCGGACAGTGCTTGGTCACTGTGAGTTGCCTATACTTGACAGCACTTAACAGCACAACAAAGGAAGAGGAGTTAGGTAAGGCAACACAGAGAAAAGAGGAGGGGTTTCATCTGGGTCCCCAAAAGAAGACATAAAGGTGTGGAAGGACATTTTAGGAAGAAGTAGCATAAACGCAAAGCTTTCATGAGGGAATTATGTCATCTAGGGTGGCAAGAATGTGTTTTTTAACTATTTAAGCAGAGGCAGAAAATGAATCCAAGTCCAGGCTGAACAAGATTGACTGGCGAGAAGCAAATGGCAGCTGCATCCTAAAGAAATGTGTTTAGATGAGCGATACAGCCATAGATGACTTACAGAAATTAATCTTGGTTCTAATAAAAAAGCTCTGGAGGCATCATATGTAATATACTGGGCTGCCAGACAAAAGATCCGCAGTTTGAATTCACCAACGGCTCTGAGGGAAAAGATGAAAATTCTCCTCCCACAAAGAATTACAGCCTTAAGAAACTCAACAAAGTGTTGCTGTGTGTGTTGGAACCAACTTGAAGGTGGTGGGTTGGGTTGGGTTGGGTTGGGTTGGTTTTAACCAGGACAGAAAGACAGACAGTGGTGTTCCTGGAAAGACTCTGCCAGTGCTTGGCAAACAAGTAATTTTCAGACTCCTCTCATCTTTTTCATAGCTTGTAGGACTTTCCTTGGCTCCCTTCTCTCCTCCACTTCTTCTGTTCTTTTTCCAAGGTAAATGACTGGTTGTTAAAACAGTGCTTACGCATGTAGTGTTCCAGGCTGCTAAGGAATGCCTTGGCATACACATTCCACTACGTGCCATTGAAACACTTCACAATATATAGGACAGCTGCACCCTCAGTTTTGCACATGATGCCTTTCAGACTGTGCATCAAGTGAAGCATATGTATCTCCCTCTGCATTCAATCAGCAATGCCATGACAGACTTAACAACCCAAATGTCCAACCACAAACAAATAGGTTGAGAATTGTGGTATATTCACCCAATAGAATAGTATGCAGCACTCAAGAGCAATAACTTTGTAAATTATTACCTAAATTGGGAGGGACTGGAGAGCACTATGCTGAGTGAGCTAACTCAGTCACATGAGGATAAATATTGTATAAAACCATTACTGTAGAATGAGTATAAGAATCTAGGGGGGTTGGGAAAGGCTTGAAGCAGAGGGTTGTGGATGTCCGTTGATGGTTTTCTCTAGGATTGAATCAAGCCCTGTCTGTCTACCAGGGAGTCTGTGGATGACTGCTTTACTCAAAATTCCCAGCATGTAAGACAGAGCCTCTCCAGGGTTATCTTTAGTCAAAGATCAAACAGCTGCTCCCTACTGTCTCAGCAGAATAAAATGTCTCTGCTCAAGTAAAACCCACGCAGTTGCACAAGGCAGATAAGCAGTGAGAGCTGGGCCATGGGAGGCATGCTTATCTGGAGGACTCATCCTTACCCAAGAGAGACGCGTTTATCTGAGGAGAACTGTACCCATGTACCTTTAGATAACAAGGTACATGGGAATCCTCCTATCAAGGATTGAATAATCCCTCATAGCGATAGCTTTTCTCTACCCCTAGGACTAAAAAAGAAAAAAAAAAACAGTACATTTTTCTTCTTCTGATATGAATAAAAGTAAGTGTAAGTGTTGAGAAAGAGGAGGATAAAGCAGGATCTGAGAAGAATTTATTTAAATATATGTATGTCTAGTTCTTGCCCTTTTGGTTGTTAGTGGCTGGTCAGATTGCTCTGCCTCCTGATGACCTCATGTGTGCAGAATACAACTCCACCGCAGGATCTTGGAGAAGACTTGCCAGGCGCAGATTGTCAGAACTCTCTGTTGAAGTTTCTCTGGGTGGATTCAAACTGTCAAGTTCTTGGCGAATAGTTGAGTGCTTAACTATTTGCATCCTCTATGGGAGTTGTGGAGGGAGCTCAGATGTCTTTAGTAGTAAAGAGTTGCACCACCAACTCAAAGGCACACAGTCAGAATCCCCAGCAGCTCCACAGGAGAAAGATCTCCTCCTTTCATGAGATTCTACTGCACATAACAACAACAACAAGGAGAGTTGTGCAGGTGAACTCTCTCACAGTGGATAGGCTAGATGAGGTACATGCTCTCCCCAAGAAAAACCACTTTCCTGCCTCCTCCATAAAATCCCTTTTCCAGTGATTGATGTTACCCTCAATGCACTCATCAATGACTCTTGGACTAAAGTAATAGTTTTCAATCTGAATTCTACCAGTTCTTGACGTCCCAGGGTAGGAGGAGGTGGTTCTGTCCCTTCTTTTAACCTGGTAAGTAGAGATGCTCCCAATTCCTCTATTTAAGACTTTGGCATTTCTTTTAAGATAGGTTTTCTTACTGAATGCAAACTCAATGTAAAATAACTTTTTTTAAAAAAAAAAGCAAAACAAAAGATACATTTTCTTCTTTTTATTAGTTTTGTTAATTTCAATGCTATGGATGAAACAATTCAGAAAACGTCTATGTGTATTTGAGAATTGACTAATGTAGCCTGTAGTGCATTGCACTGTTAACCAAAAAGGCTGGGCATCTTTACCAGTCTGAATCTACCAGCAACTCCACTAAAGAAATATGAGCAATCTCCTCTCATTAGTATTTATAGCCTCAAAAATCAAATGTAGAATTGCTAGGATTTGGAACCAATTTGAGAGCAGTGAGTAGAATTAGTAGTAGAAAATTGAGTAAAAGAATAATATATTCTTATCACTTTGAGACATTCTTACTTTGAGCCATATCAGCATGCTAAGACTGTTGTTGTTGATTGCCTTTGAGTTGAGCATGACTCATAGTGACCTATGAACAAAAGGCCTGAAGCCTTTCTACAACTATTGAAATTTATCAAAGTTCATAGAGTTTCCAGAGGCATGTTGTTTAGGAACTGGATGGCATTCCTGCTTCCAAACCTGTCAGAGTATGTTATTATTGTTATGTGTTATTGAGGGTTGTATAGCAACCCTATGTACCGTAGCTCTGAACCCTGCCCTGTCCTGAGCCAGTCTCTCTAATTCTGACACATCAAGCCCCATTGCCCCAGTTACTGTATCAATCCATCTCATCCGGGGTCTTCCTCTCCTGCACTGTTCATCCACCCTTCCAAGGGTTATGTCCTTCTCCAAGGACCAATATCTCCTGGCCATGTACCCAAAGTAAGTGAGGTGAAGCTTCAAAATCTCAGCCTCCAAGGAAAAACTTGATTTCACCCTCCCCAATAAAGAATGATCTGTTTTCTTGGCAGTCCATGGTATGTTCGAGACTCTTCTCCAGGACCACAACTTGAAGGCATCGATTATTCTGTCATCCTTAGTCATTGTCCAACTCTTTGAAGCATAACAAGTAATTGAGAAGACCATGACCTGGATTAGGTGCACCTTTGTGCACTTTTGACATCATTGCTCTTCAGCACTCTGGAGAGGTCCATGATAGCTGATTTTCCCAGAGCAATTCATCTTTTGATTTCCTGACTGTTGGTGTTAAGAGTGTTGATTGTGGATCTGAACAAGCTATAATGCCTAACAACCTCAATCTCATCTCCGTTTAATACGGTGCTTCCAATTGGCCCAGTGGTGATAATCTTTGTCTTCTTGATGTTGAGCTTCAATCCATATTGAAGACTAAAGTCCTTGACCTTTTGCAGCAAGTGTTTCAGGTCTTCTTCAGTTTCATCAAGCAAGGTTGTGTCATCTGCATATCGTAGGTTGTTAACAAGTCTTCTTCTAACTCCTCCTCATAAAGCCCTGCTGCCCAAATGATCTGTTCTGCATACAGATTGATAAGGCTGGGGACAGGATGCATCCCTGATGCACTCCTTTCCTGATTTTTTAATCCATATTTTATTGTACATTTATAAAGAACTTGGATTTCCAACCATGCAGTGTTTCCTTGCTCTGTTCTGAGAACTACTTCCTAGTCCAAGAATAGATTTTATATGAGCATGATCAAGTGTTCTGAAATTCCCAATGTCCTCAATGTTAGCCACAATTTATAGTTAACCCATACAGTCAAATGCCTTTGCATAGTCAATGCAGTACAGAAAGACATTCTTCTAGTACTCTCTGCTCTCTGCCAAGATCCATCTAACATTGGCAATAATGTCCCTAGTGTCATGACCTCTTCCAAACTCAGCTTGTACTTTTGGTAGTTCTCTGTCAATGCACTGTTCAAGTCTTTTCTGGATAATCTTCAGCAGGATTTTGCTAGTGTGTGATGTTAGTGATATTGTTCAATAATTTCCACACTTTTTTTTTAATAAGAATAAAGGATCTCTTCCAGTCAGTTGGCCAACCAGTTGTTTTCCAGATTTCTTGGCATGACTTGGTGAGTGCATCCGGGGCAGCATCTACTGTTCAGTGAAATAGAGTGGTACATTGTCTTATGCTGGGTTCTCTAAAAGAACAAGCCTTGTAAAAGATAGATGATAGAGAGAGAGATAGAAGTAGAGAGATAGGTAATAGATATATGAGAGAGAGTACATGGAGGGAGAAGAGAGAAGATATATATCTCAAGAATCAAGTTTTTTGTTATCAGATCAGAATTTACTCACAGCAGGTGTTCAGATGCTATAAATTGCACTGCAGGGGATTGTTCATTTTTCTCACTCAGAACATCAGGTGGCTTCAAAACACCTGCTTTTGAGTTGGCAGCACAACTCTTTACCTGCTAGGCCACCAGAGCACTCCATAAATACACATGCACACACATTAATGTCAAGGAACGGCTCATAAAATGGTAGAATGTGGTAGAAAGTTCAGAGCTGCTATACACAGGGTTACTAGAGTCCCAGGAGACTTGATGGCACATAACAAGTATAACAAGTTACTAGAGCTCCCCATGGATTTACTTAAGTATATGTCGGTATTGCTTTTAGTGAATTATTGAGCTGGAATCAACACATAGCTGACCGACCCTCCAGCAGGTTTTCAGGCAATTATCCACACAAGAGGAAATTTTCCACCTTTGCCCCATAGAATCTCTGGTGGATTTTGAGTACCTTTGAGTGACAAGCACAACTCTTTACCACTAAACATATTTCCAAGCACTGTTTGCTGAAAGCACATCAAGAAACAAAGAATTTGTTCTTAAAAACAATGTATCTGATTTTGTAAATAAACTAGTAGAATTAAAAAAAAAAGCAAGAAACAAAGATACTCTAGTAGCAATGAGCACATCTAAAGTCTAGATCTTGGTCTGGGATATTGTTCTCTTTGAAAAGAGTTCAAAACTACTCAAAGAAATGGCAAAAAAGTAAAATGCTGTGGCAGAGTGAATTCAAGATGAGCCTGAAATATCATTTGTACTGAAAAAGTAAAATAGTGCATAAAAAAATCATGAAGCATGTTACAAAGATTCAGGATATTCAGGAGAGAGCCAAAATTTGGGATAATTGGAGCACTGAAAAATTAAGTACAATCATAAATAATTGAAAAAAATTATAATTTACAAATCTTTATTAATAAGAAAGAAAGAAATAAGGGAGTTTAGAAGGCTTTTTCTTACAGCACCAGGTGAGGGCTGATTGGTAAATGTAGGGAGAAAGTGAAAGTCAGCAAAATCATCATTTTGCTGCAACTATTAAAGGTTAGATCAGGCAAGAAACACCAGCGGATGCTAAATCCAGCGGGAGATTTTGATGAGGAGAAAAAGGTTTGATTTGCATAGTCTTAATAGATCCCTCCCACAGACTGCTTAACACAGTAAGAGAGGGGGAAACTTGCAATAATTATTCAGCAGAATCAAAATGAATGTCCCCAATGAAGGACAAATGGACACTATTAACATGTATGTCACTCCTAACATGACAAGCCTATGAAGAATGAAGAACACAACTTCTCCCATGCAGTATTCTGCTGAGAATGCATAACCTTGATATAGTCATGAAGAAACACTAGACAAACACAATCTGAACACTCTTGTATTTTTTTAAAAAGAAGGGAGCATTTGTCAGGTAACTATATGCTTCAAAAATGTCAATGTCAGTGTCAGAAAAGACAAAGGAAAGCTGTGGAAATGTTCCAGATTAATAGAAGCTAAAAGATCATGACAACTATATACACTATCTGACCTAGATAGTATACCGTACTGGAGGAGAAAAGAGGCTATAAAGAATATTATTAGATCAACTGATGAAATTGGAATATGGATGCCAGATTAAATAAAAGTGATTTAAAAATATAAATTTATGAACTGGATAACTGAGTTGTGGTTATATAAGGGAATACTATTCTTAGAAAATATACCCTCAAGCATTCAAAAGTAAAGGTTATAATATATGTAACTGACATTTATATATATACACATTGGTTCAGAAAAAAAAAATTGTGCACGCACACACATACATATACACTGATGCTTATGAGAGCTAGAACTTGACAGGACTGCCTTTTTTACAAGTTTTACTCATTTTCCACTTGTAATAAATAAAAAATAGTTAATTGCTTTATTAATTATCATAATGCTGTGCAAATGTCAGAGGTTTGAACCCATTAACCTCTCTGTGGGAGAAACGTAGCTGAGTCTGCTTTTCACTCACTCACTCATTGCCATCGAGTTGCAACCAACTCAAAGCTGACCTGCCAGCAGGCTTCCTGAGACTGAGAATTACATGGGAGGAGATTGCCTGTCTTTTTTTCCACAGAGCTGCTTGGATTTGAAATGTCAGAGAATCCCCATCTTTGGGTTTGTAGTGCAGCTCCTTGTATAACATACAACTAAAGCTCACTTTGTAAAGATTTATGGTCTTGGAAACCTGATGGGCAATCCTATAGTGTTAGTGGGAATTGAAATTGATTTGATAGAAATGAATTTCAGTCTTACCACTTTTCAACTGTTCTTGGCTAATGAAAAATATTTTCTTGGTTTTTTTTCTCTGACACTTTCTCACAGTGCACAGATTCCAGCTTTCACAGATTTTTCAGTGCATACACACACACGCGCACACACACACACACACACACACACACTGTGTATACACAACAGCTATCTTTGTTATCTAGTGCTGCTATGGTGAAAATACCAAGAGCTTATGGTTGTAATAAGCACAACTTTATCACAGTTTTATTGTTGTTGTTAAGTGCTGTTAAGTTGAGTAGGACCCACAGAGACATTATGAATAACAGATTTGAACCCTGTTCTGTCCTGTGCCATCCTTATTATCCCCCACATACTTGAGCTTATTGCTGCAGACACTGTGTCAATCCATCGCAATGAGTCTTCTTCTCTTATGTTGAGCCTTCACTTTTGATGTCTCTCTCTAAGGAATAGTCTCTTCTGACAACATGACTAAAGTATGTGAGATGAAGCTTCATCATCCTTGTCACCAAAGAGCACTCTGGTTATACTTTTTCCAAGATGTAGCTGTTCTTTTGGAAGTTCTTGGGATATTCAACACTCTTCTACAACACCAGCAGCCAGGAAATTAAAAGACGCATTGCGATGGCAAAGTCTGCTGTTAGGGACCTCTCTACTAAAGAACAACGGTGTCTCTCTGGAGACTAAGGTGCATCTGATACAGACCATGGTCTTTGCAATCACTTGTTATGTGTCAGAGAGCTGGACAATGACTAAGGAGGACAGAAGAAGAATTGAGCCTTTGAGTTTTGGTGTTGAAGAAGAGTATTGAAGGTACCATGGCCTGCTAAGAAAACAAACAGATTCATCCTGGAAAGGGCTAAACCGGGCTGCTCCTTGGAGGCAAGGATTCTGAGGCTTTGTCTGACATACTTTGGTTATGTTGTAAGGAGAGATCAGTCCTTGGAGAGGACATCATGCTTGGTAGAGTGGAGGGCAGGTGCAGGAGGGGAAGGCCCTCTGGGAGGTGGATTGACTTGGTGACTGGGGCAATCGGGATGAGTATGTTGGAGACAATGAGATTGGCACAGGACAGAGCAGAGTTTAGAGCTGTTGCACATAGGGTCGCTATGAGTCACAAGTGACTCACCAGCACATAACAACAACAAAAACAATGTCTCATAAGTCCATATTACAGTTTGAAAGCTAAAGTCTATATTCAGGGAACTAGTTTTAGGGGAAGGCTTTCTCTGTACGTTCTGGAGGAAGCTCTTTGTCCCCTTTCAACATTCAGTGGGTTGCTGTTCTTTGGAGATCTCCATATTTGTTGGACTTTCTCTATGTTGAGAAAGGTCTCAGCACAGGGACTGGGTCCGAAGATGCTGCTACACTCATAACTCTTCTTAGTTGTATTGATATCTCCCTCTCTCTGCTTCTCTTTTCTCCTTTTCTGTTGTGAGATCAAGGGTTACAACCCAAACCCAAAAAAAACTCCCCTTACATCCAATCAGAGCTGTGATATAATCAAGGCTGTCACATTCCATTCTTAATCTTCTTACAATTATTGGTTTTCAGGTTATAGGGAATCATTATACAACTTCTATACCGTTCCGTTACAATCCATGACACATTCTGTGATTGATAATGTGGAAAACATCTTGATTGAAGAAAACAAAGATTTGAAAAACAATCTTTTCGATGATGGGTAGCTAGATAAGTAGAAATAAAGCCAGCCGTCCATGTAGATAGATGATAGATAGATAGATAGATAGATAGATAGATAGATAGATAGATAGATAGATAGAATTAACATACACAAGGGTGAGCACCAGCACAAAGTTCCTTCAAATAAAATTGGGGGAGGAGGAAAACAGTGAGGAAAGGAGGTGTGTGCATACGACAACACAAATTCCAGGGCTGTGAGCATAATAAGCTTGGGCTAAGGTGATCCTCTGCCCTGAAGAAATAATCAAAACGGTTTGAGATGATGTTTAAGTGCTAGTTAGAATCAGGTTGTTCAGATCACGCGACTACGTCTTCTGCACTAGGTCCTCTGGGTGTTTGTGAATTTTGTTACATTGCAAACATTTTTATCTTCATTACTGTATCAATCAGTTTTCCAGCAAAAAGCAGATGGCACACTGGAAACAGAAAATTGAGGGCAGTTTAATAAAGGGTTTATTTACAAAGGTAGTGGCAGGTTAGAAAAACCGAGGGAAGATGTCAGAGCAAGAAGCCAGGGGGAGGGAGAAGTTTCCAGAATCCAAGGTGTAGAGAAGAGTTGTTTGGAAATTTGATACGGATACTTAGTAGAAAGGGAGCTCTAGCGACCTGGTGAGTCGCTAGTAGCACTGCCATTCAAAGGCAAGCAGTTCGAATCCACCAGCTGACCCTCAGGAGACAGATGGGTGGTTTCTTCTCTTGTGATTTAAAGCCACTAAAAGCCCACTGAAGGGTCAGCTAAGAGTCCCAATGTAAAAGCAATGAGTGACAGAGCGATCTGATGGGAGCTGTTAACCACCCAGTTGTTATCAAATTGTCTCTAACTCACGGTAACGCCTTGTTTTAAATAGAACTGTGATTCACAGGGTTTTCAGTGGCTGATTTTTCAGAAATAAATTAAAAAATCTTACTTTCAAGATGTCTCTGGGTAGATTCAAATCTCCAATCTTTTAGTTAGCAACCAAGTGCATTAACCATTTGCTCCCTAGTGGTAAGAAACTGCACTGCAATCCCAAAGGCACGTGGTTCAAATTCACTAGCTGCTCTGATCAAGAAGGATGGGCAATCTTCTCTTGTGAGATTAAACTGCTTTTGAAAACCCGCTGGAGAGTCAGCTGGGGGTCGGTTCTGACTCAATGGTTCCCACTCAACACTACCACCACCACCATCGCCACCATTAATCTTTACCTTTCCGTTCTCATCATCCACCACTCCCTAGCCCATTTTGTGTTTTTACACCTTCTATGTTTGTTTGTCAAACTCTTCCTTTGTATCAGAAAGTAATTTCTTAAGTTCTGCTATGTTATTTTTTTAGACATCTTGCTGGTTTAAAAAAAATAACACAGCATATTTACAAAACTATCTCCCATGTAATATACTTTGTCCCAGGAAGAAGGGACAGTTTGCCAACACATGTATAATGCACATGTTATCTATATTTTTTTAAAAACCACTATATTCCGTGTTGCTCCATTTACAATGGATATACCATGTTCTTTTACATCACGGTGCTTTGAGAATTATATTAGACTTCTCCTTCTGTAGTTTTAAGAGACAACAAATTATATAGATCCTTTTTCTCTGGTTACATAGCCCAGAAGGGAGTGGTACAGAGCTAACACGGCAGCATTGCTGCACAGACTCATTCAGGGATCCATGTTCCTAACGTTTTGTTGCTTCTTTGCCTCCTGGAGTTTTGCTAGTCTTTGAAATGGGCTTATCCTTGTGCTTGACAAAGAGAAAACCCAGAGTAAAGGACCTTGTCTTTAAAGAGATGACTCAGAAGGTATACACAGAAGTGCTGGTCACAGCACACTGGTGGCTGTGGAAGTTGGAATCCGCTAAGGAGTGTGTAACAACTCACTTGCTAAATCAGCTAGCCTTGAAAATGGAAGGTGTTGGAATCTTGGCCCATACCCTGCCTCACCAGCAATAGGGAAGAAAAAAACAAAGAACACACACACACAGAATCAAAACAAAAAAAGTTCTGTTCACATTCTGTAGACCTGAATTTAGTTTGTCTTGTCAAATTGTAAGGGATGCTGGAAAGTATAGATTCTGGTGCTCTGTCGAACTATAGCTTGATTTGTTTTGAGGGGTTTTTAAAAGTATACATTGTGTTTCACACTATTTTTCATTCACATTGTGTTTCATACAATCATTCTCATGTGCTTTGTTTTACAAAATTAATCAACATTAGATTTTGCCCATCATTACCCAGTCTTTTCACCCAGATCCTTCCCATTTCTTTCCTCCCTATATAGCTTTCTTTTCTGAAGTGGCTGGAGGTGAGTAGGGAAACGCGGAGAGGGGAGAGAATATGAGGTTTCTGCCACTCATCTGTTAGTTTTTTACTCTGGAATGACCTTGTGCTCATTTTGATATTTTTCTGTTCTTCCCTTTCTGTCCTTTAGTATACAGTAAAAAAAATAAAGTTCTCTCTCTGTTACACAAACCCAGCATTTTATTAGCTCCTTTCAGTTATAATTATCTGTATACAACTTGGGCAGTAAGCTGAAGAAGAAGGAGCAATAAATTACTGAAATGGCTACTACAGTTTAACAATTTTTATGGTGTCTATAAAACCTTCTAGTTATTACAGTATTCACTTGGTCACCCTTCAGCACAGTATTGTTATCAAAGGAGGCTGTTTACAGCCCAGATCACATTCTTTTATATACTCCAAAGTCAAAGATCCTGGATGACCAGGAAACAGGGTCTATTTGGGGCATTGGCTTTATTGTTCCTTTCAGTTCTGGTTCTTTGCAGTAAATTATGTCCTGTTCCACAATGTCTTGTAGGACCTACTTAATTTCAGGGACCACACATTTTGCTATAATCACAAGACACTTTTACCTGAATAAAGGTAAAAAGTCTTTATGTTTGAAATGTCAGCGTTCATCTGTGAAGACTTTGTGGAGTTAAGTCCATTTGATTGAGGTTACTGAGGCAGACACTCAAGACATAAATGAATGATTAATTTCTGAAACAAGTGTCTTAATAAAAACATGAAATAATAAAGTTGACCAGCATTTGATCCAAAATATGCTTATGAAGAATCTGGTTTTTCTGGTCTTAATGATCAAATGCATTTGTAGATTGTATATTACTCATGGCTGTTGTTAGATGTCATCAATTTGAGTATGCTTCACTGACCTTGTAACCACAGGTCTGAATCTGGTCCTATCCTGTGCCTTCCTCATAATCTCTGACACACTTGAACCCATTGCTGCAATCACTGTGTCAATCCATCTTATTAAGGATCTTCTTTTCTTTTGCCAATGCTCCACCTTTCCACACATGATATATCCCTTTCTGTGAAATAGCCTCCCTTAGCAATATGTCCAAAGTGTGAGAGACAAAGCTTTGCCAGCAATAATCAGCTCCCTAGATTTGCATTATTCAATATACATTGTTACAGTGCATAAAAGCTGACCTTAATAAAAGGGAAGTATAATTTCTTGCTTTCAAGAAATCTTGGATATGAAAATAAGTTCTCCTAGACAGCTTGTGTGGAAAACAGTCTGAGTAAAGCATGTTTTTCTCAACTTGTAAGACAATGTTTCCCAGGTTGCCCCAAATATTTTAAGAATATTTCACTTGAGAGGGAGAATTGGCAGCAGAATTGGCCCTCCTATCACTGCAGAAGCCCAGCCAGGACCTATGCATGTGGTGAGAGGCCTTGACCGTCATCATAATGAATGCTCATATCTTCAACCAAAATAAAATTCGAGCCTGGCCTTTCAGGAGAATGTTGTTGTAAAGTACCATAGAGTTGGAATCAATTCATAGCTGGTTTTCAGAGGCAGTATCCACACGGGAGGCAAAAGTCCATCTTTCTCTCACAGAGCAGTTGACAGATTCAAACCTTGTACCTTTGGGTTGACAGCACAACTCATTACCATTAAGCCACCAGAGCTTCTTGTTTAAGAAAATAGACAAATACAAATAATAATAATTTTGTTTAAAAAAATACGTAAATAATAATAATCTTATATCAAAGATTTCTATTTAAAGATAAAATTACCAGGTATATTCTGAAATCATGAAACATTTAGCCTAGTTTTCTGTCCTGTGTACATTAATACACAATGCTCTCTGTAAGGGTCACTGGTCACACCAATGCTGTGTTGAGATTTCATAACATTTCTTGTTTGGGTTTTGCACTTCTCAAACATTGGACTGTTACTTTATGTGCTTTTACATAAAGAGTCTACAGGACAAAGTCATCGTTACTCTATTCCTTGACTTCCTTGAGTTCAATCTATTTTGAAGTCTCATTATTCCTAAACAAAATAGGTTATAAGCCTGCTAAGACTCTCAGTCTCTAGGGACTTCCACCTGCTTGGCACAATTTCATGATCAAAACAAGTGTATAATATATGTTCTTCCTCTTACAAAAAAGGGGGGACATCTTAGGATAGAAATTCATTTTTTAAGAATCACCCCTAAAAATAAATCTGTAATTTAAATGTCTGAAAAATTATTGAGTTATAATAATTGATTCGTGCTTTTGGTAGGAGAAGAAAACAACTTTTCTTAATACACTTGGGAATACTTTCACATTAGTGCAACACACTAAATTTTGGTTAAAATAGGAGAAAAGGTTGTTGAGAGGAAAACTTTTATAATGAGAATAAACTTTTAGAATTGATTGAGTACACTTTTCAATCACTTACTATACAACTGAAAATTGGACAATGAATAAAAATGATAGAAGTATAATCAATGCCTTTGAGTTGTGGCATTTGAGAGGAGTACTGTATATCCTACGGACAGCCAAGAGAACAAACAAATATGTCTTGGAGAAGGTGCATCCAGAGTAATCCTTAGAGGCAAGGATGGTGAAAATTTATCTCACATATTTTCAGCTTTTTGTTAGGAAGGGTCAGACCTTAGAAAAGGGTATTATGCTTGCAAAGGTGAAGAGTCAGAAAGAGAGGAAGACCCTCAATGAGACGACCTGATATAGTGACGGTACCAATGAGTTCAAGTAAATCAGAGGTGATGAGGATGGCACAAGATAGAGCACAATTGATATTCATTGTTCATAGGGTCACCATGAGTCATAATTGGCTCAATGGCACCTAACAATATTACACTGTATAGTGTAATGCTCTAGTGGCCTAATAGTAAGGAGTTGTGCTGCCAATCCAGGGGCACGCATGTGATTAACTGCCTCTGAAAACCCACTGGATGGTCAGTTATGAGTTGGTTCCAACTATAGGAAATGTAACAAGTAAAGCATTACACTGTATGTAATCAGTATGTACTACAAGAAGCTGTTGTCCAAACCAAAAAAGGAAACATTGCCAGGTTTAAAATAAAGAAAAGTACATGCTGTATATGCTGTAGCCGTTCTTATTACCTATTTGATCTGTATGCTGAGTAAATAGGTAACAAAACTGGGCTCCATGAGCTGGAATCCAAAGTGTGGCATCAGATAGAGAAATATACACCAACAACCTGCTTTATACAGTTGACATAACCTGGCTTGGTGAAAGTGAGGATGATTTTAAACTCTTGCTGGAGAAGATCCAAAACTACAGCTTTTAATAGGGATTATGTCTCAACATAAAAAAGACAAAAATCTTCACCACTAAATCAGTAAGCAATATCATGTTCGATGGGTATAAGATTGAAGTTGTCAACAATTTCATCTTACTTGGGTGGACCGTAATCACTTTGGTACCATGATCAAAAGTCAAAAGATGTATCAAAAAAATTAAAGGCTGGTGAAATTGTCTCACAGGCTTTGAGCATGCTGATAGGAGGAGTATTATGTAGAAAGGGACATGATGCTTGGAAAGTTGGAAGGTCAATGAAAGAGAGGAAGATCCTTAATGAGATAAATTGACTCACAGTGAGCAAAGGGCTCACCTATATCAGAGATGTCGAAAATGGCACAGGATAGAACAGGGTTTTGATATGCTATTTATAGGGAAGTTATGAGTTGTACTTGTCTTGATGAATAAGAACAACAACACACTAATGTATAAAAAAAAAGGGAGGGGGGAAGAACAGAGTCATTGTACCAAAAGGAATTGACCCACACAGAATCATTTCAAGAAGTAACATATGAACAAGAACCAATGGTAATATTAGAAGTTTACGCTACACTGAGGCATTGACAAAAAATAAGGCCCCAGGAAATCGTGGGGTATTAAATGTCATAATTCAACAAACAAAACACAATCTTGCTCATTGAAAATGAGGAGTACTTGAAGCACTTGCTGCAGAAAATCAAAGACTAGAGCCTGATATAGATAACATCTCAACATCAAGAAAACAAAAATGCTCATCATTGAGTTGATAGGCAACATCATCATGATAGATGGAGAAAAGATTAATTACCAACAATTTCATCTTACTTAGATCCACAATCAATATCCTGGTCATAAAGGGTAAAAAAGTAAAAAGAAATATTGCATTGGGAAATACTGTCAAGGACCTCTCCACTGTTCTAAAGAACAACTATATCAGTTTAAAAACTAAGGTGCACTTGATCCAGTCTACAGTCATTTCAATTACTTTTTATGCATCTGAAATTAGGACCATGAATAAGAATGATAAAATAAAAAATGATACATTTGAGTTAAGGTGTTAGAGAAGAGGTGAATATCTCAGACTGTAAAAAAACCAAATATATCTTGGAGAAGGTGCAACCAGCTTCTTAGAGGCAAGTTCTTGTTGTTGTTATGTGCCGTCGAGTCGTTTGCGACTCATAGCCACCCTATGCACAACAGTCCTAAACCCTGCTCTATCCTGTGCCAATCGCACTGCCTCCAACACACCCATCCCAATTACCCCAGTCACAGAATCAATCCATCTCATAGAGGGTCTTCCCCTACTGCACCATACCTCCACCCTCCTAAGCATGATGTCCCTCTCCAAGGACCCGTCCCTCCTTGCAACATGTCCAAAGTATGTCAGACGAAACCCCAGAATCCTTGCCTCCAAGGAGTTGCTTGGTTTAATCCGCTCCAGGATGAATCTGTTTGTTTTCTTGGCAGTCCATGGT
>NW_006399872.1:2125586-2127318 GCF_000299155.1 Elephantulus edwardii
GTGTGGATCATAACAAACTGTGGCTGACTCTGAGAAGAGGCAAGTTAGTGAAACTTTATCCCACACACTTTTGGCATGTTGTAAGCAGGAATCAGTCCTTGGGAAAAGGCATCATCCTTGGTAAGGTGGAGGGTCAGGAAAAGAAAGGAAGACCCACAAGTGGGTCTGTAACCCTGGGTGCAGGTATAGCAGAGATGATGACAATGGCACAGGACAAGGAAGCACCCAGATCTCTTTGCTGGTCATATGGTTGCTATGGGTCATGGATCGACTCAACTACATCTAACAACAACACGCTGATAATTTAATAGGCTTGGTAGTAAGGATTTATACTGCCACAATGGTTCTTGTTGTTGTTATGTGCTGTCGAGTCGCTTGCGACTCATAGCGACCTTATGTACAACAGCCCTAAACTCTGCTCTGTCCTGTGCCAATCACACTGTCACTGATACACCCAACCCGATTACCCCAGTCACTGAATCAATCCACCTCATAGAGGGCCTTCCCCTCCTGTGCTGTCCCTCCACCCTACCAGGCATGATGTCCCTCTCCAAGGACCGGTCCTTCCTTACAACATATCCAAAGAAGTCAGACAGAGCCTCAGAATCCTTGCCTCCAAGGAGCAGCCCGGTTTAATCCTTTCCAGAATGAATCTGTTTGTTTTCTTAGCAGTCCATGGTACCTTCAATACTCTTCTCCAACACCAAAACTCAAAGGCTCAATTCTTCTTCTATCCTCTTTAGTCATTGTCCAGCTCTCTGACACATAACAAGTGATAGCCAAGACCATGGTCTGTATCAGATGCACCTTAGTCTCCAGAGAGACACCATTGCTCTTCAGTACTTCGGTACAATGGTATGTGGTTCAAATTCACCAGCTGCTCCACAGGACAAAGACGGGTGACCTTCTCCCATGTGACTGACTACCTTTAAAAACCCACTAGAGGGTCAGCTCTGGGTCTTTTCCAACACGACCATACGCAACAACTAATGTTAATGTTGGCAGCTCAAGCCCATCCTGTAGTATCATAGAAGAAAGAAAGAACATTCTGATTCCATCAGGATTACAGCTCTCAAAATGTAGTACATTTCTATTGTGATATACAAGATCACCATAAGTTAGAATTGACTTGATAGCAAAGTTTTGGTTTGGTTTGGTTTGGTTGAAAGATGGGTGATTTCCTCTCAAGCAATTTACAACCTTGAAAAACCTGCTAGAGAGTCCGCTATGAGCTTTTGAATGTAATAGGTGATACCCAATTAGGGCCTAAACAAGATGCAAACACATCTGGCTGTATCTGTTGAAGTAGTACACAGGCCTTGGAGGAAACAATTTACATAAAAACTGTTGTTTGTGGCTAAAGGAGTTAAGAGGAATTTAAGGGCAAATGTGTCTGTGAATGCAGAATCAGGAATGGGTTAACAGCCTGAGCAGATAGATGGAAAGACATGGAGAACTCAGAAGACATCCGCTTTAGTGAAATAGACATGTTACACAGCAAGGGCAAGGCTAATATGAGACATTTTTTTGTTTGTTTGTTTTTAATAATTTTAATGAGCATTTACAGAGATTTTGGATTTCCATTCATTCGTTGCTGCACTTTGCTCCTCGCCCATCTCTCCTCCCCCCCGCCCCCCCCCAGTTCGCTCTTTCTTTCAAAAGTAAAAGAAACACTCCTTCCCTGGTACACAATCCCCCCGCACCCCTCCCACCGCCCCAAGTACATTCCACT
>NW_006399872.1:2127418-2143764 GCF_000299155.1 Elephantulus edwardii
TCCCTGGTACACAATCCCCCCGCACCCCTCCCACCGCCCCAAGTACATTCCACTATGGAACCTTAATTGTGGACTCCTGTGATAACCATAGGACCCTATCATACATCGCTTTAAAACTATTCGCTCCCTCATCTGTTTCAGTGCAGTATACACAATTTATCCAGTTTTTGGGGTTGAAAGCTGCAAATCTGAGCTCTAGTCAATCTTTAGCTAGATTTCACTCTCTACACACTGTCTTTTCCTCTATTATGTAATCAGTTTGGGGTTGATGATTTCTGCGGATCTTCTACTTATAATGTTCTCTAGTTCCAAGATGAACTGTGACCAAAATAGATATCAGCACAGTATTGAATAGATAATATCAACATCTGTAAATGAATGGGAGATGCAAAGGAAGTGACCAAGAATGTCTCTTTTGTAAATGGAAGTGCAGAACCTGAAATCCATTTCCTTGGACACAGAGGGCAGCAGTAGCAGAGGAGTCACGGATTTTCAGCATGTCTGCAAATTGCAACTGACTATGTTTCCATGGGAATAAGGAAAGACGGCTGCTTCCTAACAGACTGGTAATTTTAAAATCCTAACTCTTCTGCAACTTTCTTTCCATCTGTTTCTGTTGTGCTGACCTGCTTTGGTAGCATGAAAATGGAAAGGCAAGTAGCAGAGAAAAGAAATAAAAAACAAACCAACAACACATTATTCCTGTGCATTATGATTGAGTTGCCAGTCAAAAACTAAAATTCACCAGAAGCTGCAAAGAAAGGTGAAGAGTCCTTCTCATAAAGCTGTACACCTCAGAAACCTGATAAAGAGTTGCCTGAAATCAGAGTATCACCTTAGCATTGGGTTTGGTGCTTTTAATGTATTCTGCAAGTATGCTTTATCCAAAAGATGGACAATTTGGGGGGGGGGAACTGAAAAATTTTAATATCTTTCACCCCCTTATTCCTTGAGCTTTCCCCAAGAAATGGATTTTAAGTTCTGTGCTTCCATTTGAGACTATTTTTTCTAAGGTGACTGCTAAAAAAAAAAACCTCAAACTCACTAACCTTGAGTCCGTTCCAAATTACACAGTGACCTTCCATTGCTTTTCCAAGGCTAAGCATCGTAACAGGGGGGACTATCCAACTCTCTGCCGCAGTGTGGTCGGTGGATTCACCAGGAGGAAGAGTACTGTTTGGGTCAGCAGTAAATAGATATGGACTGTGTGCCACCAGAGCTCCGTTAGAATGATGGGCGTCTTAAATGTAAGTAGATGTGGAAGAAAGTGAGCTATTCCTTGAATTAAATAAAAACAATAGTGATAATCAAGAGTAATAACTTACCTCGACTACACTTATGGCCCAATCACTCATACCTTTCCCTGTCTATGTATGCCCTTTAGTAGTGTCCTCCTGTAAAGAAGCTGGGTTTGGTTAAATGACTTGCCTTAACCAATGGGATTATACTGTTCCTGAATGGAATAAGAGATATTTAGAAAAGTCTTCCAGGATCTCAATATGAACTAGCCTCACTCTCAAAGAAAAAAACAATTTACACATTAGTTTTCTGAATGGTCCTCAAGGATCTCAAGTCTAGTAGGGAGGAAAGTGTGTAACAATGAATGTATGGAAGTCCACGTTTTCTGTAAACTTTCATTAAAAATAACAATATAAAAAAACTTTTAAAAGATCTCAAGTCCAGTTCATTTTTCAAAGTTTCACACCCTGCTTTACTAATTTTCCTTTGTTTTTCTGTTTCAAACAATTTCATGAAAAGTTTTTCTTATTAATCTTTCTAGCAAAAATTATGTATGCAGGTGTTTAGACAAAAGAGAAATAGAAAAGATTGTGTTTATTAACGAGTATTGAATATTAAATAGCCAAATGAATAAATCTCTAGAAAATCTTTAAAGGCGTCTTTTCCTCTCATTTCCTCTGAACATACTCATATATGCATGCACACATACTCCATCTGTGCTACAGCAAATGCTAATTTAAAATTTGGCAGCTTGATAATTTTCAATGAGATAAGCCATCAATTTCCAAGTTGAGAGTTAATACAGTCTGTCATTTTAAAGTTATCAGATTTTTTAATGTATAAAAATGTTAGTTTAATGTTTAAACGAAGGTGAAATAATATTTTTCTCTTAAAGAAAAATAAGCAAAAATTCAATTTTTCCAATTTTATTCCCGGACTCAGTATGTTGGCTGATTAGAAAATAATTCATATACACTATAGAAATCTTTTACAATTAAGAAATGGGAAATAAGAAGTCTCTTTTTAAAAAAAGAAGCAATGCTAACAATTTTGTTGTGATTCTGGCTTATTTTCTTCTGCATGTATAAACACACAGACAGTAAAAGTTATTTTAAGTGACTTTTAAATCAGGTGGCATTGAATTTTTTTTTCTTTCATTTAACTTGTCATTAAGGATATTACGGACACTTTATTCTAGGTTTATATGTCTTTGGTAATTTATTAGGTAATTGTCTACCAAAATTATCTATCTACTGTTATGGTAGCCAGGCTTCAAGTTGACCCCACACGTATTCTCCTGATACTGATGACCTACATGGAATGTTAATCAGTGAGCTCTGGTGGCCTAGTGGCAAGAAGCTGTGCTGCAATCCCAAGGTCACACAGTTTAAGGCCACCAGCCGCTCTGTGGGAGAAGGATGGACAATCTCCTCGCTTGTGATTAACTGCCACTGAAAACCCACCAGAGGGTCAGCTATGGGTCAATTCCAACTCGATGGTACACAACAACAATAACAATCAGAAACATATTTCAGAAATAATGGAGTGTGCCTTCCAAGGATAGGTCATGAAATGTGCTGCAGCTACTGCCTTGATATCTTTTGGGTCACTCATGATGACAGAGAGTCAATTGACATGTCTTGGAGATTTAAGCATCTCAATAGAAAGATCCACATGAGAAAATATCAAGACTTCCTAACAATGACTAATTTTCCAGGCATTTGAGTATGTAACCTTGAAAGTAGATATTCCTGCCATAGTCAAGTTTTCACATGACTACAGTCCTGTCTGACAACTTGAAGAGATTCTGAGACATAACTACCCATCTGGGCTTCACCTGAGTCACTGACTCACAAAAATGATGAGTCACCAATAGGCAACATTATAATAAATGAAGAAAAGATTGAAATTGTCAACAATTTCATCTCGGCTTGGATCTACAATCAACATTCTTGATACCACCAGTCTAGAAATCAAAAAACACGTTTCACTGGGAATATCTGCTGTCAAGGACCTCTCCAAGGTACTATAGAGCAGTGATGTTAGTTTAAAGACTAAGTTGCACCTGATTCAAGCCATAGTCTTTTTGAATTGCTTACTATGCATTTGAAAGTTGAATAGTGGCTAAAGATTACAGAAGAACCGATGCCTTTGAATTGCAGTGTCAGAGAAGAATATTGAACCCCTGTTCTGCCAAAAGAATATATAAATACATCTTGGAGGAAGTGCAACCAGGGTGCTCCTTAGAGGCAAGGATGGTGAAATTTCATCTCACATGTTTTGAGCATATTGTTACGAGGGGTCAATCCTTGGAAAAAGACATCATGCTTGGAAAGATGGAGGATTAACAAAAGAGAGGAAGACCCTTAACAAGATGTATTGACACAATAATTGTACCAAAGGGCTCAAGTATGTCAGAGACGATGAGAAAAGCACAGGATAGGGAAGGGCTCAATCTGTTGCTCATAGGGCCATTATGAGTTGTAGTTGACTTGACAACACCTGACAATAATAATAACAACGTATATAAACAATCCCAAAGCCACACAGTTTGAATCCACCAGCTGCTCCACAGGAGAAGAATGGACAATATTTTCCCATATGATTAAATGCCACTGAAAACCCTCTGGAGGATCAGCTATGGATCAGTTCTGACTTGATAGTACACAACAACAAATAAGGCATTTTACTGAATATTAAGCTATGCTTCTAAAAATAGGAAGACTGTCAATATTCTTGTACTTAGGTGGCCTACTCTGTAGGGAGTTGTGTTCCTTACCTCAAGGCTGTGCCTGTCTGGAAGTTAGAGTCCTCCAGGGGTTCCGAGGGGGAAAGATGCGTGATCTCCTATGCGATTTATAATCTAGGAAACTCAAGGGAGGTACATCTATGAGTCAGTTCCAACTTGAGAGCAATGAGTTTGAGTTATCCACTTCCTAAGCAACATGCCTCTGGAAACTTTATGAACTTTGATAAATTATGATAGTTATAGAAAGGCTTTAGGCCTTTTTGTTCATAGGGTCGCTATGAGTTGTGCTCAACTCAACAGCAATCAGCAACAACAATTCTCATTTAGTCCACCAGAACCAAAATACGATCTTGAGTTTATCCCACTGGAATTTAAAAATCAACTTAAAATAAGTTTGAAGTATTGACCACCAATGATTGAAAACCAGATGAGTTGTGGGAAGATATTAAGGTTATCTTCCATGAAGAGAACAAAAAGTCATGAAAAGACAGAGGAGAAAGAAAAGATCAAAACGGATGTCAAAAGAGACCCTAGAAATTGCACTGGAGCATTAAGGAGCAAAAAGAGAAGGAAGAGGTGTTTAAATAAAAGAACTGAACAGAAGATTTCAAAGGGTTGCTAAGGGGGACAAAGTAAACTACTACAATGGAATGTGCAGAGACTAGGAATTGTAGAATAAAAAGGGAAGGACTTTTTTTTTCCTTCAGCATTTCTCAATCTGAGAGAATGGGAAAACAAATTCAAGCCTCAAGTTGCTATACTTTGGGGTACTATGGTGAAAATCTTTAATTATCCAAGAAACATCAAAAGAAAAGGGAGGGAATAGACAAAGTCACTGTACCAAAAAGAGTTGACTTGACTGACAGTGAAACATTTCAAGAAATACCATATGATCAAGAACCAATGAAAATGAAAGAAGAAATTCAGACTGCATTGAAGGCATTAGCAAAAAATAAGGCCCCAGGAAAGGATGGGATACCAGTTGAAATGTTTCAAGTGACAGATGTAGCTCTAGACATGCTCATCAGTCTATGCCATGAAATTTGGAGGAAAACTTTCTGACTGACTAACTGGAAAAGATATGTCCCGACTCCGAAGAAAGGTGATCCAACAGAATGTGGAAATTATTGAACAATATCATTAATGCCTCATGCAAGCAAAGTACTATTGATGATCATTAAAGAATGACCAGAAGAAGAGCACATCTGAGAGCTGAACAATGAATAAGGATGACAGAAAAAGAATTAACACCTTTGAGTTGTGGTGTTGGAGAAGAACACTGAACATCCCATGGATGGCCAAGAGAACAAATAGATATGTTTTTCAGAGGGTGCAGCCAGAGTGCTCTTTGGAGGCAAGAATGATGAGGCTTCGCCTCACATACATTGGGTGTGTTGCTAGGAGGGGCTGTTCCTAGGAGAAGGACATGATGCTGAGAAAAGAGGAGGGTCAATGAAGGAGAGGAAGAAACTGGAACAGGTGAATTGGCATGGCGACTGCTGCAATGGGTTCTTGTGTGTCAGGAAGTGTGAGGGTGGCACAGGATAGAACAAGATTCAGGTCTTTTGTTCATAGGGTCGCTATGAGTCATATTCTACTTGACAGCACCTAACAACAACAAAAGAACAGCACATAGAGAACTGCCAGACATTCAAGCTGCATTTGGAAGAACCTAGGGTCCCAGAAATATCATTGCTGATGTCAGATGGATTCTGGCCAAAAGAGAAGAATTCCAGAAGATTATATATTTGTTATTTACTGACTATGCAAAGACATTGGACTGTGTAGATCATAACAAATGATGGCTAACATTGAGAAGTATAAGAATCCTAGAACATTTGGTTGTGCTCCTGGAAGACTAGTGTCTGTGTAAAAGAGGATGTTGTGTGAACAGGGCAAGGGAACACTACATGGTTTAAAATCAGGAAAGATGTGTGTCAAGGTTGTATCTTTTCTCCATACCTACTCAATCTATATGCTGAGCAAATTATTCTAGAAGCTGGAGCCTATGAAGAAAATGTGGCATCAAGATTGGAGGGAGACTCATCAATAACCTTCATTATGCAGATGACACAACCTTGCTGAAAATGAGGAAAACTTAAAGCACTTGCTGCAGAAGTGCTTTAAGAAGAAGCAACATGGGTTGCAACTCAACACCAAGAAAACAAAAATCATTGCCACTGGACCAATAGGTAGCCTCATGATGCACAGAAAAAGGATTGAGGACCCCCCAATTACTTCATTTACTTGAATCCACAATCAATACACCTAGTACCAGCAAGCAGTCAGGAGATCAAGAGACTTATTGCACTGGGAATGTCTATAGTCAAATTATTAAGGAGTTTGAAGACTAAGTTGTGCCTGAATCAAGCCATGGTCTTTTCAGCCACTTGTTATGCATATGAGAGCTGGACAATGAGTAAGGCTGATAGAAGGATTGATGCCTTTGAACTGTGATATTGGAAAAGAATCTGAAGATCCCATGAACTGCCAAAAGAACAGATACATCTTGAAAGAGGTGCAGCCAGAGTGCTCCTTAGCGGCAAGGATGATGAAACTTCATCTCACATACATTGGGTATATTTCTCAGATAATTTGCTCAGCATACAGATTCAATAGGTATGAAGAGAGAATACAACTCTGACACACTCCCTTCTTCATTTCAAACCATATGCTTGTTCCCCTGCTCTGTTTACATAACAACCTCCTGGTCCAGGTCCAGGTTCTGTATGAGCACAGTTAAGTGCTCTGGGATTCCCATTCTTCGCAGTGTCAGCAACAGCTTATTGTGATCCACACAATCAAATGTCTTTGCATAGTCAAGAAAGCACAAATAGACATTCTTGTGGTATTCCTTACTTTCAGCCAGTATCCATCCGACATCTACTCGTTTAAAAGAAAAAGTCTACCTCGAGCATTATACTCTTTTAAATACCATTTCATATATATGAGATCAATTTTACAATAGCAACTTGAAAGATTAGATAAGTCCCTTACGGGCAGTGAATTTAATTACTAAGTGAAGAACAACTCAGAAAATGAAGATGAGAATGGTTACATAATTTGAAGAATGTAATCAATTCTACCAAATTGTACACAGGGGAAACTGTTGAATTGGTGTATGTTGTGTGTTCTCAACAACAGCAGCAAAACAAAGAAAATATGAACAAATAAATCAAGTTAGATAAAATGCTATCATATTAGCCACACTGCACTAGAATGTTGCCTGGGTAACCCTCAGATGTGAGCATTTACAGATAAATCTCTAGTTATATCACAGACAGATTGTTGCTGATCCTGAATCTACAATTAGTATAAGGTGATTTAAGTAGTTTGACAAGCTGAATTACCTCTTCCTTACCTCATCGTCATTAGCTTCCTTTACCACTTCAGATAATCTTCTCTGAAACTAATAAACCAGGCCTGAGCTGTTGAGCTGCTGGCTTTCAAGGCTCCTGCTGAGTCACTCTCCCACTCTTGGCAAGCTCTTACCTGTGACAGTTTCTGCTGAGCTAGTTAGTTCCTCTACCTGAAGGCGCATTCAAACTCACATTCTAGCTAGGTTTCTTCTTAATGCTTAACTTCATAAGATTATACATATTAACCCTTAATTACCCAGGGTTACATGTTTTTGAACTAAGAGAAACCGATTGGTGAGACTTAAACTAGATTTGGCTGACGAAAGCTATCCTTATTTCCCAGTTTCGTGAGCTCTGGTGGTGAAGCAGTCTGGAGGGAGTTGTGCTGCTAAACCAGCAGTTGTGCCTCTGTGGAGCCTTCACCACTCTGAGCGAGAAAGGTGAGCCACTTCCTCCCATGTGATTCATTAGAAAACCACTGGAGGGTCAGCTATGAGTCTTTTTCTGACTCAACAGCAATGAGTTTTGAGTTTACCAGTTCTACTAGCAAATGATAGATCTCATCAGTGTATACTGCCCAAGATCACACATGCCCTGAAGAAGACATCAATAATAAGGAAAGGCGCTAATAAATGGGAAAGGAAATCAATAAAACCCAGCTCAACATATTGCCATCCAGTTAGAAAGAACTCATAACTGACCTTCCAGTGGATTTTCAGAGGCTGTAAATTGCAGAGAAGATTGTCCATCCTTCTCCTGTAGAGCCATTGGTAGATTCAAACTTCTAGAGATGTTCCACCTTTGGCTTAGCAGCACAACATCTTAGGACTGCATCCCCACAGCACTCTCAGGAAAGTTCTGGTGGTGTTGTCACTGTTGTTTGTAGGTGCCATTGAGTATGACTGATAGTGACCCTATGAACAACAGATCTGAATCCTGTGCTATCCTGTGCCATCCTCCTCATCTTATATGCTTGAGCCCATTGCTGCAAGCACTATGATAATCCATCTCAATAATGATCTTCCTTTCCTTCACTGACCCTCCACCCTTCCAAGCATATGTTTTTCCAAGGAATAGCCTCTCCTAGCAACATTCCCCAGGTACTAGAGATGAAGCTTTGTCCCCTAGCTGATGACTCCAGCTGCAGCTTTTCTAAGACATACTTGTTTGTTCTTTTGGCAGTCCATGGGATATTCAACACTCTTCTTCAACACAACTTAAAGGCTTCAATTCTTCTGACATCATTATTCATTGTCCAGCTCTCAGATATATAGCAAGTAATTTAAAAGACCATAGCCTGAATCAGGTGCATCTTAGTCTTCAAACTGACATCATTACTCATCTGTAATTTAGAGACATCCTTAACAGCAGATTTGCCCAAAGCAGTATGTCTTCTTATCTCCTGACTACTGGTACAAATGGCATTGATTGTGGATCCAAGCAAGGTGAAAGCATTAATCATTTCAATCCTTTCTCCATCTATCACTGGCCTAGTGGTAACAGCCTTTATCTTCTTGATGTTAAGATGCAATTCATATTAAAGTATGTAGTCTTTGATCTACAACAAGAGCTTCAGGTCTCCCTTGCTTTCAACAAGCAAAGATGTATCATCTGCACAGCATAGTTGATGAGTCTTCCTCTGATCTTGATGTCACATTCTTCTTTATAGATTTCAGCTTCAGTGTTATTTTTAGATTTTCTCAAACCAACTACAACTCATAGTGACCCTATGAACAACAGATCTGATCCTTGCCCTGTCCTGTGCCATCTTCCTGATCTCCAACATTCTCAAGCCCATTGTTAAAGCAAAAGAAACTGAGCTGATCCAACAAGTAAACAACAAATCTTTGAAGCAACAAGAACTGTCTGCAAACTCATGTGTCCTATAGGGTACTTCTACACACTCAGAGTCCTTGCATTACTCTTTTTACATATTGACCTTCCTGATAAGTTAGTAAAAAATTCCCTATGATACAGAGAGCAACAATACATGTTTGCCCCCAAGAAGAGTCAAGAAGATGATGGTTTTACTCTTTTACCAACACAAAAGAACAACACATTGTGTCTGTTCTACAAACATAATGAGTCCTGTGCAAAGCTCTGTTGTTGTTATTGTATACTGTCGAGTCAGAAAATCAGGAGGAAATTGCCCATCCTTTTCCCATGGTGAATTCAAACTTCATGTCTTCAGGATTGCAGTGCAGCCTCTTACCACTATGCCACCAGAGCTCCCTGGTGGCAAAGCCCTGATAATCCACCAAATAATGCCAAGCAGCAAATAACTGTTTAGAGCCATCTCATATTGACTTTGTAATGTGTAATGGGCATCTGGGTCCAGCAGATTTACTTCCCTAATTATGTTTTGCTTTGGCTCATACTAAAATTAGTCTGTATTCCCTGATCACTTCCAGAAGAAGAAATAGCTTTAGAAGCATGCTGGGCAGTAAGATAAAAAAGGATTGAACATGTCCATGTATGAAAAATTTTCTAATAAAAAGTTAATAACCATGAGCTTTTAAAGGCAAAGTGCATGCTTTCTTTCCCCCCAACCTTTATTCCTCCCTTTCCATGTCTTTCCCCACCCCCTCCTCTTCTTTCTTGAGAAATTCTATATTATTCCCTGTAAACGTGGAATCTATTTGTTTTTACCATGAAGGTAGAGAAAAATACATTTAAATTTTTTGAACTGCTATTAAGTAATGGAAGTTCCTGGGTGGTGTAAATGCTAAATTCTAAAAAGGTTAATGACTTGAAAGGGGTGCCTTGGAAGAAAGGTCTAATAATCTACTTTAGAAAGATCACAAACATTGAAAACGTTATGGACAATGGTCTACTCTGAATCACATGGGTTGCTTTGAAGTGAAATTGATTTTGTGGCAATTGTTTGGCGGGTTCTGATTTTTGTTTTTGTCTCTGTTTTAAAATTATGTATTAAATAGGGTAGTGTGAATGTTGAATATCTCTTTTAATCTTCTCCAAAAATCTCTGAAGAAAGCTTTGTTGCTACTAGTTGGTTGTTGGTCTTAGGTGAGTCTGAGTCAGGATTGGCGTAGAATAACACTATGAACAACAGAACAAAACACTGTCCCATAGCTTCAAAAATATTTGCATAATTAATAGAATCTTGAACCAGAATCTGATTACTGATATCCACAAACTTTAAGATCTATGACTTTCTGTTATCCAAAACACACTAACCTTTTAAATCTCAATTTATCAACAGCTCCATAGATACATGTTGTTATTCTTGTGGTGGTGGTGGTATATCATCAAGTCAGAACTGACCCATAGCTGACCCTCCAGCAGGTTTTCAGAGGCAGTGAATCATGCTGGAAGAGATCGCCCATCCACAGTAAATCTAACAGTTTACAGAAAAATAAATATGAATGGCTTTTATTTTTTTAAATGTTCAATTATGCTCATAATAAGAGAAAAATTATAATTAAAGCTTCCTGGAGCAAAATAGAAGAGAAAAAACACTTGGTGTCCTACTGTGTTGGTGAAAGTATAGGAAATAAGCTTGCTCATACAATGCTGGTGAGAATAAAGATTGATGCAACATTTGGGAGGGCAACCAAGCAATCCTACAGAGATCCCGTCACTTTTGAGAAATTACATGTGCACACTATCATTCACTACAGCATTGTTTGCAATATAAAATAGGATGGTATGAACTAAAAGAAAATGTTGAGAATCATAGTTCTATAAAAACTGCCACATTAAATGGATAGAAAGCAGAAGAATGCAGCTATGTCCTTTTCAGTTAGCAGTACCACCTATGCTAACCCTGTGGATTATGTCACCAAAAGCTCCTTGCTATGTTGATTTTTGTCATCTATATGGCTCACATTGTTGATGAGTCTTCCTCCAATCCTGATGTCAGATTCTTCCTCATTGGTTCTGGCTTCACGAATTATTTGTTCAGTATACAAACTGAATAGGTGTGGAGAAAGGATACAATCCTGGCACACACTCTTTGTAATTTTAAACTATGTCATGTTCTCTTGCTCCATTTAGACAACAGCTTCTTGGTCTAGCTATAGATTCTGTATAAGCACAATTAAGTATGGTGGGATTTTCATTCTTCTCATTGTAAGCCATAATTTTTTATTGTCTGCACAAATGCCTTTGCATAGTCAACAAAACACAAATAGACATTCTTCTCTTAATCTCTGCTTTCAGCCAGGATCCCTCTGACATGAGTAATGATATCCTAGGTGTCATGGCCTCTTCTAAAACCCGTTCAAACTTCCAGTCCCTATCAATGTACTTTTAGAGTCATTTTTAAATGATCTTTAACAGTATTTTGCTTGCATGAGATATTAATGATATTGTTTGGTAATTTACACATGCTGTTGGATAATCTTTCTTGTCAATGAGGACAAAAATGATTCTCTTCAAGTCAGTTGGCCAGAAAGCTGTCCTCCTAATTTCTTAGCATAAACTGTTGAGCACATGCAGGACTGTAAATGCTAGTTGAAATATATCAATTGATATTCCATCCATTCTTGAGGCCATATTTTCTTTAATCAATTAAATCAGTGCAGCTTGAACTTCATCTTTCATCACCATTGGCACTTATTCACATGATACTTCCTGAATTTTTTTTTCAATGTCAACTAATTCTTTTTTTTTTTTGGCACAATAATCCTGTGTATTCCTTTCATCTTCTTTTGATGCTTCTTGGATCATTCAAGATTGTGCCCATAGCATCTCTAGTATTACAACTCAAGGCTTGAAATTTGTTTTTCAGTTATTTCAGCTTGAGAAATACTGAGTGAATTTCCTCCTTTCTATTCTCGAACTCCAGCTCTTTGCATATTTTGTTATAATCTTTTGCTTAATTTTCTTGAGCTGCCATTTGAAGGCTTCTGTTAAGCTCTTTTACTTCAGCATCACTTCCTTTTGGTTTGGTTTCTCAGCACACTAAGACAGTTTTCACAGTATCTTCTTACATATATTGTGGGGTTTTTTTTCTTTCTCTTCCTTTATAATTACTATTTGCTCTGAACATGGATAATATCTTTCATGTCCTCCCACAGTTCTTATGGTCTTCAATCATTGGTGCTCAGTACCTCAAACCTGATCTTGACTCGAGATACTGTATTTTGGTTCTTGAGAAAGATATGAACTTCTTGCTGCAGAAGATCAGGGACTGCAGCCTTCAGTATGGATTACATTTCAACATCAAAAAAACCTAACAAACACAAAAATCCTCATCACAGAATCAACAATAAACATCATGATAGATGGAGAAAGGATTGAAGCATTCCGTAATTTCACCTTGCTTGGATCAACATTCAACATTTTGGTACCAACAGTGAAGAAATCAGAAGACTTTTTACATTAGGCAAGACCACTGTCAACGACCTCTCGAAAATACTGAAGAGCAACAATGTCAGTTAGAAGACTAAGGTGTATCTGTTTCAGGCCATGGTCTTCTCAATCACCTGCTACACATCAGAGACCTGAAAAATAAGTATGAGTGACAGAAGAAAAATTGATGGCTTTGAGTCATGATGCTGGAGGAGAACACGGAATATCCCAAGGACTGCCAAAAGAACAGATATGTCTTGGAAAAGGTGCATCCAGAGGGCTCTTTGAAGGCAGAGATGGTGAAGCTTCATCTTTCATTATCTTGGACATGTAACTAGGTAAAGCGATTCCTGGAAAGAGACATCAAGGTTGGAAAGATGGAGTGTCAGCAAAAGAGAGTAAGACCCTCAGTGAGGTGGATTAAAACAGTGACTTCAGAAATGATGGTTTCAGAAGTGTCAGAGGTAATGAGGATGGCACTTGATATACTGACTGTTCATAGAGTTACTATGAGTCATGCTCAACTTAAGAGCACCTAACAAACAAGAGGCATTTGGGATTATTTGTTTGGCTTTTCCAAACTGATTGCCTTATAGTTGATTGTGTTAAAGGAAGAGGATAGGGAAGGAGAAAGGAGGGGGCAGTCACTGGGGAAAGACATCATGCTTGGAAGGGTATAGGGTCAGCACAAGAGAGGAAGACCTTCAACAAAATGGGTTAATGTGATGAGTATGACAATGAGGCCATATATCTTGGAGTTGGTTAGGTTGCTCAGGATAGGACAATGTTCAAAGTCATTGTTCATAGGGTTGCTATAAATCATAGTCAACTCAACAGCATGTAACAACAGCAACAACAGTGAAAAAGGAGCTGTATTTCCCACCCAAGAGCAGGCAGTCAGATCCACAAATTGCTCTACCAAAAAAAGATAAGCAATCTCTTTTTGTGTCATTTTCAGACTGAAAATCCTCTAGAGAGTCAGCTATGACGTGGCTCTGAATCAACAGAAATGATTCTTTAACTTTGACTAGAAGCCCTGGTGTCACAGTGCTTAGTTGTTAGCCAAAAAGGTTACTTGTTCAAACTCACTAGTCATTCAGTAAGAGAAAGATGTGACAATTTGCTTCCATTATGCAGCCTTAAAAACCTCATGGGCAAAACAAACTGGGGTGAGGGGTGGACAGGGAGGAAAAATGTGCAACAATGAATGAATGCGGGGAAATGAAATGGGGGGGAAATATGCTGTAAAAAATACATATATGTTGCATTAAAAAATCATTAATAAAAAAATTTAATTAAAAAGAAACCCATAGGCAGTTCTAGGCTACAATATTGAGTCACAAAGTATCAGAATCAACTCTAAGGCAGCAGATTCAGATTGATTACCCACAGTAGGAGTGATTTTACTGCATGCTACAAAAAAAGACCTGGAGCTTAACTTCTGTAAACATACCAGACATGAAAAAAGTCCCATGGGCCAGTTCTACTCTGTTACATGGGATTGATGTAGTTGAAATTGTCTCAATGGCACCAAACAACAACAACTCATTATGCCATTTGAATTTTGGAAAATGTATTTGTATGGCCCATTTTTAGTAAAAATTTAACATTTTCTCAGTGTTACAAGTCGATTCTTCTTGCTTTAGAAATATTGTATTTAATATTTAACTACTGATGGAGGTCAATAACTTGGGTTGAACTTGAAAATGTTTAAACTGATAAGAAATCACCATATGAAACAATTTTATCCTTCCATTGTTACTGGAGTTATTATTTCTAACCTACTTTCCGGCCCTCTGCTTATAGCAATAACATCCAGCAATGAGAAGCACATGCTGAAGATTTGCTACTTGTAAAGCACCAAGCTTGGACAGTAGTCTTTAGTCTCCTTTAATCTTCACAATGACTACTCACAGTAGAAACATATATCCTATTAAAAGTGAGAATGCAAGGACATAGAGAAATTGTTGTTGTTGTTGTGCATCGTTGACTTGGAATCAACCTATAGCTGACCCTCCAGCTGCTTTTCAGAAGCAGTTAGTTAATCACACAGGAGGAGATTGCCCATCCTTCTTGTGTGGAGAAGCTGGTGGATTCAAACCATGTGCCTTTAGGATTGCAGTGCAGCTTCTTGCCCCTAGACCACCAGTGCTCCCTTTAGAAAAATTAGTATGTTGAAATTATGGAACAATGTCATTAATGTCACACACATACAGGCAAAATCTTGCTGAAAAATTATTAAAAAATTATTAGAACTGCACATTGACAGAGAACTTCCAGAAATCCAAGCTGAGTTTAGATGAGGCTGTGGCACTAGGGATATCATTGATGATGTCAGATAGATTTTAGCTGAAAACAGAGAGTACCAGAAGGATGTCTATTTGTGTTTTATCAACAGTGCAAAGACATTTGATTGTGTGGATTGAAGGTAACACTAGGGTAACATTGAGAAGAATGGTAATCCCAGAGCATTTGTACTCTTGCGAAATCTACACCAAGACTGAGAAGCTGTCGTCCAAACAGCAAGGGGACACTGCATAGTTCAAAATCATGAAAGGAGTGCATCAGGGAGGTATCTTTTCTCCATAACCATTCAATCTATATGCTCAGCATATCATTCAAGAGTGTGAACTCTGTGAAGAATAATGTGACATCAAGATTGAAAGAAGACTTGCTGAAACTGAGGAGACCTGGTGCAGAAGATCAAGGACTGCAGTCTTCAGTATGGATTGCATCTCAACATCAGGTAAACACTACTGAGTCAAAAGGTGATAGATGGATCATGATAGATGGAGAAAAGATTGAAGTTATTAACAATTTCATCTTGTTAGAATCCATGATCAATACCCATAGTGCCAAGAGTCAGGAAATCAAAACACAAGTTGCATGGGGGGAAATGTGCTGTCAAGGACATCTTCAAAGTGCTAAATAGCAATGATATCAGTCTAAAGACTAAAGTATGTCTGATCCAAGTCAGGGCCTTATCAAAGGCTTATTTATATCTGAGAGCTAGACAATTAATAAAGATGACATAAGAAGAATTGATGTCTTTGAGTTGTAGTATTGGATAAGAGTATTGAACATAAAATAGACAGCCAAGAGAACAAACAGGTCTGTCCTGGAGATGGTGAAACTAGGTTGTTCCTTGGTGGTGGTGGTTGTTGTTATGTGCCATCGAGTCACCTGTGACTCAGAGCAACCCTATGTACAACAGCCCTAAACCCTGATCTATCCTGTGCCAATTTCACTGTCTCCGACACACCTAGACCTATTACCACAGTGACTGAATCAATCCATCTCATTGAGTGTATTACTCTCCTGTGCTGTCCCTCCACCATCCCAAGCATGACGTCCTGCTCCAAGGACTGATCCCACAACATGTCCAAAGTATGTCAGATGAAACTTCAGAGTCCTTGCCTCCAAGAAACAGCCTGGTTTAATCTTCTGCAGGATGAACCTATTTGTTTTCTTAGCAGTCCATGGTATATTCAATACTCTTAATGCCACAGCTCAAAGGCATCAATTGTCCTTCTATCATCCCTAGTCATTGTCTAACTCACTGATGCATAGCAAGTGATTGCAAAGACCATGGCCTGTATCAGGAGCACCTTAGTCTCCAGAGTGACATCATTGCTCTTCAGTACTCTGAACAGGTCTCTAACAGCAGACTTTCCCATTGTGAT